>NC_071622.1:37241042-37541042 GCF_014839835.1 Dryobates pubescens | reverse complement strand
GCCTGCACTGCCTGCATTAACAGCACTGCACCCAGCAAGGCAAAGACACCCAAGACTGGGAAGAATTCCCAGGCTCAGCTAAGCCTTACTGCAGGCTGTCTTGACAAGAATCTAGATCGAGTTCCAGACCTACTTCTTGTCAAACCCTCCACATTTTTGATAGTGCATCACTGTACTAAGATGAAGAATTGTTTCTGAAATTATTCACCCAGTAGGGAGTGGAACACAACAGTCACACAGCTCCAAGCAAGGTATGGCTGCCCTGTCTAGAGGCTGCAAACAAGCAGAAAACTGAAGTGATGCAAAACACAAGCAGCCAGACAGGTATTGCACTAAATGGCATTCCCAAAAGCTTTGCTGCTTCTTCAACCTGCACATTCTGGGGCTTACTTGGCTTGCCTCAAAGCAGAGAGCACTTAAGCATTGAGTGTAAAAGTGTATTTTTGGTTGTTAGGGTTTAAGGCTGATGCTTTAGCCTAGCATGTCAGTTATAAACAAGAATAGGAACTTTCTGGACATCTGTGAGTAAACAGGTAAATAAAGTAGGGGATTGGATACAACACAATAATATAGCTATGTCTGTATCATCCCATTTGCTTGCTGTACAAACTATTCTGTCTCCTTTTCTCCTCTTCTCTCTGTGGCTCTCCTGACCTTCTGTTGGCTCGTACAGTGTGTGTGAGGCACCAGCAAGTGAAAGGGGGTTGGTTGGAAGGAGGCTGCAAGCAGCCCTCTGGGCTGTCCAAGGTGGGAGGGGCTGTAGTTCTCCAAACAGGTACAAGGCTGAAGAAGGAAAAATTTGCTTAGAAGGATGAAAAACCCACTGCACTTACCTGTGCTCCTATTGCACTTGTGAGCTTGAAGATGTACAAAACTATATCCAAAAGAGGCTGTAAGAGAAGCATAGGGAAAAAAAACAACAAACAACATAAGCACATCAGTGTAACAGGATACAAAACCCAGAAACCACCATCCACCCAGAGAACAGTTACAGTACTGCATTAAAGCACAGCGCTGGTTAACCTGTTGCAGAGAGGAAATGCTGTAACAGAAGGAATCTCAGCCACATGACAGCCTCCTGACAACCTTCACTCAAGAAACTGAACATAAAAGCAAGCAGCATCTTCAGCTAAAGCACATACCATGTGAAAAGAGTACTTCACTGATTTAGGTCTGCAGTAACGCTCTGCAACGTTGTACCAGACCCCTTGAATCCTAAACTGAAGTGTCAGAAATCCTGAGCAGAAGGTTAATGCCATACAGCTGGCCATGGAGCTGATGGAAGCAATATCCCAGCTTGGGAGCATCCTGTTCCATGCACTCAAAGCCAGAGCAGCAGAACTGCAGGGTTTGTAGCCAGAAGTTTTCAAATGTGTGAACTTGTACTTTGGCTATATACCTCTGCTTGTATGAACTGAGAAAATATAGAGGAGAATAGAAGAGAACAGAAGAGAACAGAAGAGAATAGAAGAGAATAGAAGAGACCAGACCAAGTTGGAAGAGAGCTTCGAGATCATCGAGTCCAACCTATCACCCAACACTATCTAATCAACTAAACCATGGCACCAAGCACCCCATCCAGTCTCTTCCTAAACACCTCCAGTGATGGTGACTCCACCACCTCCCTGGGCAGCACATTCCAATGCCCAATCGCTCTATGAAGAATTTCTTTCTAACCTCCAGCCTAAACCTCCCCTGGCACAGCTGGAGACTGTGTCCTCTTGTTCTGCTGCTGCTTGCCTGGGAGAAGAGACCAACCCCCACCCGGCTACAACCTCCCTTCAGGTAGTTGTAGACAGCAATAAGGTCTTCTCTGGGTCTTCTCTTCTCCAGGCTAAGCAACCCCAGCTCCCTCAGCCTCTTCTCACAGGGCTGTGCTCAAGGCCTCTCCCCAGCCTTGTTGCTCTTCTCTGGACACCTTCCAGCAACTCAAAATCTTTCCTAAACTGAGCAGCCCAGAACTGGACATAGCACTCAAGGTGTGGCCTAACTAGTGCTGAGTACAGGGCAGAATGACCTCCCTGCTCCTGCTGGCCACACTCTTCCTGATCCAGGCCAGGATGCCATTGGCCTTCTTGGCCATCTGGGCACACTGCTGGCTCATGTTCAGCCTACTATCAACAAACACCCCTAGGTCCTTCTCTGCCTGGCTGCTCTCCAGCCACTCTGCCCCCAGCCTGTAGCACTGCCTGGGGTTGTGTGGTCGTTTGAGGCTGTGCCTTTAAGAACAAACACTGCTGGAACACACTGGCTAATGTTTTTGGTACTAGAACCAAAACATTCTGATATTCTAAACGAATTTCATTGGTTGATAAACAAAAATTCAGCTTTAGATTGTGAAGCGGTTGGAAATTTTTTTTTTTCCTCAGTTCAGTTGGGTTTGGGAGTTGGGGGAGTTTGGTGTTTCAGCCTGTTCTCCCTGCCTGCTTCTTCTGCGAACTGCTGGACTTGGCCTTCAGATAAGCAAACACTAATCCTGCATGGGCTTTTGAAGCTTGCTAACAACTCTTTTCCTTAGTAACTTGCCTTTCTCTCTCTCTAACCCCTTTTTGGGGAAAAAGGGAGGTAAGGGGGGGAGAGAGGGGGTTCCAAAGAGGGGATCCCTCCCTGAGGGAGGGATTTTTGTTGTGTTATTTGTCTTTGCTGTGTATTTCTGTGTATATATTGTAAATACCTGTATATATTGTGTTATATATAACCTGCTTTCCATATATGCTTGTAAATATATAGCTTTTGCTCTTCGACTGAGTTAGCTGTGGTTTCTTACTCTGTGGAGGAGGGAGAGCTAAGCCCTCTCTCAACCTACCACATTTATTGGCGCCCAACGTGGGGCTTGCTGACAAATTAGTTTGATTTATTGCTTGCTTAAGTCGAACGAGCAAACATGAAGGTGTTTTGGCTTTTTGAGCGTCTGTTCTTCTCGGTCTTTGGTGTATTGATCTACAAGTATTGCCTGGGTATGATTATCGATAAGATAGGTAAATATATAATGCAAAAATTATATTTGTGGTTTAAGTACAAGATTCGGCTTCTGTATGATCAGTGCCTGGAATTCTTTTATGTTAAAAAGTACAGGAATGTTACATCTAGCACACTCCCTATTGAGATAAAAGAGTTTAAGATTCCGCTCGGTGAAAGGGTAATTTTAAGTGATGGCTGGGATCCAAAGCTGATTTTCTTGATGTGTGTAGTCCTGCTGCTGGTGATAAGTAATGTGTATTTGTTGGTAGCACTGTACCGGGAGAAAAAAGTGTCCAAGGCATGTTTTGTTATAAAACGGAGGGTTAAGAGACGAAAACGCCACCCTAGCTCTGTTTCAGGAACATCCAGTGAGGATGATAATGGAGAATCTGTGTCAGTTAAAGATAAAGCTAAAAAGTCAATCGGCAAGGCAGCTCTGAATAGCAATGGTGATGATTCTGGCAAGCAGCCAGGGGCTACAGTAGCCCCAAACATGGCGGCTCCTGTGTCCCAGGCAGCCACCATTAACGAGGCAAAGTCATTTCCTCCTTCTTCCATGGCAGGAGCGGAAGCGTCCTCCAAAGCAACTAATCTGTCTCAAAGCTTATCAGCTTCTGATAATAAGGCAGCTGGAAACCCAAACACAGCTCCAGCAAAGCAAGTAGCAGTTTTAACAACAAGGAAGGGTAAGACTAAAGCTGATTCAGGAGCTGACGGGGATGCACAGCAAGGTTCTTCTGCTGGGGAGGAAGAGAAAATCTGTCTTAAAAATATAGCTGAGTTATTGAGATCATCAGAGGATCGAGATGCATCTCTTGGTAGGACAGCAGCTAGTGGTGGTGCTTCTCAGCTTAAAGGGATCTTTGAGAGGTTGTTGGGACCACAAGTTGAGGAACAGGAGGCAGAGGAGCAAGAACAAGATGACATAACCGACTGCTCTTCACCACGTGAGGAGCTTAGAAATGTAAGAAAGGACTATCTCAGAGCAGATAAGGAGCCAGTTCTCGCTTGGCTTGGTAGATGCTATGATACAGGTGCTCCAGCTCTAATGGTTGGAGACAAGTCAGCAGCCCAGCTAGGAACTCTCTCAAAGGATAATGGAATAGATAGACATCTAGGCAAGGCTCTCGGTAAGGTTAATCTGTGGATACGCCTTCTAATGGCGGTTCTCATGAGATACCCTTCCCGAGATGATCTTCCATGGAATCCTAAGCCCTGGACTACCATAGATGAGGGAATTAAGCGTCTGAGAGAATTTGCTGTTAGAGAGGTACTCTATGGTGAACATGAATCTCTGAATCCTGATGATGTTCCTGTAGGAAATGGTCTTACTAAAAAGCTCATCAAGCTTGCTCCTTCTAATTATGCAAACATTCTGGCAAGCAGAATTGTAGCAAGAAATTATGGTGGAGCTCCTCTTACGGTTGGCCAATTCACTGATCAATTGAGACAATTGGATGATAGCATGACACGTGTTTCTTTGGTTTCAGCCATTGAAACTCTGTCTGGAAAACTGGAGAATTGCATGAAAGAGCTGAAGGATGAATTTAAAAACACCATCTCCCAATTGGCACAAAGAGATGATTCCAATTCTTCCTCCAGGTGGGTACAGGTTTCATCTGTGAGGAATAGACATCCTCCAAGGAGGTCATTCCAAAACAGATCAAACCAAAACAGACCACCAAGGCAGTCACGTAGGACTATTTGGATTACCCTGCGTGATCAGTTTGGTGAGAACATGAACAGGTGGGATGGTCAACCAACTTCTAATCTTTTCAGGAGACTGAGAGAACTGCAAAGTGGCAGAACCCGAGGTAGCAATACCAGAAGGGTAGCTGTTACTTCTACAGTTCCCCAGGACAACTCTAGTAGCTCCAACAGTGGCTCCAGTTCTAACACTGCACAGTGTGCTCGTTGCACCTGTGGACATGTTCCCCATAACTAGGGGTGCCCTGCCTCCCGCCAGGGGGAGGAGAGGGGTAATACAGATAACAGAATCTATTGGGATGTGTACATCCAGTGGCCTGGCACTTCACACTTTCAGAAGTACAGGGCCTTGGTTGACACAGGAGCTCAGTGCACCATATTGCCATCAAATTATCAGGGATCAGAGTCCATAACTATTCTGGGAGTCACTGGTGGATCTCAAGAGTTAAGTAAAGTGGAGGTTAATATAAGCTTAACTGGTAAACAATGGAAAAAGCATACAGTTGTGACCGGACCTGATGCACCTTGTATTTTGGGAATTGATTTTCTGAGAGAAGGGCGTTTCAAAGACCCTAAAGGTTACAAATGGGCTTTTGGAGTAGCTTCTGTAGAAATTGATGGACAAAAACTGAAGCTGTCTGCTAGACCTGAGCTTTCTGATGAATCTGCAGTTGTGGGACAACACAAGATTCAGGACATTAAGTTGCCGGTTGCTTCTCGGACTGTGCATCACAGACAATACAGAACCAACCGTGACTCTTTGTTGCCCATTCAGAATCTGATTCGTCAGTTGGAGAGTCAGAAAGTCATCAGCAAAACTCATTCACCTTTCAACAGTCCAGTGTGGCCTGTGCGAAAGCCGAATGGAGACTGGCGTCTGACAGTGGACTACCGAGCCCTGAATGAAGTAACTCCGCCTATGAGTGCAGCAGTACCAGACATGATGGAACTCCAGTATGAGCTGGAATCCAAAGAGGCCAAATGGTATGCTACCATAGACATTGCTAATGCCTTCTTCTCTATTCCCATAGCAGAGGAATGCAGGCCTCAGTTTGCTTTCACCTGGAGAGGAATCCAGTACACTTTCAACAGACTGCCAATGGGCTGGATCCACAGCTCCAGCATCTGTCATGCAGTGATCCATGATGCTCTGGAGGAAGGTGGTGCTCCAGAACACATCCAGTTCATCGATGATATCATCGTCTGGGGTAAAACTGCTGAGGAAGTCTTCGAGAAAGGTAACAAAATCATGGACATTCTCCTGAATGCAGGTTTTGCCATCAAGAGAGACAAAGTGAAAGGTCCTACCACAGAGATCCAGTTTCTGGGAGTGCAGTGGCAGGATGGACGCCGACACATTCCAGTGGATGTGGTAAATAGAGTCTCTACCATGGCAAATCCCACGAACAAGCAAGAAACTCTACGTTTCTTGGGGATAGTGGGATTTTGGAGACTACACATTCCTGGATACAGTCAGATTGTGAAACCTCTGTATGATGTGACTCGAAAGAGGAACAGTTTCCACTGGGGACCTGAACAACAAGCAGCCTTTGACCAGATAAAGCAAGAAGTAGTCCAAGCAGTGGGTCTGGGACCTGTGCGAGATGGTCCAGACATTAAGAACATTTTGTACACGGCTGCAGGTGACAATGGTCCAACCTGGTGCTTGTGGCAAAAAGCTCCAGGTGAGACACGTGGACGACCTCTTGGTTTCTGGAGTCGAGGTTACAGAGGTTCAGAGGCTAATTACACTCCAACAGAGAAAGAGATTCTAGCTGCCTATGAAGGAGTGAAAGCAGCTTCTGAAGTAATTGGAACTGAGTCACAACTTCTCTTAGCTCCCAGATTGCCAGTTTTGAATTGGATGTTCAAAGGCAAAGGTTCCACACCACATCATGCCACAGATTCCACCTGGTCTAAGTGGATGGCCCTGATAACACAGAGAGCTCGAATGGGAAATCTTGAAAGACCTGGTCTGGTGGAGGTGATCTCAAGTTGGCCTGAAGATACCAACTGTGCTAAACCTCCAGAGGAGAGAGTAACTCATGCTGAGGAAGCTCCTCCTTACAATGACCTTTCTGATGATGAGAAGAAATATGCTTTGTTCACAGACGGTTCCTGTTGTCTCGTCGGGAACAAGCGAAGGTGGAAGTCTGCCGTGTGGAGTCCAACACGCCGAGTTGCAGAGGCGAAGGATGGAGAAGGAGAATCCAGTCAGTTTGCAGAGGTAAAAGCTGTCCAGCTAGCTCTCGACGTGGCTGAACGTGAGAGATGGCCAAAGCTTTATCTCTACACCGACTCATGGATGGTAGCCAATGCTCTATGGGGTTGGCTAAAGAACTGGAAAAAGAATGGCTGGCAGAGGAAAGGAAAACCCATCTGGGCAGCTGACCTGTGGCAAGACATTGCTGATCGAATCGAGAGAATTCCAGTGAAAGTGAGACACATTGATGCTCACATTCCCAAGAGCAAAGCTACTGAGGAACAGCAGCACAACCATCAGGCAGATCTAGCTGCAAGAGTTTCTCAAGTAGACAAGGACTCTGAACTTGATCTCGACTGGAAACACCGAGGTGAGATATTCTTAGCTCGGTGGGCTCACGATTCGTCAGGACATCAAGGCAGAGATGCAACATACCAATGGGCTCGTGACAGATCCATAGACATTTCCATGGATGCCATCACACAAGTCATCCATGACTGTGACATTTGTGCTGCTATTAAGCAGGCAAAGAGAATTAAGCCCTTGTGGTATGGTGACAGATGGTCCAAATACAGGTATGGTGAAGCTTGGCAGATTGACTACATCACTCTACCACGTTCTCGTTCTGGTAAGCAGTACGTGCTTACTATGGTAGAGGCAAACACTGGATGGCTGGAAACTTACGCAGTCCCACATGCAACTGCACGCAACACCATTCTCGGTCTGGAGAGACAGATCCTGTGGAGACACGGAACTCCAGAGAGGATTGAGTCAGACAACGGAACTCACTTCAAGAACAACCTTGTAAAGAGCTGGGCAAAAGAGCACGGTATTGAGTGGATTTTCCATATTCCTTACTATGCACCAGCTGCAGGGAAGATTGAACGCTACAACGGTTTGTTGAAGACCACTCTCAAAGCCATGGGAGGTGGATCTTTGAAAAACTGGGAGAAACATTTAGCACAAGCAACCTGGCTGGTGAACAGTAGAGGTTCAGTGAACCGAGCTGGACCTGCACATTCTGATCTGCTACAGAAAGTAGAAGGTGATAGAGTTCCTGTTGTTAGGGAAAAGAATCTGTTAGGTAAAACTGTTTGGGTATTTTCGCCCTCAGGAGAGGCTAAACCTGTCCGAGGGGTGGTTTCAGCAGAAGGTCCGGGTCACACTTATTGGGTAATGCAAGAGAATGGTGAAATTCAGTGTATTCCACAAAGAGATTTAACTTTAGCTGAGAGAGTTTAATTTCAGAATGTTGTACAGCTACAGCGCGTCCAAAGGAAAGAGTCCCTGAGGAATCTACGGTGCACGAACCCTGAGAACCCTGAGAGCCCTGAGTCAACTGAGAGTCCCTGAGTCCCTGTTTCCCTTTTTCTTCGCTTCGTCTGCGGAGAGACAAACTGTTTTCCATTTTCTTGATTTTGGATTTTCTTGGACTTCTGAATCATCTACATCTGAGTATAGCCGGAATGGACGATGAACTTAACTTACGAACTGTAAATATTGTTCTGGATTGGATGGACAGTACGAACAGCCAATGAAATTGTTTAGAAAGGGGTGGACTGTGGTCGTTTGAGGCTGTGCCTTTAAGAACAAACACTGCTGGAACACACTGGCTAATGTTTTTGGTACTAGAACCAAAACATTCTGATATTCTAAACGAATTTCATTGGTTGATAAACAAAAATTCAGCTTTAGATTGTGAAGCGGTTGGAAATTTTTTTTTTCCTCAGTTCAGTTGGGTTTGGGAGTTGGGGGAGTTTGGTGTTTCAGCCTGTTCTCCCTGCCTGCTTCTTCTGCGAACTGCTGGACTTGGCCTTCAGATAAGCAAACACTAATCCTGCATGGGCTTTTGAAGCTTGCTAACAACTCTTTTCCTTAGTAACTTGCCTTTCTCTCTCTCTAACCCCTTTTTGGGGAAAAAGGGAGGTAAGGGGGGGAGAGAGGGGGGTTCCAAAGAGGGGATCCCTCCCTGAGGGAGGGATTTTTGTTGTGTTATTTGTCTTTGCTGTGTATTTCTGTGTATATATTGTAAATACCTGTATATATTGTGTTATATATAACCTGCTTTCCATATATGCTTGTAAATATATAGCTTTTGCTCTTCGACTGAGTTAGCTGTGGTTTCTTACTCTGTGGAGGAGGGAGAGCTAAGCCCTCTCTCAACCTACCACAGGTTGTTGTGGCCAATGTGTACAACCTGGCACTTGGATGTGTTCAATCTCCTGCCCTTGGCCTCTGCCCGTCTGTCCAGCCTGTCAAGGTTTCTCTTCAGAGCTCTCCCACCCTTTAACAGATCAACTCCTGCCCCCAGCTTGGTGCCATCTGCAGATTTACTGATGATGGACTCCATCCCCTCATCCAGATCAGATTTAGTCTCAACATTTCAACGGTACCCTACCAACCCCCTAACATTTACACCAGAAGCCGAGGAAATCACATCTCCTTACCCACAGTCAAATTTGCACGTGACCAGAAGCGAGCCATCGGCTTCCTTAGGAAGCTCAACTGCAAAATTCTTTGGTATGCTCCTCAAATGACAATTGAATGCAAACTCTAACCACCCACAGCAGTGCTTCAGCAGAGGTCATGGGAGCCACAGGCAGCGAAACGAGGTGTCACCACCAACACTCCTTTCTACTGCCACGCTCCAAGCAACGCACAGAGAAATGCAAGCAATGGTTTGGGGCTCCCACACCACATTCCGAATGCTCACAGCTCTCACTCAGATTCTCCCTGACAAGACTTACCTTGATAAGGTTTGAGTACAGGTCCACTACACTGTTGCAGAACTTTTCCACATCCTGTGTGAGGAGTTGGTCTGGATTAGCTATTCGGTTGTCCAGGTTTCCCATTTTGTAGTATGTGTAAGCTCTGCAATAGAACAACAGCTGAGTGACAGACAGTAGTTCCTTACCTGGGATCTCCAGTAACTGGAACCCCACACTTCATACAACTGTGGAAGTAGTGCAAGTGTTAAAATGACTTGATGGAACGAGTCCAGAGAAGGGCAACAAACTTGGTGAGGGGTTTGGAACACAAGCCCTACGAGGAGAGGCTGAGGGAGCTGGGGTTGCTTAGCCTGGAGAAGAGGAGACTCAGGGGTGACCTTACTGCTCTTAACAACTACCTGAAGGGAGGTTGTAGACAGGCAGAGGTTGGTCTCTTCTCCCAGGTCAGCCAGCACCAGAACAAGAGGACACAGTCTCAGGCTGCACCAGGGGAGGTTTAGGTTGGATGTTAGGAAGAAGTTCTACACAGAGAGAGTGATTGCCCATTGGAATGGGCTGCCTGGGGAGGTGGTGGAGACACCATCATTCGAGGTGTTCAGGAGGAGACTTGATGGGATGCTTGGTGCCATGGGTTAGTTGATTAGGTGGTGTCGGATTGGTTGATGGGTTGGACGCGATGATCTTGAAGGTCTCTTCCAACCTGGTTTATTCTATGACCACATGGAGTCAACACAGCTTGTGCTTCTGCCTGACCAGGTCCATAGAAATGCTTATGCTCCAGGAGGTCTTATTTGAAGCTCAAGCCTGTGCTCCTCTACACACTGTTGCTGCACTGAGAATCAGAAAACCCTCGCAACCTGGCACACCTAACAGCCAAAACTCAGTGCAGGAGGACATGCACAGCTACTCAAGTTCACACATCCAATTCAGTCTGCAGGATTAGCAGAACTGTATTTAAGCAACTGGAGCACTTTGGAAGCTAACCCAGTCATCTAAGAACATATTTTTTTTACCCCACAATCCAGCCAACTTTGCTGCCTTTGGGTCTGCGCCATATATGACACGGATAAGGCACTGAGTGTAAGGTAATTGTCGCCAGAAGTCTTTGCTGAACAGCAGACCTAACCTATTAAAGCACCTTGCTCTCTTCCAACCTGGTCTGGTCTATCCTTCTTGTCTGGCCTGGCCTGGTCTAGCCTTCTCGTCTGGCCTGGCCTGGTCTAGCCTTCTCGTCTGGCCTGGCCTGGCCTGGTCTAGCCTTCTCGTCTGGCCTGGTCAGGTCTGGTCTAGCCTTCTCGTCTGGCCTGGCCTGGTCTAGCCTTCTCGTCTGGCCTGGCCTGGCCTGGTCTAGCCTTCTCGTCTGACCTGGCCTGGCCTGGTCTAGCCTTCTCGTCTGGCCTGGCCTGGTCAGGTCTGGTCTAGCCTTCTCGTCTGGCCTGGTCTGGCCTGGCCTGGCCTACCCTTCTCGTATGGCCTGGCCTGGCCTACCCTTCTCATCTGGCCTGGCCTGGTCTGGCCTGGTCTATCCTTCTCCTCTGGCCTAGCCTGGTCTATCCTTCTCCTCTGGCCTGGCCTGGCCTATCCTTCTCCTCAGGCCTGGCCTGGCCTGGCCTATCCTTCTCCTCTGGCCTAGCCTGGTCTATCCTTCTCCTCTGGTCTGGCCTGGTCTATCCTTCTCGTCTGGCCTGGCCTGGTCTATCCTTCTCGTCTGGCCTGGCCTGGTCTATCCTTCTCCTCTGGCCTGGCCTGGCCTGGTCTATCCTTCTCCTCTGGCCTGGCCTGGCCTGGTCTATCCTTCTCGTCTGGCCTGGCCTGGCCTATCCTTCTCCTCTGGCCTGGCCTGGCCTATCCTTCTCCTCTGGCCTGGCCTGGCCTATCCTTCTCCTCTGGCCTGGCCTGGCCTATCCTTCTCCTCTGGCCTGGCCTATCCCTCTCCTCTGGCCTGGCCTGGCCTATCCTTCTCCTCTGGCCTGGCCTGGCCTGGTCTATCCTTCTCCTCTGGCCTGGCCTGGCCTATCCTTCTCCTCTGGCCTGGTCTATCCTTCTCATCTAGTCTATCCCTCTCTTCTAGTCTTCTATTATTCTATTCTATTCTTCTCACTACGTTCTCAAAATGATCTGATACACTTCCAATCAATGAAGTTTTTACAGCTTTAAACATTAACCAAGTTTGACTTACTTAAGGTATTCTTCATAGAGGTATTTGGTAAGCCGTACTCGGAAGCAGAGTTTCAATTCATTGAGACCATACTTCAGGAAGTTATTCACTAGAGAGATCTAAAAGGAGACAGTTGTTCAGTATTCAGTTAACAAGGTTTAATACACTTTGATCAGTTTGCAGCATACACTGTGCAAACACTGCACAACAGGGGCCTTCTCTCCTTTAAGTCAGTTACACCATCAACACAAAGACAACCAGACTGTCTGCAGGACCACTGATTGGCCTTAAAAACTCCAGATCCCTCTCCCTCTGAAGAGGACTCCCTCCTCTCCCTCCCTCCCTCCGAAGAGGACTCCCTCCTCTCCCTCCCTCCCTCCGAAGAGGATTCCCTCCTCTCCCTCCCTCCCTCCGAAGAGGATTCCCTCCTCTCCCTCCCTCCCTCCGAAGAGGACTCCCTCCTCTCCCTCCCTCCCTCTGAAGAGGACTCCCTCCTCTCCCTCCCTCCCTCTGAAGAGGACTCCCTCCTCTCCCTCCCTCCCTCTGAAGAGGACTCCCTCCTCTCCCTCCCTCCCTCTGAAGAGGATTCCCTCCTCTCCCTCCCTCCCTCCGAAGAGGATTCCCTCCTCTCCCTCCCTCCCTCCGAAGAGGATTCCCTCCTCTCCCTCCCTCCCTCCGAAGAGGATTCCCTCCTCTCCCTCCCTCCCTCCGAAGAGGATTCCCTCCTCTCCCTCCCTCCCTCTGAAGAGGATTCCCTCCTCTCCCTCCCTCCCTCTGAAGAGGATTCCCTCCTCTCCCTCCCTCCCTCTGAAGAGGACTCCCTCCTCTCCCTCCCTCCCTCTGAAGAGGACTCCCTCCTCTCCCTCCCTCCCTCCGAAGAGGATTCCCTCCTCTCCCTCCCTCCCTCCGAAGAGGATTCCCTCCTCTCCCTCCCTCCCTCTGAAGAGGATTCCCTCCCTCCCTCTGAAGAGGATTCCCTCTTCTCCCTCCCTCCCTCTGAAGAGGATTCCCTCCTCTCCCTCCTTCCCTCTGAAGAGGATTCCCTCCTCTCCCTCCCTCCCTCTGAAGAGGATTCCCTCCTCTTCCCCTATCTGAAGAGGATTCCCTCCTCTCCCTCCCTCCCTCTGAAGAGGATTCACTCCTCTCCCTCCTTCCCTCTGAAGAGGATTCCCTCCTCTCCCTCCCTCCCTCTGAAGAGGATTCCCTCCTCTCCCTCCCTCCCTCTGAAGAGGATTCCCTCCTCTCCCTCCCTCCCTCTGAAGAGGATTCCCTCCTCTCCCTCCTTCCCTCTGAAGAGGATTCCCTCCTCTCCCTCCCTCCCTCTGAAGAGGATTCCCTCCTCTCCCTCCCTCCCTCTGAAGAGGATTCCCTCCTCTTCCCCTATCTGAAGAGGATTCCCTCCTCTCCCTCCCTCCCTCTGAAGAGGATTCACTCCTCTCCCTCCTTCCCTCTGAAGAGGATTCCCTCCTCTCCCTCCTTCCCTCTGAAGAGGATTCCCTCCTCTCCCTCCCTCTGAAGAGGATTCCCTCCTCTCCCTCTGAAGAGGATTCCCTCAAGCATACGTATCTTCCGCTCTTCGGATAAAAACCTGTTCAGTGCAGGTCACAGATGTTGACAAGCTGAAGGAAAGTTAAGGATGGATAAAAACATAACAAGCCTCAGAAGAACCCAAAAGGGATTGGGAAAAAAAAAAATAGAGACCAAAAAGAAATCTTCCATCTTCAATAGTGTCAGCAGAATGCCAAACCTACAACGTTGAAACACCACCCAACGTTGTTAGGCAGTGCTAGAGACGATAGCACATTAAGCTATCAAAATTGCCATCCACAAAACCCACCTGAAAACCTAAACATCTGCCAGAAAAAGTTGCAATCAATAAGGGAATGAGCTGAGAAAGCACTCACAGCAGGCATGGCAGCGATGAAGCTGAACAGGTACTTCTTGAAATCCTTCCTGCTGCGGCCGATGATCGAACTGCAAATGACCACCAGCTAACAGTTAGTTACAGGAGAAGCCAGAAAGCACTAGCTAGCATCTCCCAGAAACACCCCAAATCCTGGTGGAAGCCTGGAGTATCAGCTGCAAGATGAAGCATGACAGGCTTGTTTAAACTGAGCCACGACGGGTAAGCAATTACATCCCTTCTGCTCCTGCGTTAGGGCTCAGAAATTCATGCTCTCAAAACACAAGTTCCTCTCCTCCTCTGCTCTTACAGATTCCCACAAGACAGACACAAAGCACAGTGAGCACTGCCCTCCCTGGGGGCTGGGGAGGGGAGCCAGAAGGGAGCACCCCCAAAAATGATTTGACAGCTGGCTGAACAGGAGCCAGCAGTGTGCCCAGGGGGCTAAGAAGGCCAAGGACATTCTGGCCTGTATCAGGAAGACTGTGGCCAGCAGGAGCAGGGAGGTTATTGTGCCCTGTGCTCAGCACTGCTTAGGCCACACCTTGAGTCCTGTGTCCAGTTCTGGGCTCCTCAGTTGAAGAAGGACATTGAGAGACTTGAAGGTGTCCAGAGAAGGGCAACGAGGCTGGGGAGGGGTCTGGAGCACAGCCCTGTGAGGAGAGGCTGAGGGAGCTGGGGTTGTTCAGCCTGGAGAAGAGGAGGCTCAGGGGAGACCTTCTTGCTCTCTACAACTCCCTGAAGGGATGTTGGAGCCAGGTGGGGGTTGGCCTCTTCTCCCAGGCAGGCAAGCAGCCCCAGAACAAGAGGACACAGTCTCAAGCTGTGCCAGGGGAGGTTTAGACTGGAGATGAGAACATTCTTGCCAGCAAGAGGAACTGGCCCTTGGGATGTGCTGCCCAGGGAGGTGGTGGAGTCCCCATCCCTGGAGGTGTTCAAGAGGGGACTGGATGTGGCCCTTGGTGCCATGGTTTAGTCATGAGGTCTGTGGTGCCAGGTTGGACTTGATGATCTTTGAGGTCTCTTCCAACCTTGGTGATTCTGTGATTTCCTGTGAAAGCAGTTCTTCCATTCTACAAAGCTCTGCAAGTCTCTCCTGAAATAGAGTATTACTTTGAATTGCCACTTAAAGGCAAGTCCTGAATGCTTCAATTAGCAGCAAGACCAACCAGAGATCTAGAAGAGCCTTTCTAAAACAGTGAGATTGAACAATTTGTGTTTACCAAGCTGAAGAGCAAACAGCTCACATGGAGGATGCTCCCAGGTTTCCCTGCCCCTGTTCTCAGCACCAGAGTGGCACTTCTTGCTGGTGGATTTGGGACTAGCAGGAATTTAGTGACCTGTTGGAGAAGGGTTGTGCTGCCACTGCTGTCCTGGCAGAGATGTAACCCCATGACTGCAGACGAGGGGGCTGATAGCTAGGACTGGGAGGCTTTGATGCAGGAGAGCAAAGGCCAAGAGACAACAATTGCCTTGCCCACAGCGTGAACATTGAGGAGGGTGACCTTGGCAGGCCAAGGAGAGACAGAGAAGTTGAGGAGGATCAGGACCTGGTTTAATGGCCATGGTGGTGCTGGTCTTAGAGGTCTTTTCCAACCAAAAGAGTTTTATGAGTCTGTGATTCAGTAAGAAGTAGCAGCCCTAATTTCCAAGCCACACATCCAAGTCTGTGACAGCGAACCACTATGGTGCTATTCCGAAACCACTGAAATCAAAGTGAGTTGGAGAGACTTCAGTGTACAAAGTGTGACAAGAAGAAATGAAGAAGAAGGAATTCCCTGTGAATGATAAGAAAAGTGTTTAAACCCAGCAAGTGTAGAGATACCTTTCAATGACTGTTCCATTCTGAATCATCCAGATGTCGCAGTACGTGCGGAGGACCAGCATCACAGCGATGAGCATCAAATAACCTGTCTGGTACAAAAGCAGAAGTGTAGCCATTAAACAATGGACACAGACAGCAGGGGAAGGCTCTGAGGAGACCTTATTATGGCCTTCCAGTGTCTGAAGGGTGCCTACAAGAAAGCTGGTGAAGGACCTTTTAGGGTGTCAGGTAGTGACAGAACTGGGAGGAATGGATCCAAGCTAGAGGAGAGGAGATTGACATTAGACATTAGGAAGAGGTTCTTCTCCATGAGGGTGGTGAGACACTGGAACAGGTTGCCTATGGAGGTGGTGGAGGCCTCATGTCTGGAAGTTTTTAACTTCTGGGCAACCTGATCTAGTGGAAAGTGTCCCTGCCCATGGCAGCAGGGCTGGAACTGGATGATCCTTGAGGTCCCCTTCCAACCCTGACAATTCTGTGAAGTGCTGCAATCATGCCTCGCAGAGAAGCATTACCCTGCTACCCCCAGCTAAGGTAATATTTGCTTACTTCACAGGAAACACACTGGCACACGAAATGTTTCATAAAATCCTGCCAATATCCTCATGGAGAAAGCTTGTCCTTTACAAAGCTGGACTTGGTTGGGCCTTGCTTGCACTGGCCACGTCCCATAGACGGAGTATGGCAGGCGTAAAGAAGACACTGCTATTCTGAGACGCCTTTCTGCCACAAACATAGGGTGCAAGGGACCTCTGAAGGCCACCTACTCCAACTCCACATTTAAAACAGGGCCAGGAGTAACCAGTCAGACCACTGATCCAAAATCCTCTGAATCTAACAGTCCAGACAGTTTTCCATCCACTTGAGTCATATCTAGCCAATTCAGTTTGGCTATCAGGGTATTAGGGGAGACCTCAGTCTCAAGGATTCACTACAATCAAAGCATTCAACATCCTCTGTTCCTCCCTTATCCACACTGTCAGTCAGGTCACCCCTGCAGGCAATTGGCTTAGTAAAGCCTGATCTGCCATTACTAATCCAGGCTGGGGTTAGCCATCCCCTTTTTGTCCTTTGTGTGGCCAGAGTCAGCTTCCAGGAGGATTTGCTCACAATCTTACTAGGCACACGGTGAGGCTCTGACCAGCCTGTAGCTTCCAGTCTACTTGGTTTTCCAAAGCTGGCAGTAATGTTTGGGTCTCTGGGGATTATCAGTAACCCCTCCTCATGGCCATGACCTTTTGTTGTTGATGGAAGCCAGCTCCATCAGCACTCTGCAGCATTCAACTTCCACGCGCTTCCTTTTCGTCACTGAGCTGTCACAAGTCCGGTGCATCCAGGCCAGGTGGCTGCCATGCTTGCTCAATACTCCCCTGCTGGGTTACACCCATCCTGGGTGGAAGGCTGGGAGAGCCTTGCCCTGCCCCTGGAGGATAAAAGAAACCTGATCCAGGTGAACAGAGAGGGACTTGGTTTCCCCTTCCTAGGAGGAGGAGTCCCCTGGGTCAAAGGTGGTCTATTCCACTCTCTCTTCCTGTCCAGCAAGCCTATAAAAAGGAAGACATTTGCTGCCATTGCCCTCTTCTGCCTTGCCTGCTCAAAAAGACCTCAGCTGCTGCTGGTTTCCTGCACTGACCACGTGGCTGGGCCTGGCTTTCCCTCTCCAGGCTGCATCCATGATTCCCTGAGGGGCTGAATCCATGTACACCCAGGGAAACACAAGGCCATCCAGGATTGCTTTTGTGTATTTGCCTATTTATCCTTAGCCCTTACCCTTGTAAACCCTCCCTGTTACTGCTATATATATACACTTTGCTAAAGGAAGTCACAGAATCATTAAGGTTGGAAAAGACCTCTAAGATCATCAAGTCCAACCTTCTACCCAATACCACCATGGCCATCAACCATGTCCCAGAGTGCCAAGGCCACAATTTCTTGTTAACTCCACCACCTCCCTAGGTAGCCTGTTCCAATCCCTGACCACTCTTGCAGCAAAAGAAATCGTTCCTAATCTCCAACCTAACCCTCCCCTGGTACACTATGAGGCCATTTGCTCTCATCCTGTCTTTAGCTACCTGGGAGAAGAGGCCAGTTCCAACTTCACTCCAACCTCCTTTCAGGTGCAATGAGGTCTCCTCTCAGCCTCCTCTTCTCCAGGCTGAACAACCCCAGCTCCCTCAGCCTCTCTTCCCAAGACCTGCTCCCCAAGGCCCTCAGCAGTTTTGTTGCCCTCACACAGTCCTGTGAGCCCAAGACAATGAGTAAGGTCACCTCTTGGGATGTACTTCTCCTACTTCCAAACTGACTCCAGATTACTTCCTTTTTGTAGATTCACCTCCTTCTCTTTTCCCCTACCCCCTTCTTTTTATTTCCCTTTCCCTTTCCTTATCAGGGGAAGGTGGGGGAGGGGGGGACTAGGGGAGGAATTCCCAATTTGCTATCATCTGAGCTCTTAAACTCCAGTTAAGGCTCAAAACCCTCACAATTCTGTACAGTGGGTCTTGTGCCTGATGCATGCTGACATTCTAACATACTGCAGTTCATCAGTTCTGAGCTCAACCAAGGCTCTTTTAAACACAGCTGAAGTGGTCTGGAAAGCACAAGAAGGATGTTGAGGCCAACCATTTCATTGCACTAAATCCTGGTCTGCCTAGCTTTCCCAAAATGATGCTCACAGACCTCCTGACACATTGGCTTTCCAGTGAGGGCTGTCCTAGATAGGAGTTATGACACAAAAGCACGGGTGAGCAGCGTGCTGTTGGAAGAAAGGAAGCATCTGTGCTGAGATGTGCACTGCCTGGAACTGAATCAAGCAAAACCCTCTGAAAAGACATGCCACAGCCAGTAGTTATTGGCTTCTCTTGCAGCTGGAAACCAGAACACAGCTTTTTAGTGAGCTAAGAACCAAACACACACATTACTTTGGTGATAGCAACAGAGAATATACAGCATGGGGAGTGAGGATGCTGTAATGGTGAAATGGCAATCTCTGGTTTGCCAGCCTCTGCTCAGAATAGTGCCTGCTGGCCCATGACAACCCCTGAAGGAACTGGATGCCCAATTAACACATCCAAGTGCTGGGTTCTGCACATTGGCCACAGCAACCCCATGCAGTGCTACAGGCTGGGGTCAGAATGGCTGGAGAACAGCCAGGCAGAGAGGGACCTGGGGGTGCTGGTCGATGGTAGGCTGAACATGAGCCTGCAGTGTGCCCAGGCAGCCAGGAGAGCCAATGGCATCCTGGCCTGCATCAGGAAGAGTGTGGCCAGCAGGAGCAGGGAGGTCATTGTGCCCCTGGACTCTGCACTGGTTAGGCCACACCTCGAGTCCTGTGTCCAGTTCTGGGCCCCTCAGTTTAGGAAGGAGGTTGACTTGCTGGAGCAAGTCCAGAGAAGGGCAACAAAGTTGGTGAGGGGTTTGGAGCACAGCCCTGTGAGGAGAGGCTGAGGGAGCTGGGGTTGCTTAGCCTGGAGAAGAGGAGACTCAGGGGAGACCTTCTTGCTCTCTGCAACTACATGAAGGGAGGTTGTAGCCAGGTGGGGGTTGGTTTCTTCTCCCAGGCAACCAGCACCAGAACAAGAGGACACAGTCTCAGGCTGCGCCAGGGGAGGTTTAGGCTGGAGGTTAGGAGGAAGTTTTACACAGAGAGAGTGATTGCCCATTGGGATGGGCTGCCTGGGGAGGTGGTGGAGTCACCATCACTGGAGGTGTTCAGGAGGAGACTTGATGGGATGCTTGGTAGCATGGTTTAGTTGATTAGGTGGTGTTGGATGATAGGTTGGACGTGATGATCTTGAAGGTTTCTTCCAACCTGTCAGCAGAATTATGCCTGAAGCCATTGATTTAATGGGGATATTGGTCTTAAGGGTATTTTTTCACTAAGAACCCCCATCCACCCACCCACCCACCCCTGGATGTATTCCAAGCAAATGTCTCCAGACAGAAGTTGCTGTGGGATAAGAATTTCTTTCCATACTAACTGTTGAATTAAGAAAGTGCTGTCGAAGCTTCTTATAGGGGAGTGCTCTCAAGGCAGGCACTGCACAGGTCACAGAGATGAAGATGGCCATTCTCAGACCTTTTAACACAACACAGTTAATTACAGACCTCTGCTCCTGTGAGAAAACATTCTAGACTTCAGTCCTCTGATGCCAGACAAGTTTGGTAACATTCAACCTGTTACAAATATCCTTTCTGACTAAAGCAGCAACAGATGCTTCCTGTGCCATGGCTTAGTTGATTAGGTGGTGTTGGGTGATAGGCTGAGACTCAATGACCTCAAAGGTCTTTTCCAACCTGATGAATGTGGCCAGCAGGAGCAGGGAGGTCATTGTGCCCCTGTACACTGCACTGGTTAGGCTGCACCTCTAGTCCTGTGTCCAGTTCTGGGCCCCTCAGTTTAGGAAGGAGGTTGACTTGCTGGAGCGTGTCCAGAAAAGGGCAACAAGGTTGGTGAGGGGCTTGGAGCACAGCCCTGTGAGGAGAGGCTGAGGGAGCTGGGGTTGCTTAGCCTGGAGAGGAGGAGACTCAGGGGTGACCTTATTGCTCTCTACAACTACCTGAAGGGGGGTTGTAGTGAGGCGGAGGTTGGTCTCTTCTCCCAGGCAACCAGTACCAGAACAAGAGGACACAGTCTCAGGCTGCGTCAGGGGAGGTTTAGGCTGGAGGTTAGGAGGAAGTTTTACACAGAGAGAGTGATTGCCCACTGGAATGGGCTGCCTGAGGAGGTGGTGGGGTCACCATCGCTGGGGGTGTTCAGGGCGAGGCTTGACAGGATGCTTGGTGCCATGGGTTAGTTGATTGGGTGGTGTTGGATGATAGGTTGGACACGGTGATCTTGAAGGTCTCTTCCAACCTGGTTTATTCTATTCTATTCTATACTAATTCTGCATTTTCACATTACTGTGCTGCCATATTAAAACCTGCAGCATGGTCTGGTCCTGTTCAAGCCCATGCTTTCATTTAAATTCTGATACAGTGGCAAAAGAAAATGTAACTCCCCAAATGTTGAGAGGCTTCAGTGTACAAAATGTGAGAAGAAGAAATGAAAAGAGCTTAGGAAATAAATTGTGGTTAAAAAAAGAGAAACAACATCAAATTGTGCTCCACAGTGGAGCAAGAGTTGAGTGAAAATGAGGGGGGGGTTGTTTGAAATAAAGCCAGAGAGAGAATCTCATCCAAAAATTGCAAAGATATCAGGTCCCCAACTGTTTCATAAGAACAAAGCAACTATAAAAAGTCTGGGTACATGTTGTGACACACTGCTTGCCCTGTGAATCACAGTATCACAGTATAACTAAGGTTAGAAGAGACCCCAAGGATCATCAAGTCCAACATGTCCCAACAGACCTCACAACTAGACCATGGCACCAAGTGCCACGTCCAATCTCCCCTTGAACACCTCCAGGGACGGCGACTCCACCACCTCCCTGGGCAGCACATCCCAATGACGAACGACTCGCTCGGTGAAGAACTTTCTCCTCACCTCGAGTCTAAACCTCCCCTGGCACAGCTTGAGACTGTGTCCTCTTGTTCTGGTGCTGGTTGCCTGGGAGAAGAGACCAACCCCTTCCTGTCTACAACCACCTTTCAGGTAGTTGTAGAGGGCAATGAGGTCACCCCTGATCCTTCTCTTCTCCAGGCTAAACAATCCCAGCTCCCTCAGCCTCTCCTCACAGGGCTGTGCTCAAGGCCTCTCCCCAGCCTTGTTGCCCTTCTCTGGACACCTTCAAGTGTCTCGATGTCCTTCTGAAACTGAGGGGCCCAGAACTGGACACAGGACTCAAGGTGTGGCCTAACCAATGCAGAGTCCAGGGGCACAATGACCTCCCTGCTCCTGCTGGCCACACTATTCCTAATACAGGCCAGGATGCCATTGGCCCTCTTGGCCACCTGGGCACACTGCTGGCTCATGTTTAGGCGGGTGTCAATCAGCACCCCCAGGTCCCTCTCTGTTTGGCAGCTCTCAGCCACTCTGACCCCAGCCTGTAGCTCTGCATGGGGTTGTTGTGGCCAAAGTGCAGCACCCAGCACTTGGACTTATTAAATGCCATCCCAATGAATGAATGAAAAGAAAAGGAGTTTAAACCCAGCAAGTGTAGAGATACCTTTCAGTGACTGTGTTCCTTAGTTACTGCAGGCAATGCTTACCTCTTTACACAGAGTTCTGGGGACCATTATCTTCAGGATGCGACATATTCTTGCAACAAACACTCTGTCCACCGCTGCCCGCTCCTTCTTTCCCTCCTTCTGCTGCACACAGGACAAGAAGAAGGGGCAGATACTGAAATGGTGATGTGGCATCTTCCTTACCCAAGTTATCTACAGCATTTGCAGTATGTCCCTCCAATTTAAGGCTTGCTCATAGGAGTTAAATGAAACATAAGGATTGGGAGAGTATGCCCTCACAGCTAACAGACACCCCAAGTAAAAGAGCTAAGCAATCAAAACAAACTGCAATGAGAAGTACTTGCCAGGATACAGATCTACACACTTGGTACATAGTATCAGTCAGGGTTGGAAGGGACCACAAGGATCATCCAGTTCCAACCCCCCTGCCATAGATAGGGACACCCCACACTAGATCAGGCTGGCCAGAGCCTCAGCCAGCCTGGGTTTAAACATCTCCAGGGACAGGGCCTCAACCACCCCCCTGAACAACCCATTCCAGGGCTTCACCACTCTCATGGGGAAGAACTTCCTCCTCACCTCCAGCCTCAATCTCCCCACCTCCAGCTTCATTCCATTCCTCCCAGTCCTATCACTACCTGAGATGTCCCTCCCCAGCCTTCTTGGAAGCCCCCTTCAGATACTGGAAGGCCACAATGAGGTCACCTGGGAGCCTTCTCTTCTCCAGACCGAACAGCCCCAACTCCTTCAGTCTGTCCTCACAGGAGAGGTGCTCCAGCCCTCTGCTCATCCTTGTGGCCCTTCTCTGGACACCTTCCAGCACCTCCAGATCCCTCTTGTAATAGGGGTTCCAGAACTGGAGGCAGTACTCTAGGTGGGGTCCCACCAGAGCTGAGCAGAGGGGGAGAATCCCCTCCCTTGCCCTGCTGGCCACACTTCACCATGTCCAACCTATCTTTATGCATTAAAACAGCCACGTGAGGAACCTGATATTCTTCCATTTCTTTGATCAATGCAAGCCTGAAAGCCTAAGTCAAACCACACTGGCATCACAGCCATCATCCTGTCCAAAAGGAAGCCACAAGGATGAAACTTAAAAGTATATTAAAAAAACCCAACCCAAACCATTTAAAGTTACTAAAAACACATTACAGGACAAACATAAATTACCTCATTGCTCTGCAGGGTTTGTTTTCCACTTCGTTTACTGTAGGAGAAAAAAGTAAGAGTATTTTACTTGTTATTAATGCATATTTCTGTCCTGAAGATCCACACAGAAGACACAAAAAGGCATGCTTAGTATTACAGCTCTATCTATTTCTTTCAAAGCAGTGTAGAATAGAATAGAATAGAATAGAATAGAATAGAATAGAATAGAATAGAATAGAATCGACCAGGTTGGAAGAGACCTTCGAGATCATCATGTCCAACCCATCAACCAATCCAACACCACCTAATCAACTAACCCACGGCACCAAGCACCCCATCAAGTCTCCTCCTGAACACCTCCAATGATGGTGACTCCACCACCTCCCCAGGCAGCCCATTCCAATGGGCAATCACTCTCTCTGTGTAGAACTTCTTCCTAACATCCAACCTAAACCTCCCCTGCCACCGCCTGAGACTGTGTCCTCTTGTTCTGGTGCTGGATGCCTGGGAGAAGAGACCAACCTCTGCCTGGCTACAACCTCCCTTCAGGGAGTTGTAAACAGCAAGAAGGTCACCCCTGAGTCTCCTCTTCTGCAGGCTAAGCAACCCCAGCTCCCTCAGCCTCTCCTCACAGGGCTGTGTTCCAAACCCCTCACCAACCTTGTTGCCCTTCTCTGGACACACTCCAGCAAGTCAACCTCCTTCCTAAACTGAGGGGCCCAGAACTGGACACAGGACTCAAGGTGTGGCCTAACCAGTGCAGTGTACAGGGGCAGAATGACCTCCCTGCTCCTGCTGGCCACACTCTTCCTGATGCAGGCCAGGATGCCAGTGGCCCTCCTGGCTGCCTGGGCACACTGCAGGCTCATGTTCAGCCTACCATCGACCAGCACCCCCAGGTCCCTCTCTACCTGGCTGCTCTCCAGCCACTCTGACCCCAGCCTGTAGCACTGCCTGGGGTTGCTGTGGCCAGTGTGCAGAACCTGGCACTTGGATGTGTTCAATCTCCTGCCCTTGGCCTCTGCCCATCTGTCCAGCCTGTTGAGGTCCCTCTGCAGAGCCTCTCTACCCTCCAGCAGATCAAGATGTGTTATCTGAAAGTCAGCCACAAGCCAAGCAGATTTGGTTTGCATTATGTAATTAGGGTGAAAGATGATGAAAGTTGGGTTGCTTGGATTGCTAACACTCCATGACTGCAGACTCAGGTGTTGGTTGGTGGAACTATGTAGCCATGCTTGCAAAGGATGTGTGAGAAACACAAACATACCAGGAGCTTGTGATGCAGGTGCCGAGGTAAAGTGCAAGAGGGGCATGAAAGGCTTCATTTCCCTGTGTGAAACTGAATGCTGAAAGGAAGGAAGGTGACCTTATTGCTGTCTACAACTACCTTAAGGGAGGTTGTAGACAGATGGATGTTGGTCTCTTCTCCCAGTCAGCCAGCACCAGAACAAGAGGACACAGTCTCAGGCGGTGGCAGGGGAGGTTTAGGCTGGAGGTTAGGAGGAAGTTCTATACAGAGAGAGTGATTGCCCATTGGGATGGGCTGCCTGGGGAGGTGGTGGAGTCGCCATCACTGGAGGTGTTCAGGAGGAGACTTGATGGGGTGCTTGGTGCCATGGGTTAGTTGTTTAGGTGGTGTTGGATTGGTTGAGGGGTTGGACACGACGATCTTGAAGGTCTCTTCCAACCTGGTTTATTAATATTATTATTATTATCTTACTGTGTATAAAGATTACTTCAGATGCCATGAAAACAAGGTCCTGCAAAGGGGTGCATTGGAAGGGCAGCTAGTTTTAATTCTGCCCTTTTTATTTCCTCTGCATCTTATGGAGCAGTTAGAGGAAAAGTATTTATCAGCTAGTGCTAAAGACACACTCAAAAGTACAACACTATCCTTCTTCCTCTCCTTTCCAGACAGGCAAGCTGACATACAATTCACTTGATTTCTGAACACTGATGGGTCAGAGGAGCACACAAAGCTGTTGGGAGAGCTTGCATGTTCAGAGAACTCAGAAGCAACAGCCAACCATATGAAATTGTAACTTACTCTCTGAACCCTCTTATTGAGAGCAGGCTGGCTGAACACTACCACATTCATACCCTTTCAAGGCAGCACCCAGGAAATTACAAGGAAACAGAAACCAGGAAAGGCACTGCCCCTGCCTACATCATCCAAACAACTGCAGACTGCCCCATGAGCAGGGATCCTGCCTCTTTATCAGCAGCAGCACTTTAAAGGGAAATGTGCTTTAAAGATCTGCAAACAAAATACCAAGGATGAGACCAGGCCCATTTTAGTTTGTGTGTGTGAATGTCCCTGTCCAATGAAGAGAAACAACGATCATGGAAGGAAGAAGCAAGGTAGCAGAAGAATATGAGAAAAGGAGGGAGAAATGCCAGTTTAACAAGAACTTAATTAAAGGTAATGGTGAGAGGGAAGCCTGAGAGAAGATAAAAATCTTGCAAGACTACTTGTGCAAGAGACAGAACTAAGAACCTGAAGGGCATCTGAGCATGGACCAGTATCACAGTATCACAGTATCACAGTAACTAAGGTTGGAAGAGACCCCAAGGATCATCAAGTCCAACCTGTTCCAACAGACCTCACAACTAGATCATAGCACCAAGCGCCACGTCCAATCTCCCCTTGAACACCTCCAGGGACGGCGACTCCACCACCTCCCTGGGCAGCCCATTCCAACGACGAATGACTCGCTCAGTGAAGAACTTTTTCCTCACCTCGAGTCTAAACCTCCCCTGACACAACTTGAGACTGTGTCCCCTTGTTCTGGTGCTGGTTGCCTGGGAGAAGAGACCAACCCCCACCTGGCCACAACCACCCTTCAGGTAGTTGTAGAGGGCAATGAGGTCGCCTCTGATCCTTCTCTTCTCCAGGCTAAACAATCCCAGCTCCCTCAGCCTCTCCTCATAGGGCTTGTGCTCAAGGCCTCTCACCAGCCTTGTTGCCCTTCTCTGGACACCTTCAAGTGTCTCGATGTCCTTCCTAAACTGAGGGGCCCAGAACTGGACACAGTACTCAAGGTGTGGCCTAACCAATGCAGAGTACAGGGGCACAATGACCTCCCTGCTCCTGCTGGCCACACTATTCCTAATACAGGCCAGGATGCCATTGGCCTTCTTGGCCACCTGGGCACACTGCTGGCTCATGTTTAGGCGGGTGTCAATCAGCACCCCCAGGTCCCTCTCCGTTTGGCAGCTCTCCAGCCACTCTGACCCCAGCCTGTAGCTCTGCATGGGGTTGCCGTGGCCAAAGTGCAGCACCCGGCACTTAGACTTATTAAATGCCATCCCATTGGACTCTGCCCATCTGTCCAGTCGGTCAAGGTCCCTCTGCAGAGCCTTTCTACCCTCTAACTGACTAACATCTGTTCCCAACTTGGTGTCATCTGCAAACTTGCTGATGACTGACTCAACCCCCTCATCCAGATCATCAATGAAGATGTTAAAGAGGATGGGGCCCAGCACTGATCCCTGGGGGACGCCACTGGTGACTGGCCGCCAGCCGGATGTGGCACCATTCACCACCACTCTCTGGGCTCGGCCCTCCAGCCAGTTCCTAACCCAGCACAGAGTGTTGTGGTCCAAACCACGAGCTGACAGCTTAGCCAGCAGTTTACTGTGGGGGACGGTGTCAAAGGCCTTGCTGAAGTCCAGATAGACTACATCCACAGGCCTCCCCACATCCACCAGACGGGTCACCTGATCATAGAAGGAGATCAGGTTGGAGAGGCAGGACCTGCCCTTCCTAAATCCATGTTGGCTGGACCTGAGCCCTTGGCCATCCTTCAGGTGCGCAGTTATTGCCGCCAGGATAACCTGCTCCATCACTTTCCCTGGCACTGAGGTCAGGCTGACTGGTCTGTAGTTTCCAGGTTCCTCCATCCGTCCCTTCTTGTGGATGGGGACCACGTTGGCCAGTTTCCAGTCACCTGGGACCTCCCCAGTGAGCCAGGACTGGAGGAAAATGATGGAGAGCGGCTTGGCCAGCTCATCTGCCAGCTCTCTCAGCACCCTAGGGGAGAAACAACTCAATAAAAGTTCAGAACAGACACAGGACTTCATCAAGTCATGATAAAAGCATGTGTGTGGCAATGGTAACCCTGTGTGTGGCAATGGTAACCCTGTGCAAAGCCTAAGTAACAGCCTAGTTAGGGACCACATCCTGAGGTCACAGAGGCACAAAAAGCTCTCAACACATCTTGTGTCACTGCTCAGAGTACAAAAGCCTGACCTAGTTTTCAGAAGGGGTCCTTGAGTATGGATCAGTCCAAGCACACCTGGTGTGAAAACAGGAGGAACACCAGCGCTCTCAGGTGTCAATAAGTTGTTATCAAAGTGTGTGGGTATTTCCCTGGATGACTCAGGGCTTGCTGTTGCAGAAGGAAAGCATGCTGCTCTTCCAGGTATGCTATAGGAATGCCAAGCTTTGTTGCTTCAAGGCTGGGCAACGTTTGAAGTCCCAACACTTACACCACACAACTATTCCAGCTTTAAAAGCACCTGAAGTGAATACATTAAAATAATAACACATTAAGAAGATGAGGCCCACAATTATTCTGGCAGCTGAAGACCTTTGATGCATTTATTTACAAGCTTTTTTTTCCCCCCCTGCAATAACTGCTGAGAGAAATTCAGCAGCTGAAACTACTGAGCAGAACTGAAACTGATTCTGCATTAAAAAGAGTGTTCAAGAAATAGGGACTGTATGTAACCATGGCCTCACATGTCATTAGGTTTTAGAGAGTTAAAATCATAGTATCAGAGTATCAGTCAGGGTTGGAAAGGACCACAAGGGTCATCTAGTTCCAACCCCCCTGCCATGGGCAGGGACACTTCACATTAGATCAGCCTGGCCAGAGCCTCAGCCAGCCTGGGCTTAAACACCTCCAGGGATGGGGCCTCAACCACCTCCCTGGACAACCCATTCCAGGGCTTCACCACTCTCATGGGGAAGAACTTCCTCCTCACCTCCAGCCTGAATCTCCCCACCTCCAGCTTCATTCCATTCCTCCCAGTCCTATCACTCCCTGAGATCCTGAGCAGTCCCTCCCCAGCCTTCTTGGAGCCCCCTTCAGATACTGGAAGGCCACAATGAGGTCACCTCAGAGCCTTCTCTTCTCCAGACTGAACAGCCCCAACTCTTTCAGTCTGTCCTCACAGGAGAGGAGCTCCAGCCCTCTGCTCATCTTCATGGCCCTTCTCTGGACACCTTCCAGCACCTCCAGATCCCTCTTGTCATAGGGGCTCCAGAACTGGAGGCAGTACTCCAGGTGGGGTCTCCCCAGAGCTGAGCAGAGGGGGAGAATCACCTCCCTTGCCCTGCTGGCCACATTTCTCCTGATGCAGCCCAGGATCTGATTGGCTTTCCAGGCTGCAAGTGCACACTGAGAGCTCCTGTTGAGCTTCTCCTCCCCCAGCACCCCCAAGTCTCTCTCCTCAGGGCTGCTTTCCAGCCAGTCCCTGCCCAGCCTGGATTTGTGCCTGGGATTGCCTTGACCCAGATGCAGGACCCTGCACTTGGTCTTGTTGAAGCTCCTGAGGTTGGCTTGTGCCCACCTCTCCAGCCTGTCCAGGTCCCTTTGGATGGATCCCTTCCCTCCAGCCTGTCAGCTGCACCACACAGCTTGGTGCCATCAGCAACCCTGCTGAGGGTGCACTCAGTGCCACTGTCCCTGGCACCCCCAAAGATGTTGAACAAGCCTGGTCCCAGGACTGATCCCTGAGGGACTCTGCTTGTCCCTGGCCTCCACTGGGACATGGACCCATGGACAGCCACAAAATAAAGATTATTTGTCAATTCAAACCCTAATAAGCAGCTTTGAGTGCTTTGTTCTAACAGCAAAAAACCAAAAGAGTTAATCATGTGAGCTCAAACTAACGCTTCAGTAATGAAACAATCTTACATGTAAGTGTGGATTACCTATGTAAGTGTGGATTACCAAGAAGCAGTGCAATAAATGTGGCTGCACAGCTCCAAAGCCATTGCTCTTACAATTCAAGAAACAAAAGAACAACTCAAATTAAAGCCAAACAAACCCCCCTCAAACTATTGTTACTTTCTTTAAGTAAAATAATTCTGCTTGCAATGAAAGACTGTGTTGTAGCTCTAGCTGGGAAAAAAAAAAGGCTTCTGCTTCATGCAGGCATTTTCCTTCTCAAGAGCCTGCTCTTTCAGGCTGATAGGTGCTGGCACTGCTCCAGACTCCATTCTCCTGCTGTGGAAGTTTTTTGTTGGAATCCTGTTTGTGTTCTCACAGAATCTGCACTGAAGAAGACTCTCAATTAGTCAGCAAGAATACAACGAGACTCTGGTTACAGCAGACACCTCTAACGTTTGGAAGCTCTTTTATTATTCCAGACCTCTCATTTACTCAATGGTTCAGCCTCCTAAGCTGTGCTGGTGAAGGAGGGTAAGTGCTTCATGATGTCCCCATTTTGCACTGCAAGTAGATCCCCTGGTACGTGGCCATCGTTGAGCAGCACAATGTAAGGACTGCTTGGAACAGAAACATAAGGCCACCTTCTACTGTAGTGATTGCCCTAGCCACCCATCCTGTTTGAATGGAACAGTGGTTTTTATTGCCATAGGCATGCCCTGACTTGGTGATGCAGTAGGATAACAGCTATGATACAGCTCAGGTCAGTACTCAATGCTTATTCAGCATACCTACTACACCTGAAGAAGCTACAACTGAACTGCGAGAGCTCTGCTTTCACTCTTCAGCATACAGTCCTGGTTTGACTTAGACCAGAGCTCATTCTGTTCAGGGATTTTACTTTTCAGCTCAGCCTCTAAGGAACTGCACCCCCTGAAATGAATAGCATGTGCTCACAGGCAGTGGCTGCTGCCAGCACTGACAGTGCTCAATGCTGCTAGCTGATGTGGGGGTGGAGAGTAAAAGGCAGCATCTCCACAGAGGAGAGACCCTGAAGTGACCAACAAGATATTCCATACATGTCATATTCCACATAAAGCTGAGGGATCACAAGGGTCAAGCCCTCTTCTCTAATGTAATGGCCAGTGTCCAGGAAGGACTCCCTCTGTTCTGCCTTCAATCCCAACACTTGAGTTCTTCCATCTATTTCTAGAATCCAGCTCCTGAATCCAGAGCTCATCTGCCCCTGAGCCTAGTCTGTGACTTCTGTCACAGAAGTAGTGGAAACAGTGCCTGAGAGCCCTGATGGGGGCTGGGTTTGACATTGGGGTTTGCATGTATTTTATTCTTTTCATTAATGCAGTTCTAGTTTTCTTTTCCAGTTGGCATGTCTCCCTCCCTCATCCCCTTTCTCTTCCCCTTGGGGAAGGGAGAAGGGTTAATAGAGAGCAGCTTCAATTAGTGGCCAGCTCAGGCATGACCCTTGGCATGTAGCTACTCTCCCTTCATCACAGGGAATGAAACTCATCACAATGAAACTCTTCCCTGAATGCATTGAGCCTGAAGCTGGACTAAGCTGGGATACTGAAAGAACCCCAAATGAAGAACAACATCTGGTTGGAAGGAAGTAGCACTGGAGTCAACAGTGACATGAAACACTGCTCACTGGGAACACACTTTTGCCTCATGTCTACCTCAGAGTCAGACCTGTGTAGTGACCACTCACCATTCATTCCTCTACTTTTCCTTCTGTATTGGGAAGTTCTTACATTTTCCTTCTACCCCCTCCCTGGATTCATTCAGATTGTTCACTTCCAGCCACCAGTTCCCCACAGGCATTAGATTTTAATCAAAGAGAATTCAACTGCAGGTTGAGGATTACACTGCAAAATACTAAGAGAACACAGGAGCTTCTTTCAGGTGACTGAAAACACCAAGTACAGTCACAACATCAGACTACAAGAACAAATACTCAGAAGATGAAATTAAGGCCAGAAAAAAAAGGACACAGAACATAAACCAACCTCACCCAGAAAGTGCATTATTAGGTTTCTGAGATTATTGATGCCTAACTGAAGCTAACTTGAACTGAAACATGCCACTTTAGACATGGAGAGGGTTCTTTAAAAGCAGGAGTCAAACACAAACCAACACAACAACATTGACTCTAAGCTACACAAAACCATTTGCATTGAACTGTTCCAATTTATTTCTCTGAAACAATAAAGCCTACAGAAATACAAGAGCCAGCTGTCTCCCAAGTGCTTACCCACAGAGCACCCAGCTGGGCTGCAGAACAGCAGAACTTACAACAGCTCAGCTCCAACACCTGCTTGCTTTGCAGATTTTCCACGTGGAAGGTGGTTGACTGAAACAAAGTCTACTGCAAGGGAGTCGTGAAAAAAGACCTGCCAATGCAGTAATGAAACTTGAAGGCAGGTTGTAGCCAGGGGGAGGTTGGTCTCTTCTCCCAGGCAAGCAGCAGCAGAACAAGAGGACACAGTCTCAAGCTGCGCCAGGGGAAGTTTAGGCTGGAGGTGAGGAGAAAGTTCTTCCCAGAGAGAGTTGTTAGCCATTGGGATGTGCTGCCCAGGGAGGTGGTGGAGTCACCGTCCCTGGAGGTGCTCAAGAGGGGACTGGATGTGGCACTTGGTGCCATGGTTTAGTCATGAGGTGTTGGGTGACAGGTTGGACTTGATGATCTTTGAGGTCTCTTCCAACCTTATTGATTCCATGACTACCTTAAGTAGCAAGTGGATGATTGGCAGACTGACTTCAGAGCTCCTGTCAGGCCCTCACAGACAGTGATGGATGATGATGGGGAGGTTCTTGGAAAGGGTTACCCAGGCAATAGAGGAAAAAGTGAAGTGATGGTACTAAAGTAACACAGAATAGAATACATAGAATAAACCAGGTTGGAAGAGACCTTCAAGATCATCGTGTCCAACCCATCAACCAATCCAACACCACCCAAACAACTAACCCATGGCACCAAGCACCCCATCAAGTCTCCTCCTGAACACCTCCAATGATGGTGACTCCACCACCTCCCCAGGCAGCCCATTCCAATGGGCAATCTCTCTCTCTGTATAGAACTTCTTCCTCACCTCCAGCCTAAACCTGCCCTTGCACAGCCTGAGACTGTGTCCTCTTGTTCTGGTGCTGGCTGACTGGGAGAAGAGACCAACATTGAACCCAATCCATTGATTTGGGTAGGAACAATGTTGGATAAGGACAGGAAGCCAGAATGCTCCAAGCTGAATCTCCTCAGCATTTCTGCAGAGTTTCTTTACAAGTTTCTATGGAAGTATTAAGAACCTTAATTACCTGCATCTCTCTGCCTGCACTCAGAAGGTACTAGTACTACAAAGGTACTAGTACTACACTAGTCAATTCTTTCTACAAACTTCCACAGCCTCAGGCAAAATTCTAAGGGAATCAGTAAGTCAAATACTACTTTCAAAGGCAGAACTTCATCCATCGTCACCATGGTTGATGCAGAGGTGATGGAGATCAAAGCCAAGGACAAATCATGCAGAATGAGATGTGAAGTACTTCTGATGCAGATGATCTATAGAATAAACCTGCAGAATGCCTAGACTAAGGGGGAAAAAAAATATCTTTCTTTTTACCAGGATAAGGGAAGAGAAGGAGTTTATATAAGGTCCTGTTAATAATGAGGAAAACTCTTCAACTTCCATTTCACATCTATGATACAAAGATCAGCAGGAGTTTAACCTACAGCCATGTTCATGGTGCTTTCTCTGCCTGCTACCTTCTTGATGAACAAAACAAAACACTCTTGCAAAGTGATCCTCTATGCTGGTGGTGTTTAAATTCATACTTAAGCTAACACCTGAAAAGCCACTTTTAACCACAGTAATGTCTTAGATAAGGAATCAGGGTTGCCATTTATGATGGGGAGTTCTATAATCTGGCTTTGACCCCCAGTATAGGAAAAAACCAACACTGATAAACTTGAGCACATCCAGCAGAGGGCCATCAGGCTGGGCAGGAAGGCACAGCACAAGCCCTGTAAGAAGCTGAGGGTAGAGGATTTGATCATCCTGGAGAAAAAGCAGAGCCGGGAGAATCTAACTGCAGCTTTCAGGAGACAGAGCCAGGCTTTTGTTTACATGGGCACACAGCAGAAGGGAGACAACAGACATGAACTGAGTGTAAGAGGGGAAAGAAAACTAAAATATAAAATCACTATTAGAGTAACTGAGCACTGTAACAAGTTGTCCAAAGACTGTGAAATCTGTCATTGGACACTTTTCAAGATCTGACTGCTCAAAGCCCTCGACCGGTGTGTGTGAATTCAAGGGTGGATCGTGCTCTGGGCAGACACGTGGATCAAGCAGTCTCAAGGCACTTTCTAGTTCTAAATATGTATTATTATTGTTTTAAAACATGAACAGGCTGGGGATAGGATAGGATAGAATAGAATAAGATAGAATAAGATAGAATAGGATAGAATAGGATAGAATAGGATAGACCAGACCAGGTTGGAAGAGACCTTCAAGATCATCGAGTCCAACCTCTCAACCAATCCAACACCACCTAAACAACTAACCCATGGCACCAAGCACCCCATCAAGTCTCCTCCTGAACACCTCCAATGATGGTGACTCCACCACCTCCCCAGGCAGCCCATTCCAGTGGGCAATCACTTTCTCTGTGTAGAACTTCTTCCTAACATCCAGCCTAAACCTCTCCTGGTGCAGCCTGAGACTGTGTCCTCTTATTCTGGTGCTGGCTGACTGGGAGAAGAGACCAACCTCTGCCTGTCTACAACCTCCCTTCAGGTAGTTGTAGACAGCAATAAGGTCACCTCTTCTCCAGGCTAAGCAACCCCAGCTCCCTCAGCCTCTCCTCACAGGGCTGTGTCCCAAGCCTCTCACCAACTTTGTTGCCCTTCTCTGGACACGCTCCAGCAAGTCAACTTCCTTCCTAAACTGAGGGGCCCAGAACTGGACACAGGACTTGAGATGTGGCCTAACCAGTGCAGTGTACAGGGGCAGAATGACCTCCCTGCTCCTGCTGGCTCCACTGTTCTTGATGCAGGCCAGGATGCCATTGGCCCTCCTGGCTGCCTGGGCACACTGCAGGCTCATGTTCAGCCTACCATCGACCAGTACCCCCAGGTCCCTCTCTGCCTGGCTGCTCTTCAGCCACTCTGACCCCAGCCTGTAGCTCTGCATGGGGTTGCTGTGGCCAATGTGCAGCCCCTGGCACTTGGATGTGTTCCATCTCCTGCCCTTGTCCTCTGCCCATCTGTCCAGCCTGTCGAGGTCCCTCTGCAGGGACCTAGGGTCTGAATGAAGGGCCTGGAGCACATGACCTGTGAGGAACATCTGAGGGAGCTGGGGTTGTTCAGTCTGGCAAAGAGGCTGAGGGGAGACCTCCTTGCTCTCTACAGCTCCCTGAAGGGAGGTTGGAGTGAGGAGGGGGCAGCCTCTGCTCCTTGGTGGCAAGGGACAGGAGCAGAGGCAATGGTTCCAAGCTGCAGCAGGGGAGGCTCAGGCTGGATGCTAGGAAATATTTCTTCCCAGACAGGGTTCTCAGACATTGAAATGATCTGCCCAGGGCAGTGCTGAAATCACCATCCCTGGAGGTGTCTAAGCAGCTGTGGACCTAGTGCTTGAGAGACATGGTTCAGTGTTGACGCTTCAGTGCTGGGTGGAAGGCTGGACTGGATGAGCTTGGAGGTCTCTTCCAAACAGATGCTTTTCTGTGATTTCTGTGTCATGTATCACCTAAAAAAGTTTCAGGAAATGCAGCATCTCAGATGTAGCCTGCTGCCCATGATTTAACTGAGAGAGCTTTTAAAGCAAACATACACAAACTAAGCAAAGAAAGGTCTCAGCAAGACTGTCAGGAGGCAACCACGCTGAACTTCTCATTCATAGATGCAAGGTAACTGAACAGCACCTCCCTAAAGGTAAGCAAATAGGCAAGTACCTTCCCAATGGACAGTAAGCAACACAACAAAACACCTTCCCCCAAGACTGAGAAACATGATCAGCCAAAGCCAATGGTATGTTTTAAAGAAGCTAAGACCGAGTTTCGGGGCTCTGTGCAGGCATCTGGCACTTGATCCTACTTCAAAGGCAGCACTGCAGCGGGGTTGGAGTGAGGCAGAAAACTCGAGGACAGCACCACACCATTTCAGATTGCAAGTAAATGTTAGTCACAGCACTCAGGTCTTGGGGTTTAACTGCTTTTATACCATGAAAGCTGCTCTCTTTAAAGAGGAGGTGACAATGACAGTTACTCAGGAAGGATCATTCTCAACACTCCTGAAGAAACTTGGTTGGAGAAACTCAGCAAAGTCTTCAAGAGGCCACTGAGCCTAGTTCCTGCAACGTCTCAGGAACACTAGTTCTGTGCTATTTCCTAGCAAACTGGACAAAGTTAAAGTTTACAGTCTTCCTGAACAAAGTTCAGAGCCAGGAATAACAAGAAGCTGCAGATGAAGAGAGATAAGCAGGACTTGCAGTTTAATGACAGATGAAGGGGAGGTAAGAGTTGGACAATGTGTGTAACAGCAAAAAGAAAGCCACACACCTGAGGTCATGCTACCTTCCTTCTGTGCAGCAGGATGAGTAGATTTTGTTCAACCCAGTGGAAAGGAAGAATATCTGGCTGAGGGTTTTCCAAGCAAACTTTGTGTGCACACACCTTACGTTCTAGAATGGCACTGGGCAGTTTCCTGCCTCCAGAAAGCACAGTGTCTCTCAAAGCACACTCACTGGTAGACACACTGCATTCCCTGCACAGAGAGCAGAAGCACAGCTACTTCAGGCCAAGGGCAGTAACCTTCCTCAGCAGCCTGGGCATGGTCCAGAGGCAGGTCCATTTATGCAACACAAGCTGAGCACACTCAGAAACCAGGAGCACAGTTTCTTGGCGCTAGGCCGGTGGCTAGTTACAGCACAACCAAAAATAAGGTGAGGGGAATGCATTCAGGGGACCAAGAAGGGAACTCTTGAGAAGGTCACAGCCAGCCATGTCACTCTGACTTGCTCTGCACTGATAAAGCTCATGAAGTTTGAGAAGGCAACAGAGCAGAACTGCTGTTGAAGAAACTCTATGTTTCCGTAGAAGTCTGCATCTCATCACCAAAGTCACACGGAGAGAAAAAAACCCTTTTACCACAAGCTTGTGCTCTGGCCTGAGCTGGGGCTCCAGCTCTCCCTCACAGGCAACAGAGAAAAAAGGACTTCTAGCTAGTTTCCTGCAAAACAGAAAACAAAACAGTTTCCCACTGTTACACTTCCTCCAGAGCTTGGCTCGGACAACAATCAATTTAGGCAACTTAGTAAGAAACCACTGATTAAGTACCCAGGCTTAAAACAAAGGCAGTCTTCATGTTAGGAGTAGAGCTGAGTCATCTGGGTTTCTCCTGTCTCCCTATCTTCCAGCTCAAGGCAGATTTTCTGAGCCCCAGGCAGGTTTCTGTATAGGATCAGAATTTAGGTGCATTCTCTAGTAAACCTGTTTGCTTGTTTGTTGGGTTCTTGGGCGGTCTGGGGCTGGTTTGTTTGGGGTTTGGCTTTGTTTTGTTTCATTTTGTTGGGGGTTTTGGTTGGTTGGTTGGTTTTTTGGTGTGTTTGTTGGGGTTTTGGGTGGTTTGGGGTTTCTTTGTTTGGGGTTTGGTTTGGGTTGTTTTTTGGTGTGTTTGTTGGGTGGTTTGGGGTTTTGGTCTGGGTTTGTTTTGTTTCATTTTGTTGGGGGTTTTGTTTGTTTGGGGTTGATTTTTGGTGTGTTTGTTGGGTTTTTGGGTGGTTTGGGGTTTCTTTGTTGGGGGTTTGGTTTGGGTTGTTTTTTGGTGTGTTTGTTGGGTGGTTTGGGGTTTTGGTTTGGGTTTGGTTTGTTTCATTTTGTTGGGGGTTTTGTTTGTTTGGGGTTGTTTTTTGGTGTGTTTGTTGGGTTTTTGGGTGGTTTGGGGTTTTGGTTTGGGTTTGGTTTGTTTCATTTTGTTGGGGGTTTTGTTTGGTTGGTTGGTTTGTTTTTTGGTGTGTTTGTTGGGGGGTTTGGGTGGTTTGGGGTTTTGGTTTGGGTTTGTTTTGTTTCATTTTGTTGGGGGTTTTGTTTGTTTGGGGTTGTTTTTTGGTGTGTTTGTTGGGTTTTTAGGTGGTTTGGGGTTGGTTTGTTTGGGGTTTGGGTTTGTTTTGTTTCATTTTGTTGGGGGTTTTGTTTGTTTGGGTTGTTTTTTGGTGTGTTTGTTGGGTGGTTTGGGGTTTTGGTTTGGGTTTGGTTTGTTTCATTTTGTTGGGGGTTTTGTTTGTTTGGGGTTGTTTTTTGGTGTGTTTGTTGGGTTTTTGGGTGGTTTGGGGTTGGTTTGTTTGGGGTTTGTTTTGTTTCATTTTGTTGGGGTTTTGTTTGGGGTTGTTTTTTGGTGTGTTTGTTGGGTTTTTGGGTGGTTTGGGGTTGGTTTGTTTGGGGTTTTGGTCTGGGTTTATTTTGTTTCCTTTTGTTGGGGGTTTTGTTTGGTTGGTTGGTTTGGGTTGTTTTTTGGTGTGTTTGTTGGGTTGTTGGGTGGTTTGGGGTTTTGGTTTGGGTTTGTTTTGTTTCATTTTGTTGGGGGTTTTGTTTGCTTGTTTTGGGTTATTTTTTGGTGTCCTTGTTTGTTTGTTGGGTTTTTGGGGTTTTGGTTTGGGTTTATTTTGTTTCATTTTGTTGGGGGTTTTGTTTGGTTGGTTGGTTTGTTTTTTGGCGTGTTTGTTGGGGGTTTTGGGTTTTGGTTTGGGTTTGTTTTCTTTCATTTTGTTGGGGTTTTGTTTGCTTGTTTTGGGTTGTTTTTTGGTGCGTTTGTTGGGTTTTTGGTTGGTTTGGGGTTTTGGGTTGGGTTTGTTTTGTTTCATTTTGTTGGGGGTTTTGTTTGGTTGGGGTTCTTTATTGGTGTGTTTGTTGGGTTTTTAGGTGGTTTGGGGTTGGTTTGTTTGGGGTTTGGGTTTGTTTTGTTTCATTTTGTTGGGGGTTTTGTTTGTTTGGTTTGGGTTGCTTTTTGGTGTGTTTGTTGGGTTTTTGGGTGGTTTGGGGTTTCTTTGGGGTTTTGGTTTGGGTTTGTTTTGTTTCATTTTGTTGGGGTTTTGTTTGGGGTTGTTTTTTGGTGTGTTTGTTGGGTTTTTGGGTGGTTTGGGGTTGGTTTGTTTGGGGTTTGGTTTGTTTCATTTTGTTGGGGTTTTGTTTGCTTGTTTTGGGTTGTTTTTTGGTGCGTTTGTTGGGTTTTTGGTTGGTTTGGGGTTTTGGGTTGGGTTTGTTTTGTTTCATTTTGTTGGGGGTTTTGTTTGGTTGGGGTTGTTTATTGGTGTGTTTGTTGGGTTTTTAGGTGGTTTGGGGTTGGTTTGTTTGGGGTTTGGGTTTGTTTTGTTTCATTTTGTTGGGGGTTTTGTTTGTTTGGTTTGGGTTGCTTTTTGGTGTGTTTGTTGGGTTTTTGGGTGGTTTGGGGTTTCTTTGGGGTTTTGGTTTGGGTTTGTTTTGTTTCATTTTGTTGGGGTTTTTGTTTGTTTTGGGTTGTTTTTTGGTGTGTTTGTTGGGTGGTTTGGGGTTTTGGTTTGGGTTTGTTTTGTTTCATTTTGTTAGGGGTTTTGTTTGTTTGGTTTGGGTTGTTTTTTGGTGTGTTTGTTGGGTTTTTAGGTGGTTTGGGGTTGGTTTGTTTGGGGTTTTGGTTTGGGTTTGTTTTGTTTCATTTTGTTGGGGGTTTTGTTTGGTTGGTTGGTTTGGGTTGTTTTTTGGTGTGTTTGTTGGGTGGTTTGGGGTTTTGGTTTGGGTTTGTTTTGTTTCATTTTGTTGGGGGTTTTGTTTGTTTTGGGTTGTTTTTTGGTGTGTTTGTTGGGTTTTTGGGTGGTTTGGGGTTGGTTTGTTTGGGGTTTGTTTTGTTTCATTTTGTTGGGGTTTTGTTTGGGGTTTTTTTTGGTGTGTTTGTTGGGTGGTTTGGGGTTTTGGTTTGGGTTTGTTTTGTTTCATTTTGTTGGGGGTTTGTTTTTTGGTGTGTTTGTTGGGTGGTTTGGGGTTTTGGTTTGGGTTTGTTTTGTTTCATTTTGTTGGGGGTTTGTTTTTTGGTGTGTTTGTTGGGTGGTTTGGGGTTTTGGTTTGGGTTTATTTTGTTTCATTTTGTTGGGGGTTTTGTTTGGTTGGTTTGGGTTGTTTTTTGGTGTGTTTGTTTGTTTGTTTTAATGTCTGTGCACACAGAGCAAGAAGTGAACTTCACAGAGAGAGCTGGTAGCCCTTGGAATGTGCTGCCCAGGGAGGTGGTGGAGTCACCGCCCCTGGAGGTGTCCAAGAGGGGACTGGACGTGGCACTTGGTGCCATGGTTTAGTCACGAGGTCTGTGGACAGGTTGGACTTGGTGATCTTTGAGGTCTCTTCCAACCTTATTGAGTCCATGATTCCATGAACAGCCATATAAACATTCTGGATGAAGCTACCTTAATGTAGTTGCATAGAGGGTTTTTTTTGGACACCTGACAGCTTTTCACAAGGCAGCACAAGTTCACTTTAAGGCTTTTGCAGATATGGAAGCAGTCTATTAATCTGGAGCAACATAATTTCACCCTCCCTGTCAAACAGTCATGGGGGACTTGAACTAGAACAGGTGAGGTGCACTAGCAAGGCTCGCTCAAACATCTTCAAAAACCACAGAAAATGAGGCAAACCACAAAGACACAAAACTGCTTCGAGGGACAACTGCCACTTGTTAGGGAGTTTAAACTTCTGTGTTACACTTGGAAGCCCCTCCAAAGGTGGGAAGTTTTTGATCACACTTGTATCCACCACTGCCAAACTGCAGGCTCCCCGGCAGTCCGGCTGACAACATCAGCAGAGCAGCTACCCCCACCGGCAGAAGAGAAACGCTGAGAAGCCCAGTGACAGGCAAAGGCATTAGGTCATGTGGAACCTAAGATGACCTGTGTAAAAACCCTCTTTGACACACAGTGTCAACAACTCTGTTGACTTCTCTTAACCCAAAGGTGAATTTCCCTTTGCTGAGGTGTGTCTAACCTCTAAGAGACCTAAGAGCACACTTCCCTTCCTCTGTGCATTCTTTTTCTCCACAGTAGAATAGAATGGAATAGACCAGACCAGGTTGGAAGAGACCTTCAAGATCATCGTGTCCAACCCATCAACCAATCCAACACCACCTAAACAACTAACCCATGGCACCAAGCACCCCATCAAGTCTCCTCCTGAACACCTCCAATGATGGTGACTCCACCACCTCCCCAGGCAGCCCATTCCAATGGGCAATCACTCTCTCTGTGTAGAACTTCTTCCTAACATCCAACCTAAACCCCCCCGGCACAGCCTGAGGCTGTGTCCTCTTGTTCTGGTGCTGGCTGCCTGGGAGAACAGACCAACCTCTGCCTGTCTACAACCTCCCTTCAGGTAGTTGTAGAGAGCAAGAAGGTCACCCCTGAGCCTCCTCCTCTCCAGGCTAAGCAACCCCAGCTCCCTCAGCCTCTCCTCATAGGGCTGTGTTCCAAACCCCTCACCAACTTCATTGACCTTCTCTGGACACGCTCCAGCAAGTTTAGGAAGGAGGTTGACTGAGGGGCCCAGAACTGGACACAGGACTCAAGGTGTGGCCTAACCAGTGCAGTGTACAGGGGCAGAATGACCTCCCTGCTCCTGCTGGCCACACTCTCCCTGATGCAGGCCAGGATGCCATTGGCCCTCCTGGCTGCCTGGCCACACTGCAGGCTCATGTTCAGCCTACCAGTGACCAGCACTCCCAGGTCCCTCTCTGCCTGGCTGCTCTCCAGCCACTCTGCCCCCAGCCTGTAGCACTGCCTGGGGTTGCTGTGGCCAGTGTGCAGAACCTGGCACTTGGATGTGTTCAGTCTCCTGCCCTTGGCCTCTGCCCATCTGTCCAGCCTGTTGAGGTCCCTCTGCAGAGCCTCTCTACCCTCCAGCAGATCAACTCCTGCCCCCAGCTTGGTGTCGTCAGCAAACGTGCTGCTGATGGACTCAATGCCCTCGTCCAGATCATCAATAAAGATGTTAAAGAGGATGGGGCCCAGCACTGATCCTTGGGGCACACCACTGGTGCCTGGCTGCCAGCTGGCTGTGGCACCATTCACCACCACTCTCTGGGCTCAGCCTCCAGCCAGTTCCTAACCCATCACAGTGTGCTCCTGTCCAAGTACACACATGTTCAATGCACACAAAATTAAAACATCCATACCCTAGCATTCTATTTCATTCTAATGGACATGGCTAGGTGATAGGAAAGGCCAGCATGCCTAGGAGCAGATGCTGAAACATTTTGTTTTGTCACCTTTCCATTGATTACAAATTGCTTCCTATGAACTCCATTCTGGTTATTCCCTTTCCCTCATCTTGCAATTCCAGACACCTCACCCTCATTACCTCTTACTAGTCATTTCAGTCCCTTCTCCCAGCAAAGTTAAACACCTTTTTGAAAGCAGTCATAGTATCAGTCAGGGTTGGAAGGGACCACAAGGGTCATCCAGTTCCAACCCCTCTGCCATGGGCAGGGACACCCCACACTAGATCAGCCTGGCCAGAGCCTCAGCCAGCCTGGCCTTAAACACCTCCAGGGACGGGGCCTCAACCACCTCCCTGGACAACCCATTCCAGGGCCTCACCACTCTCATGGGGAAGAACTTCCTCCTCACCTCCAGCCTCAATCTCCCCACCTCCAGCTTCATTCCATTCCCCCCAGTCCTATCACTCCCTGACATCCTGAGCAGTCCCTCCCCAGCCTTCTTGGAGGCCCCCTTCAGATACTGGAAGGCCACAATGAGGTCACCTGGGAGCCTTCTCTTCTGCAGACTGAACAGCCCCAACTCCTTCAGTCTGTTCTCAGAGGAGAGGTGCTCCAGCCCTCTGCTCATCCTCATGGCCCTTCCCTGGACACCTTCCAGCATGTCCATATCCCTCTTGTAATAGGGGCTCCAGAACTGGAGGCAGTACTCCAGGTGGGGTCTCCCCAGAGCTGAGCAGAGGGGGAGAATCACCTCCCTTGCCCTGCTGGCCACACTTCTCCAAGTCCAATTTCATTCAGCACTCATGCTGAATATCCAAGGATATTCAGGAATGGGTCTCACTAGGATAACAGCCAATATGCAGCTCCCTTACGAAACGACCCTTAAAGTTACTTCTGAAGCAATGAAATATTAAGCAAACATTCTGCTATTTCTTGTTTGAGGTGGTAATGCCAAATATTCAAGACAAGCTCACAAAACAGAGATGGAATTAGGCTTCTGTGGATGACAGATAACATAACCTCATTTTCTCTTCCACGCTGGACACTATGGGGTTATTTTCCTTTCACAATCCTATACTGTAGATACAGACTTCAGCTGGTTCCCAGTGTTTATATTTAATATGAGTTTCATGTCTTTGTTTAAAGAACTACCAAGTTGAGGTGAATCAAAGGAGAAATGTCAAATCTGCACTGCAATCTCCACTCATGCACTGGCAGGAATGTTGAGCTCATTTGCATCGAATTAAAACAGTAATTCATAGCAACAAAATTCTTTCCTCTAGTAACAGCAGCTGTTTGCATTCACACACAGCCAGACAGGACTTTCATGGCAGCACAAAACACCACTTGGGAAAACAGTAAAGACAAGTCCAAAGCTTCATTTCAGACCTTGCTCAGTGACAAAGTCTTGAGCACTAACCTTTTTTTTCCCCCCTTCATTTTAACTGACCAAGGAAAAAGCACAAAGACTGACTTCTGCTTAGTTTCCTTTACCCTTCCACTTCATAAAGCTTTCTCCAACATTCAACAGTGAGAAAATAAATAAATAAAACTAGAACCACTGGTCCTTAAACCAGGCTTTATGAGTCATTTCCCTAAGTGGAAGCAATGTTTCCATGTGTAAAGACACTGCCGACCAGTGCTGGAGTGACTGCTGAGTGCCGAGACTGCCCACGATGGAGCTGAGTTGGGATGGTTTGCTCCTCTGTGCTGCACCCAAGATAATGTCCTCTCTCAGGCAACTTCTTATGACCCTGAAAAGCACAACTGAAGTCCTAACTGCATTTACACACAACAGCTTCCACCACCCCATGAAGCAATAAAGCTTTTCCAAGCAAGCAGCCCTTCACTCCACTTAAGTTAACATGGAAGACTGTGAGCTAACAGTTCTGTTTGTTACTCTAAGTTACTGTAAGCAAACACTTCTGTGTCCTTCTGGTTTGGGGAGTGTTACAGAAAACTGAGGTTGAAATACATTGTGAACAGCAAGTGATAATACCTCCCAGTTCTGCAAAAAGCCGATGAGGGATGTAATAGCTCTTACAGAACATCTATGACTAATCCAGCCAGCACTAATTAAGTGATCTTTGACCTACTAAGGCAGGTTAGCATAACATATACAGCTTAATTATTCATACATTACTACCTGATAGGAGTTGTCCTGGACCTTGCCCCTATTGTCTGACAGCAGAAAAGTAGGTGAAAGTTGCCTCTCCTCTCCTTCCTACTACCGTTTCTAGAACTGATTGCTCTCTGTCAAAAGGAACACACACACACACACCACCAGAAGTCTGTGTAAGAGACATTTTTCTGCTTCATGTTGAAAGAAGGCAAAAAGAAGGCAAATGTGTCTGTTGCTTTACTTTTCCACTTTGGTCAGCAGGGACACTGAACTGCTGCTGGTGCTCCAGGAAAGCTTACAAGCAGTGCACAAAATAAACCAGGAAACAGTCCAGTGAAACAAGATAGAATAGCCTAACTATCTTATTTACAACATAAAGTATATATATATATATATATAAAAGCATAAATACTTAAACTGTGCAAGGAAGGAAGAAGTTGTGCAGGTGATTCACAGCTGCACTGGAACAGTTTCATGGTCACCTTGAAGGTTAAGCCCCAGCATTCTGCTGGTTGTATTCCAAGTCTGCAACATTCCTCTTTTCCCTTAGGAAGCCCCCAAACTAGAATTCCATCTTCCAAAAGTCAGCAAGCTAAAATTCATCTCACAGTGATGTGACACAAAATTTGCAAGCATCATGTTAACAAAGGAATTCTTCTAGCCTTCCAAGTAAACTTCTTCCACAGAGTAAAAGGATTTAGGATAATCTCACCCTTCCAATTTCTCCCTCTTCCCAGGGGTGCAGAGAGAAAGAAAGCACAGAAATCAGAGGGCAGGCTAGGCCCTAGGAATTGTTATCACTGCTGCATAAAGGTTTACCACTTGTTATAGTAGGTCAGCACCACACACCAGCATGAGCATGCTGGAGGATCTAAAGCTTTGGCACGACGACAATCCTTCCCAGAAGCATGCTGTGATTTACCTTAGCTACAAAGCATTAAGAAATAAATGATACATGAACTAATGAGATTACAGGAGGAGGAGGCAATGGTAATAAGGGGATGCTTTTGTCTTGGCTGGTGGTAGAGGCAGCGTTGCTTACCTACTGCCTAGCCTTGCTAGGTAGCATTCTGCAAGGCTCCTGGCAAGGTTTGCCTCACAGGGAAACATGGAGAATGGAACGAAGACAAGTGGGCAAAAACCATCCTCAGAAACAGCACTCAAAGCAGCAGCAGCAGCACAGCTGTTAGCAAAACCATTTCATGTAGCCTGTCAGAGGTTTGGAATCTGTGGCCACAATACGGTACCAGGAGGAAGCAAGATCTAAGCCATGGAGGAACTCAAAAGTGTAAGAGCCCACACACACACAAATGGAACAACCAAGTTTGCAAGCATGCTACTTATTGTAACAGCCTCTAGTAGATCTGAGAACGTGAAATGGCTTAAGAGAGGATGGTGACAGAGGTAAAGAACAAGGGACTGCAGTACAGAGAGAAGAAAAGGGAAGGATCAGGCCAAGCTATCAACTTCAACTGCTGAATTAGCTGGAACACAGTTCACAAATTAGCTCCAGCTTCCAAATCTCACTAATCTTGTTACAGTGTTTAGACCACCTCATACTTATGAATGCCTCAGATTTTGAGCACTGAGCCTAGCAACACTGAAGACTGATAAGGGAAGGACGCTGCCACATTCCCAAATGGAGCATAAAGGTCCCTAAAGCTCACTTTCAGATGCTGGCTCTCAAGGTAACACATTGTGAAGTCTTGCAGATCAAGACCAGAAAATCTGTAAGCAAAACAGCTTATGGAGACAACCCAGAACCCACATTACACTCATTTCAGGGATAGGGAGATTGCTCTGGACAAGCTTTGGCTTGCTCCAGTCTACTGAATGCCACCAGCAGCGCGTACCAAAGCCACTAACTGTGCTTGATTTGCACCCACACTCGACAACGTGCCCTGATCTGAATGTCATCTGCTTTGTGTGCTCCAAGATCACTTCTCCATACAAGCAGAGAGAGATGTGTGGACAACTGGGCAATTTACTCCAAAAGAACACTCTTGCCCTCAGTTAAAATGCAGATGCTCCCACAACAGCTGCAAGGCCTAGCCTTTCCTACAAACACCATTACAACGTTGTGTTAAAGTCTGGCACTACCGTGTCAGTAACCTCCCAGCTCACCATTTTCATGCCCTTCTATATAGCTTCCCCCCTTTTCTGCAATGGTATTTTGCTGAACCTAAGCAGGGATGCCTGAAAAACATCATCCCCCCCTAGGAGCTGGACAGAAGGGAGCATTTCAACAACACTTTGGGGTGAGGTTCACCTCTCACGCAAAGGTAAGAAGTGCACATAAAGCTCTTAAGGTCTTATGCGTATAAAAGGCATTAGGCAGAATAAACCTGGATTGTTACTTAACCGTAGGTTATGTTATTACTCAATTACGTTGACAGAGCCAGGATGGAGCACCTGGCTCCATCTGTGAGGACTCCGTAACGTCTAACTGTACTACCCTGACGTTACCGGGTCAATAACCTAGAACCACAAACACGTTAAAACGGCAAAGGGACTGGTCCTGAGGCGTGCTCTTCACCTGCCACACTTTATGGCACCCAGCTGCTTCAGAAGAGGTAAACAAACACGCATCCTAGCACGCAGTAAGGCATCCTCGCTGGCGGCCTTTCTGAAGGGGTTATCCGTGTGCCCCCGGCTCCGTGCGGCAGCACTAAAACAGCACCTGGGCTCCACCACTTCCCTACGCAGCTAGGACGTCCTCGGACAACAGCTCTAGGGCGCTGGTTCACAGGAGAACGGAGAGAATGAATACGAAGCTCGAGCAGCAAGGCAGCGGTGTTTGGACACTCGCAGGAGCAGCATCGACCGCACCTCAGAGAAGCGGGAGGGGGAAGCAGAAGCCACCTCCCCGGCGGCAGCGGCAGCAGCAGCAGCAGCAGGGGCGCGGGTCGCCCCTCCGCCAGGCCGAGAGCCGGCGGGGGCCGGTGCGGGTGCGACCACCACTGCCGCCCGCCTCGGCCTGCCGGCGCCCCGCCCGCCCCGCGCAGCCGAAGGCCAGGCCCCTCGGCCCCCGCTCGCCTCCCGCGGCCCTCTCCGCTCACCCGTACTGGGCTGCCGCCCGACGCTTGTTGAGCAGGCAGAGGAGCGCGCAGGCGGCGGCGGCGGCCCCGGCGATGGCGGAGTGGCGCGCGGTGAGGTACTTGCTGTAGGCGGCCATGGCGGGAGAGCGCCGCGGAGCCCAGCCGAGCCGAGCCGAGCAGAGGCCAGGCGGCAGGCGCGGGGAATGCCGGGAGGAGGCGGTCCCGCCCGGCCTCGACGCCGCCGGCTGGGAGGGCTGCCGGCAGCCGGGCAGGACTTTGCCCGGGGAGCCGCGACGTGGACGGGTTGTGCAACGGGGGCAGTGGTAATTAACGCAACTTCCCCCTCTCACGCCAGCGGGCTCGTCCCCGCGGCGGGGAGCGGGTGAAAGGGAAGGGGCGGTTCCCCCTGCGCCGGCGGGGCCGCGTCTGCCGCCGCTGCCCGCGCCCGGAGGTCAGGCGAAGCAGCGCCGCGGCCGCTCCTGCCCCCACCGGCGCCTCGGCTGCAGCCCGCGTTTCGAGTTGCTCGCTCGCGGCTCGGCACCTCCCGCCCTGCGGGACTCCGGGCGTTCCCTTCCACGGGGGCTCTTTGTGCAGCCGTACGGTGCGATTGCCAGGGCGAACTGGGAGGCCATGGCAGTGTAATATATACCTTTACGAAAGATGTAAGCTTTGACACGATGCCTTTCTTTTAGGGTCATGAGAAGAGCTGCCGAGCTTGACGTACAGACAGACAGGGGAATGGGCCGTCCCCCCGTGTACGTCCGGGCAACCAGTGCCCACGGTGAGCAGAGCCACAGCAGGTCCGGCTGGAGATACCAGCCAGCCTTCTACAGAACCAGTTGCACTCGCACAGGTGCTTTTCCCAACAGAGTTAATAACAATTTGAAAGTCAAGCTATAGCAGCTGAAACACTCCTGTCAGTGCGACGGGATTTACATTGAATCTCCCCCTCTGGTCATATTCCTCAGACACTGACAATCATCTAGTTCCAGCCCCCCTGCAAGGGGGCAAGGGCACGTTCCACTGGACTAGGTCGCTCAAAGCCCCGTCTGACTCAGCCTTGAACAACTCCATATAACATACAGCAGCTGAATTTTAAAGGCACAGCCCGAAACTACCCCGCTGTACTGTTTTAAAGACCCAGTTGCACGGAATCGCAGAATCATTCAGGTTGGAAAAGGTCCTCGAGAGCATCGAGTCCAACCATTAACCCTGCTCGACAGAGTTCACCCCTAACCCACATCCCCAAGTACCACGTCTAAAGGACCTTTAAATACATCCTGGGCAGCACATTCCAATGCCTGGCCACTCTTGCTGTGAAAAAAAAATCGTCTTCCTCCAGTCCAGTCTAAACCTGCCCTGTTGCAACTGTCACAAGGCTATTCCCAGTGATACAATGGTTAACACTGACACAATGATTCCTCTGGCCAGACTTGAATGCACATCAAAATGTGGTGAGAATAAATATCTATTTTCAGTCTGAGGAAGGATTTCACACAGACTTTTAAAAGCCTTTGAAGGTTATGCTTTTGTTGCTGTCATAGAAGAGTATGCATCCATCCATTTATCAAGTATTCCTATTTCTATCAAATATGTCTGCCTGGATTAGCAGGGCTGAAGCTGGAGTTTAGTGAGTGCTGATCTCTGCCAGGCCCTCCACCTGGGTCACAGCAACCCCATGGTAAGGTACAGACTTGGGGGTGTATAGTTGGAAAGCTGCAGCTTGGAGAGGGACCTGGGGATTCTGGTTGACAGTTGACTGAATATGAGCCAGCAGTGCCCAGGTGGCCAAGAAAGCCAATGGCATCCTGGCTTGGGTTAGACAGGAGGTGATTATCCCTCTCAGCGCTGGGGAAGCCACGCCTTGAGTGCTGTGTTCAGTTCTGGGCCCCTCACTCCAGGAAGGACATTGAGGGGCTGGAGCCTGTCCAGAGAAGGGCAACGAGGCTGGAGAAAGGCTTGGAGCACCTGGGCTACAAGGAGGGGCTGAGGGAGCTGGGGGTGTTCAGGCTGGAGAAGAGGAGGCTGAGGGGAGACCTCGTTGCTCTACAAACTCCCTGGTGGCCTCTGCTCCTTGGTGGCAAGAGACAGGAGCAGAGGCAATGGTTCCAAGCTGCAGCAGGGGAGGTTCAGGCTGGATGCTAGGAAATATTTCTTCCCAGAGAGGCTTCTCAGACATTGGAATGGTCTGCCCAGGGCAGTGCTGGAGTCACCATCCCTGGAGGTGTTCAAGCAGCCTGTGGAGCTGGTGCTTAGGGACATGGTTTAGTGCTGACCCTGCAGTGCTGGGTGGAGGGTTGGACTGGAGGAGCTTGGAGGTCTCTTCCAAATGGATGTTTTCTGTGATTTTGGGAATAACCACATACACTCTTACTTCCTGTTCTCTGATGATACTTGGTTTCATCTGGCACTTTAGGGCAAGTTTATGCTTTGCTGTAAAAGATCAAGTCTCAAAACATGAACTTGTTCACATTTCTGAAGCACTGGAGTTAGGACTACAGCATCTAGTTCTCTGGCACTTGTTCTGTGACCTTGGACAGATCAGCAATCTCCTTGCTTTAAAATACTTTCTGTACATTGGCATTTAAGGACAAAGAAATCATAAACTCTTTAAGATGCTTCTGATCCTGAGGAAAATATGCATCAGAATCACACAGCATTAATAAGTTAATCTTGGTTGAATAACTGTCAAAATGCCTTGGTTGCTTTGGCAGGAGCTAAAGGTGAGAACATAAAGAGAGGTAATTTCTTCATCAGAGTATCACAGTATCACAGTATAACCAAGGTTGGAAGAGACCCCAAGGATCATCAAGTCCAACCTGTCCCAACAGACCTCACGACTAGACCATGGCACCAAGTGCCACGTCCAATCTCCCCTTGAACACCTCCAGGGACGATGACTCCACCACCTCCCTGGGCAGCACATCCCAATGACGAACGACTCGCTCAGTGAAGAACTTCCTCCTCAGCTCGAGTCTAAACCTCCCCTGGCACAGCTTGAGACTGTGTCCCCTTGTTCTGGTGCTGGTTGCCTGGGAGAAGAGACCAACCCCTTCCTGTCTACAACCACCTTTCAGGTAGTTGTAGAGGGCAATGAGGTCGCCCCTGATCCTTCTCTTCTCCAGGCTAAGCAACCCCAGCTCCCTCAGCCTCTCCTCACAGGGCTGTGCTCAAGGCCTCTCCCCAGCCTTGTTGCCCTTCTCTGGACACCTTCAAGTGTCTCAATGTCCTTCTTAAACTGAGGGGCCCAGAACTGGACACAGGACTCAAGGTGTGGCCTAACCAATGCAGAGTCCAGGGGCACAATGACCTCCCTGCTCCTGCTGGCCACACTATTCCTAATACAGGCCAGGATGCCATTGGCCTTCTTGGCCACCTGGGCACACTGCTGGCTCATGTTTAGGCAGCTGTCAATCAGCACCCCCAGGTCCCTCTCTGTTTGGCAGCTCTCCAGCCACTCTGACCCCAGCCTGTAGCTCTGCATGGGGTTGTTGTGGCCAAAGTGCAGCCCCTGGCACTTGGACTTGTTGAATGCCATCCTGTTGGACTCTGCCCATCTGTCCAGTCGGTTGAGGTCCCTCTGCAGAGCCTTTCTACCCTCTAACTGACCAACATCTGTTCCCAACTTGGAATTCCCTATACTCAGGTTGTTGTATACATTACAATATCTACCAGTTTCTAGGTTTACTGAGTAAACTGAGTACAGTTTTGCTGCTACTTTTAATCTTGATATCTGTGCAAAAATCAAGATATGTTGCTACACCTCTCGTGACAAGTCCTCTTCCCTCCTGTGGCGGGTTGAAATTTCCCCCCAACATTAATCTTGCCAGACCAGCTCAGGTGGAAGCAAATGGAAGCTGTGTTTACAGGCAAAACTGCAGTCTACAATGGAATGCAATGAATAGGTACAAAATGCACAGTATTTACAATATTTACAGATATTTGCAGTTAACAAATAACATGAGAACCCCTCCCTGGCCAGGGACCGGGGAAGCTGTCTCTCTACTCCACCCCACCCCCCCCACCACCATCCAAAAGGGAGAAGGGAGCAGAGGAAAAAAGTAGCTGTTAGACTTAACCAAAACAATGCAGCCAAGGTCAAGCAGAAGCAGGGTTAGTATCTTCTCCAGAGCAACAAAGCGAGAAGAGAAGCCCCCAGATTGTTTTGGCACAAGCAGTCTTATGGTAGGTAAGACACTCACAAGTCCATGGGACCGGATGGGATCCATCCTAGGGTGCTGAGGGAGCTGGCAGATGAGCTGGCCAAGCTGCTCTCCATCATTTTCCTCCAGTCCTGGCTCACTGGAGAGGTCCCAGATGACTGGAAACTGGCCAGTGTGGTCCCCATCCACACGAAGGGTCGGATGGAGGAACCTGGAAACTCCAGGCCAGTCAGCCTGACCTCAGTGCCAGGGAAAGTGATGGAGCAGATTGTCCTGGGGGCAATAACTGCGCTCCTGAAGGATGGCCAAGGGCTCAGGCCCAGCCAGCATGGATTTAGGAGGGGCAGGTCCTGCCTCTCCAACCTGATCTCCTTCTAAGATCAGGTGACTGCCTGTTGGATGTGGGGCAGGCTGTGGTTGTGGTCTGCCTGGACTTCAGCAAGGCCTTTGACACCGTCCCCCACAGCAAACTGCTGGCCAAGCTGTCAGCCTCTGGCTTGGACAGCAGCAGTCTGAGCTGGGCTAGGAACTGGCTGGAGGCTGAACCCAGAGAGTGGTGGTGAATGGTGCCACAGCCAGCTGGCAGCCAGGCACCAGTGGTGTGCCCCAGGGATCAGTGCTGGGCCCCATCCTCTTTAACATCTTCATTGATGATCTGGATGAGGGGGTTGAGTCAGTCATCAGCAAATTTGCAGATGACACCAAGCTGGGAGCAGATGTTGGTCAGTTAGAATCACAGAATCACAGAATCAGTAAGGTTGGAAAAGACCTCAGAGATCATCCAGTCCAACCTACCACCCAACACCTCATGACTGGCTAAACCATGGCTCCAAGTGCCATGTGCAATCCCTTTTTGAACACCTCCAGGGACGGTGACTCCACCACCTACCTGGGCAGCACATTCTGATGGCCAGTTACTCTTTCTGGGAAGAACTTTCTCCTCACCTCCAGCCTAAACCTCCCCTGGCACAGCTTGAGTCTGTATCCTCTCGTTCTGGTGCTGGCTGCCTGGGAGAAGAGACCAACCTCTTCCTGGCTACAACCACCTTTCAGGTAGTTGTAGAGAGCAATGAGGTCACCCCTGATCCTTCTCTTCTCCAGGCTAAACAACCCCAGCTCCCTCAGCCTCTCCTCATAGGGCTGTGCTTGAGAACTCTCCCCAGCCTCCTTGTCATTCTCTGGACATGCTCAAGGTCACCTCTGACTGAAATTCAAAACAGTTCTTCTCTATCTCAGCACAGTCAAGATCTCAATGTAAAGCTTGCCTGGAATTCACTTGGATGTATTTGCCACCATGCATTTCTTCTTGAGACCATAATAGGAGTGCACAGAGGTCCCATTTCACCTGCTGCCCATCCATTAAACTTACTTAGCGGGTAGAAAGGCTCTGCAGAGGGACCTCGACCGACTGGACAGATGGGCAGAGTCCAACGGGATGGCATTCAACAAGTCCAAGTGCCAGGGGCTGCACTTTGGCCACAACAACCCCATGCAGAGCTACAGGCTGGGGTCAGAGTGGCTGGAGAGCTGCCAAACAGAGAGGGACCTGGGGGTGCTGATTGACACCTGCCTAAACATGAGCCAGCAGTGTGCCCAGGGGGCCAAGAGGGCCAATGGCATCCTGGCCTGTATTAGGAATAGTGTGGCCAGCAGGAGCAGGGAAGTCATTGTGCCCCTGGACTCTGCATTGGTTAGGCCACACCTTGAGTCCTGTGTCCAGTTCTGGGCCCCTCAGTTTAAGAAGGACATCGAGACACTTGAAGGTGTCCAGAGAAGGGCAACAAGGCTGGGGAGAGGCCTTGAGCACAGCCCTGTGAGGAGAGGCTGAGGGAGCTGGGGTTGCTTAGCCTGGAGAAGAGGGGGCTCAGGGGTGACCTTTTTGCTCTCTACAACTACCTGAAAGGTGGTTGTAGACAGGAAGGGGTTGGTCTCTTCTCCCAGGCAGCCAGCACCAGAACAAGAGGACACAGTTTCAAGCTGTGCCAGGGGAGGTTTAGACTCGAGGTGAGGAAAAAGTTCTTCACCGAGCGAGTCGTTCGTCATTGGGATGTGCTGCCCAGGGAGGTGGTGGAGTCACCGTCCCTGGAGGTGTTCAAGAGGGGATTGGACGTGGCACTTGGTGCCATGGTCTAGTCATGAGGTCTGTAGTGACAGATTGGACTTGATGATCTTTGAGGTCTCTTCCAACCTTAGCCATACTGTGAGACTGTGATACTGTGATCTCTCTCCAATGGAATTACAGTATCACAGTATAACCAAGGTTGGAAGAGACCCCAAGGATCATCAAGTCCAAGCTGTCCCAACCTGTCCCAACAGACCCCACAACTAGACCATGGCACCAAGTGCCACGTCCAATCTCCCCTTGAACACCTCCAGGGACGGCGACTCCACCACCTCCCTGGGCAGCACATCCCAATGACGAACGACTCGCTCAGTGAAGAACTTTTTCCTCACCTCGAGTCTAAACCTCCCCTGGCACAGCTTGAGACTGTGTCCCCTTGTTCTGGTGCTGGTTGCCTGGGAGAAGAGACCAACCCCTTCCTGGCTACAACCACCTTTCATTGTTCAGAATGATCTTCCCTTTTCCTTTTCACACCCCAGAGTGATTTATTTACATTCTTCTGCTTTTCTGCCCAAAATCTGGCACGCAATTTTAAAGGCACAGCCTAAACCTACCACACCTCCTTAAGCTTAGGTTGGTTGTCCCCTTCCACAGAACTGCCTCTCTAATACAGCCCAACCATGTTTACATGCCATATCCACCTGTCTGGGCCATGCTGACCTCTGTTTGTGTAACTGCATGACTTGTGTTCTGCTGTGTTTGTCTTCTGCAGTGTCCTTAACCTGCTTTGTGAGGCTAGCCAACCCCATGGCCACTGATGTTATTTGTCCTCTGATTGTCCTTAAATAATTTCAAACACCTATCACCTTCAAAGAAACTTACCTCATGCATGCAGTCCTCCACTCCTTCTTCTACTGCCTCCTCTCTTGAACACTGCCTTTTCCTTTATCTTTTAACACTTTGTTGGCATGATTGATAAATGGGCACTAAGTTCAAAACATGAAGGTTCTCTTGATCCATTATTTCATCAGTTCCCAAGAACACTCCTGGCTAAACACAACCTTGAGAAAACTCTGATCAGATGTGCTTTTTGTGATAAAAGCTCCTTCTTTATTCAGCATCTGCTGCATTTGAGTACTTTATAGGTCACAGCCATTTTGTTGTCTTGGTGTTCTTGGTACAAGTCAGCTGTGAGAGTTTTCCAAGGCAGCCTATCACAGGAGCACTAGTTCAAATGTATCTCACATGTAAAAGCTAGAGAAGGAAAAGTAGATGTTGATATGCCAGAGGGACAGGATGGCATCCAGAGGGACCTGGACAGGCTGGAGAGGTGGCCCAGGTGAACCTCATGGGGTTCAAGAAGAGGAAGTCCAGGGTTCTGCACCTGGGCTGGAACAATCCTCACTATCAATACAGGCTGTGGGAGGAGGGGATAGAAAGCACCCCTGAGGAAACAGACCTGGGGGTACTGATGAGTGAGAAGCTGGACATGAGCAGGCAGTGTGAGCTTGCAGCACAGAAGGCCAAGGGCAGCCTGGGCTGCATCCAAAGCAGCATGGTCAGAGATGGAGAGAGGGGATCCTGCCCCTCTGCTCTGCTATGCTGAGACCTCACCTGCAGTGCTCTGTACAGCTCTGGAGCCCTCAACACAGGAAGGACATGGGCTTGATGGAGAGGGTCCAGAGGAGGGCCATGAAAATGATCAGGGGGTTGGAGCAGCTCTGTTACAAGGAGAAGGTGAGAGAGCTGGGAGTGTTCAGCCTGGAGAGGAGAAGGCTGTGGGGAGACCTAATAGCAACCTGCCAGTACCTGAAGGGGGCTACAAGAAGGCTCCAGAGAGACTGTTTGCAAAGACCTGCCGTGACCAGCCCAGGGGCAATGGGTTCAAACTAGAGCAGAGCAGGTTTAGATTGGATGTTAGGAACCAGTTCTTTACTATGAGGGTGGTGGAACACTGGAAGAGGTTGTCCTGGGAGGTGGTTGGGGCCCATCCCTGGAGATATTCCAGGTGAGGCTCGACAGGGCTCTGGGCAACCTGATCTAATTGAGGATGTCCCTGCTGAGGGGGTTGGACTGGATGAGCTTTGAAGGCCCCTTCCAACCCAGCCCATTCTATGATTCTATGAAGGAACCAAAGAACAGAGTACCATGGCTGTCCCCTGTATTCATAGTATTGTGTATGCTTTCCCTGAAGAAACGAGATCAAATTGACAGCTGTGCTTCTAACATGGTCCATAGTATGGTTCAAACTTCTAACTCACTGTGTAAGAGCATGTGTAGAAAGCAAGCTATTTGAACTAGAAAGTATGCTCTGGAAGGCTGGAGCCTGTAGGAAGAAATGTGCATACTTCCTAGTAATGCTTAAAACCCTACCATGGACACTAGCAAGTGCTAAGCCATGATTCCATGTCTGAAGCAGCAGTATCTGCCTGAGCAGTTCTTCAGCTTCACAGTTTACTTCTCTTAAATAGTCTGCTTATTACAAACCAGTAATGAAACTGCCAAACAGTTCACCTTCTCAAGTCATGTCTTTGGTCAAGCTTGATTTTGGCCAGCTGAGTTTTCAGGAGTGAGTCCCAAGCCAGGAATGTATGAAATCACTGGGGGTTGGATATTTTGCCCCACTAAGAGTTAAAGGGAGTCCAGGTTAGAAAATAAGATGCTGTGATTTGGTTTCTCTCAGAACAGGAAGAACCTGTATGCTTTGCTGTTGGCACTTGGCATGCAACACCCAGCTGCAGTCTGAGAGCAACGCAGCATCTAATAATTAGATGAAAAATCATGTTGTTTATTGTAGGTCCAATGTAGCATATATTAATATCAGGGAGAGCAATTTGCAAGTGTTGTGAAAGGTGGCAGAAGAATGAGATTCATTTATGGGAGTTGAGGCAAGCTGTGAGATAGAAACTGTACTGTGCCACGGGAGTTAAGTTTGAAGGTAATTTGTGTAGCCCTGGTCCACACTCTGTGGACTTGCACTTGTTTGGTGGTGGGTTGTTTTTTTAGAGGCCTATAAATTCAGTGAGGTTGTTCACTTTCTTAATGTTAAGTACTATGATACTTGGCAACTCAGTAACTAGTGGAGCAAGAAGGAGAGTTCCAGGCACTGATGTGGGCTCTTTTGTGAAATCTCTGTTATCTCTTCGGTGTATCTCTGGGTTGTGGAATTTGGCATGCTTTGCAGGGAAGTTAACCAACTGTTCCATTAATGCAGTCCTCAGTGTTATGTGGTAAGCTTTTGTCATTCCACTGAAGTGCTGTACCAGAGTACTAGTTTGTTGCTTGATTTTTAACAGGACAAAATCCTACACCTGAAGTTGAGCTCCATTTAATTAGGTATGAGTTCAGATGTGTGTTTGTGTCTGTGAGGGACTATTCCCAGCGACAGCCTCATCAATACAGATGATATCAACCAAATGCAACCATTATTTGTTTAGTCACTTCACACAGCTTGCAACTCCAGTGTGGGTGAAGTAATGCAAATATGATACCAGCCACTCAAAACCATCATGGAGCCTCCACCTCCATGGAACATATGCTGACTGTAACACAGGTTTGATCTTCAGAACGGGGCCTACAGGGTGAGATTCAAATGGACATAAACTTCCTTTGATCAGCAGAACAGAGATAGAAAAGGCATGCTTCCATTTCTTGCCTTGCTCTTGCCCTCAGCTCATGCCCCTCAGGTGGCTGGGATGCTGCAGGAATGTGGGATGTGCAAAGGTTATCCTTCTGAGCAGGAAGTAAGGGGGAGGAATACTGTGGGGAGAAGAAAAGCCCTGTGAGGAGAGGCTGAGGGAGCTGGGGTTGCTTAGCCTGGAGAAGAGGAAGCTCAGGGCAGACCTTATTGCTGTCTACAACTACCTGAAGGGAGGTTGCAGCCAGGTGGGGGTTGGTCTCTTCTCCCAGGCAAACAGCACCAGAACAAGAGGACACAGTCTCAAGCAGTGCCAGGGGATGTTTAGGCTGGATGTTAGGAAGAAGTTCCTCATAGAAAGAGTGATTGGCCATTGGGATGTGCTGCCCAGGGAGGTGGTGGAGTCACCATCACTGGAGGTGTTTAGGAAGAGCCTGGATGGGGTGCTTGGTGCCATGGTTTGGTTGATTAGATGGTGTAGGATGATAGGTTGGACTCAATAATCTCAAAGGTCTCTTCCAGCCTGGTTGATTTCTCTTCTCTTCTCTTCTCTTCTCTTCTCTTCTCTTCTCTTCTCTTCTCTTCTCTTCTCTTCTCTTCTCTTCTCTTCTCTTCTCTTCTCTTCTCTTCTCTTCTCTTCTCTTCTCTTCTCTTCTCTTCTCTTCTCTTCTCTTCTCTTCTCTTCTCTTCCATTCCATTCCATTCCATTCCATTCCATTCCATTCCATTCCAGGTGTGTATAAAAATGCTTAAAGAGCTTAGGCTGGGTGTAGCATTGCCTTTTAAATATGTTGTATTGGCAGACTGCCTGTGCCATTACTGACTGACTCCCCCCCTGTATGGTGACAGGAGCACATTCCCTAGTCTTTTTAAATTGACACCATACCCTGCAAGAGCTCAGCTACCACACACATGTCAGATTTCTGCATCTCCTTGGGTTCAGACCATATTTTTTTGCTCTATATGTCTGGTTGTTTTTTTCATGTGACTGTGATCTATAAAGGCAACCCTTACGTCTACTTAACACCTCATTCTTTTCCAAAATGCAAGACAACAGACCATTGTTTTGTAAGCACAGCTCATAAATGTAGAAGGCCAGGTGAAATATGAAAGTACATAGGAATTGCCATTATTAAGACCAGAATCAAAAATCACCTGGTCTCCAACAGAGTGTGTAGGCTCCACACATTTGTTTTTGTGGTGGATCTTACTCTAATTTCAGATGTTTCAGCACTGAACTAGTTCTGAAGAGCAATGTTTGGCATCCATTCTAATCTTTGTTGTCATTAAATATTGTAATTACTTCTATTCTGCTGGTCCAGAGAAGGCAGATAGTATTTCAGGTGAGATTTCTAGCAAATCAGTGCACTGCATGCAGTGATTTGCACTGTGTGCACGGATTTGTGGTAATAATTGAGTTTTACTTTACTTACTGTTTTAATTTGCTTTTCCTGTTGGTTGGCTTCTAGTTTTGAATGCTTTACAGAAAGGTGCCTTCACTGAGCTGTCCTTACACATGCCAGTCCTTAGGATGCTCCTTTCTTGAGTCAATATTAGAATAGAATAGAATAGAACAGAATAGAATAGAATAGAATAGAACGGAACGGAATGGAACGGAATGGAATGGAACGGAACGGAACGGAATAGAATAGAATAGAATAGAATAGAATAGAATAGAATAGAATAGAATAGAATAGAATAGAATAGAATAGAATAGAAGAATAGAATAGAATAGAATAGAATAGAATAGAATAGAATAGAATAGAATAGAATAGAATTAACCAGGTTGGAAGAGATCTTTGAGATCATTGAGTCCAACCGATCATCCAACACCACCTAATCAACTAACCCATGGCACCAAGCACCCCATCCAGGCTCTTCCTAAACACCTCCAGGGATGGTGACTCCACCACCTCCCTGGGCAGCACATTCCAATGGGCAATCAGTCCTATGAGGAACTTCTTCCTAACCTCCAGCCTAAACCATCCCTGGTGCAGCTTGGGACTGTGTCCTCTTGTTCTGGTGCTGGCTGACTGGGAGAAGAGACCAACCCCCACCTGGCTACAACCTCCCTTCAGGGAGTTGTAGAGAGCAAGAAGGTCTTCCCCTGAGCCTCCTCTTCTCCAGGCTAAGCAACCCCAGCTCCCTCAGCCTCTCCTCACAGGGCTGTGCTCCAAACCCCTCACCAACTTTGTTGCCCTTCTCTGGACTCGTTCCAGCAAGTCAACCTCCTTCCTAAACTGAGGGGCCCAGAACTGGACACAGGACTCAAGGTGTGGCCTAACCAGTGCAGTGTACAGGGGCAGAATGACCTCCCTGCTCCTGCTGGCCACACTGTTCCTGATGCAGGCCAGGATGCCATTGGCCCTCTTGGCTGCCTGGGCACACTGCAGGCTCATGTTCAGCCTACCATCGACCAGCACCCCCAGGTCCCTCTCTACCTGGCCGCTCTCCAGCCACACTGACCCCAGCCTGTAGCTCTGCATGGGGTTGCTGTGGCCAATGTGCAGAACCTGGCACTTGGATGTGTTCAATCTCATGCCCTTGGCCTCTGCTCATCTGCCCAGCCTGTCGAGGTCCCTCTGCAGAGCTCTCCTACCCTTTAACAGATCAACTCCTGCCCCCAGCTTGGTCACCCCTGAGTCTTCTCTTCTCCAGGCTAAGCAACCCCAGCTCCCTCAGTCTCTCCTCACAGGGCTGTGCTCCAAGCCCCTTACCAACTTCGTTGCCCTTCTCTGGACTCGTTCCAGCAAGTCAGCCTCCTTCCTAAACTGTTGTGCTTCATGGCTGTGCTTTACAATGCAAGCTTGCATTTGAGACCAGTTTATACAGGAGACACATAGCTCCTGAAAATCTGTCATCATCACTGTTTTGCCTGTGGCTCCTCCTCAGAGGAGACCTAATTGCTGTCTACAACTACCTGAAAGGAGGTTGTAGCCAGGTGGGGGTTGGTCTCTTCTCCCTGGCACCCAGCAGCAGAACAAGAGGACACAGTCTCAAGCTGTGCCAGGGGAGGTTTAGGCTGGATGTTAGGAAGAAGTTCTCACAGAAAGAATGATTTGCCATTAGAATGTGCTGGCCAGGGAGGTGGTGGAGTCACCATCACTGGAGGTGTTCAGGGGGAGACTTGATGGGGTGCTTGGTGCCATGGTTTAGTTGATCAGATGGTGTTGGGTGATAGGTTGGACTCGACGATCTCAAAGATCTCTTCCAATCTGGTTAATTCTACAATTCTTTAATTCTAACTTTAATTCCAAATGTTCCTATTCATCTTGTTCAGGTTTTTTTTCCTGCAGTGAATCAGAGAGCAGTTTGGTTCCAACACCTTTTGGTGATCTGAAAGCCGACGTATTTCAGTGCTCAACATTTATCTCTTGCTTATCTCACACTAAAAAGAAGTCTTCAACATTGACTCCCTATCATGCTTAAATTCCTGCTTGGTTAAGAGAAAAAAAGGTCTTTCCTTTTTTGTGGTCAAAAAGTGAGAAAACTGAAAGAGGTTTTTAAGGAGCTGTTTACTTTTAGGCATTCCTGAAGAGTGCAAAGGCCCTTTGCGAAGCCAAGGTGTCCAGTTCAGCATCTCAATTTAGTCACTTAAACTAAGGCATTTAACATCAGTTTACAACTAATTCCCACTTCCTAGGCAGAGCTGTAAGGCTTTTATTGAGATTGCCCCAGCATTCCTTTGTGAGTCGTGCTTCTCAGCTCCTTATATCTGTGCTGATTCCTATCTTTGCTGATTAACAATGATGCAAACCGAAAGCTGGCAAAAATCTTCTGCCTCAGCTTTGAGATGAATTATTCAGTGAAAGATGACATGACATGCCAGCGTGGTCCCAATGATTTCTGAGAATGAAGCAATGGGAAAATACATTGCTTTCAGTGTGTTAGGAAAATGTAGCAAGCTTTTAGAATAGAATAGAATAGACCAGGTTGGAAGAGACCTTCAAGATCATCGTGTCCGACCTGTTATCCAACACCACCCAACCAACTAAACCATGCAACCAAGCACCCTATCAAGTCTCCTCCTGAACACCTCCAGTGATGGTGACTCCACCACCTCCCTGGGCAGCCCATTCCAATGGGCAATCACTCTCTCTGTGTAAAACTTCCTCCTAACCTCCAGCCTAAACCTTCCCTGGTGCAGCCTTGAGACTGTGTCCTCTTGTTCTGGTGCTGGTTGCCTGGGAGAAGAGACCAACCTCAGCCTGTCTACAACCTCCCTTAAGGTAGTTGTAGAGAGCAAGAAGGTCACCCCTGAGTTTCCTCTTCCCCAGGCTAAGCAACCCCAGCTCCCTCAGTCTCTCCTCACAGGGCTGTGCTCCAAACCCCTCCCCAGCTTTGTTGCCCTTCTCTGGACAGGTTCCAGCAAGTCAACCTCCTTCCTAAACTGTTGTGCTTCATGGCTGTGCTTTGCAATGCAAGCTTGCATTTGAGACCAGCTTATACAGGAGACACATAGCTCCTGAAAAGCTGTCATCATCACTGTTTTGCCTGTGGCTCCTTCTTACTCCATGTGATGAAGCTGGAATTACTACAACCACTCAGAGAGGAATCACATTGCTCTCTCATATTTGGCCAAGAGGTTTCTGACACCGGGTTTACATCATCAATAACTTCATCAGACCCCTCTTTCTGTTGTCTGTGAGCTATGGCCACAAATGATATGTGTTCTTTCTGCTAATGCAGAAGGGATGCTAACTGAACAGAATGAGAGGTTCAATACAGTGTGTGCAGATCTGTTTGCTTAGTCAATCACCATGAGAGATCAGTAGTGAGAGTCCCCTTTTTACACTCTGCAGAACTCTCCTCCTGGTTGGCATATGCCTGGGCACCACTGAGTCCTGCTCCCTCTCACCACTGGGACTTCTAAACTATTCAGTATTTAGATTTCTTTCCACAGTAAACTTGTGTGTTTGGCAAGTGCAGTATTTCTTAATCATTGTTTTGAGTCAATATAGTTTGTTGGGGTTTTTTTTGGTCAGTAGTAAAACCAAAGCAGCATTAGAATTCCTCCTCTGTATGCAATACCTTGTGTTTATTAACACCCAGAATCAATTACCACCATGTTACATGCTCAGCAGCTGAAGAAAGATAGAAGGTGGAGGAGAATGTGGTAATTTGAAGTGAGTTTTTAAAACTGAAGTCCTCCCTCCACCCATTGTTTCACAAGTTGGTGATTATTGGAGCAGCCTTTCTGATTAACAATGTCAGAGGCACTGAACATTCTGTGAGCCCAGTGGTCTGCTCTTACACACTCATAACAGGTGCCCATTAAATCCACATAGCACTGCTGAATAGGTTTTTCACTTGTTCCTGCTTGCTGCCAGATTATTGACTTGTGAAAACCAGATTGGCATGCCTTCTGCAACTCTTGGCTCTGGGCTACCAGCAGGGCTGAGTATTGGGGTTGCTTAGCCTGGAGAAGAGGAGACTCAGAGGTGACCTTATTGCTGTCTACAACTACCTGAAGGGAAGTTGTAGACAGGCTGAGGTTGGTCTCTTCTCCCAGGCAACCAGCACCAGAACAAGAGGACACAGTCTCAGGCTGCACCAGGGGAGGTTTAGGCTGGAGGTTAGGAGGAAGTTTTACACAGAGAGAGTGATTGCCCATTGGAATGGGCTGCCTGAGGAGGTGGTGGAGTCACCATCACTGGAGGTGTTCAGGAGGAGACTTGATGGGGTGCTTGGTGCCATGTTTTAGTTGGTTGGGTGGTGTTGGGTGATAGGTTGGACATGATGATCTTGAAGGTCTCTTCCAACCTGGTTTATTCTTCCCTTCCCTTCCCTCTTCCCTTCCCTCTTCCCTTCCCTCTTCCCTTCCCTCTTCCCTTCCCTCTTCCCTTCCCTCTTCCCTTCCCTCTTCCCTTCCCTCTTCCCTTCCCTCTTCCCTTCCCTCTTCCCTTCCCTCTTCCCTTCCCTCTTCCCTTCCCTCTTCCCTTCCCCCTTCCCTTCCCCCTTCCCTTCCCCCTTCCCTTCCCCCTTCCCTTCCCTTCCCTTCCCTTCCCTTCCCTTCCCTTCCCTTCCCTTCCCTTCCCTTCCCTTCCCTTCCCTTCCCTTCCCTTCCCTTCCCTTCCCTTCCCTTCCCTTCCCTTCTATTCCATCCTGTGGTTTGATCAGGTCCCTCAGAGGTCTTGTTACTAAACAAATGGCATCACCCTCTACAGAACTGTGCAACGTCAGTTTCCTTGTGGATCATGTCCTCCAAGGTGCTGCAGCCTTCCTTCACACAGACTGAGCAGTGAGCTGTTGATAAGCATCGTGCACACTCAAAGGCTTGTCCTGGAATAGGTGGTTCAGACCAAAATACAGCCAAACATGGGGACTGAGCAGAGGTAATCGCTTTTGGCTTTCAGGATGGTCCCACTGATCCGAATGCAGGGGAATAAAACTAGATAAGGGAGGAACAGAATGCATGAGGATGAGGCAAGATTAAGAGTGTAAGATAAATAAAATGCCTGACAAGAAATCAGGGAAGAAGGGCTACAGAAATTGGAGTGGCTTAAGAGAGAGTATTTAGGAGGAAGGAGGACCTAGAGACCAGCTGAGCAAGGAGATTAGATGGGCTGAGCAATTATTTTGGTACTGGGAGGGAATTAAATGATTAGGCAAGAAAAGCAGACTTGATGAGTGTTGCAAAATAGGAGGGTGACTGCTACTGAGCAAAATAGAGAGATTTAGAGCTGACTGGAGAAGAAATAGGTTGAAAGAAGACAATTTAAATATAACGAGACGTTCTGAGATGAATCCAGCTGGACCAGGAGCCTCTGGTACCTGGGCTAAGCCTTTGTAGTGGAGACAATGGAGGAAACATGGTAGGAGAAACATTTGACAGGGAATGCAAGGGCAGTTCTTAAAATCATAGAATCATTTAGATTGAAAACAACCATTAATGTCATCAGATTCAACTGTAAGCCTAACACAGCCAAGTTCACCACCATACCATGTCCTCAGGTGCCACATCTACACCACTTCGAATACCTCCAGGGATGGTGACTCAGCCACTTCCCTAGGCAGCCTGCTGCAATGCTTGAGAACCCTTTCAGGGAATATTTTCTCCTATGTCCAACCTAAACCTCCCCTGCCATCACTTGAGGCCATTTCCTTTTGCCATCTCACTTGTAACTTGGGAAAATAATCTTCACTACATCATCCTTTCAGGCAGAGAGCACTAAGGTCTCCTTTGTACACCTGTTTTTCCAGGTTAAACAACCACTGTTCCCTTCTTGCATGAGCCTGTAGTGGATGTGGACAGCATAGGTAAGTAGGCTGTTGCCTCAGGGCCTCCTCTGTCATATATTGGCCACAACAACCCCAGGCAGTGCTACAGGCTGGGGTCAGAGTGGCTGGAAAGCGGCCAGGTAGAAACGGACATGGAGGTGCTGGTTGATAGTAGGCTGAACATGAGGTAGCAGTGTGCCCAGGTGGCCAAGAAGGCCAATGGCATCCTGGCCTGCATCAGGAACAGTGTGGCCAGCAAGAGCAGGGAGGTCATTGTGCCCTGTGCTCAGCACTGCTGAGGCCACACCTTGAGTCCTGCGTCCAGTTCTGGGCCCCTAGGTTTAGGAAAGATGTTGAGTTGCTGGAAGGTGTCCAGAGAAGGGCAACGAAGCTGGGGAGGGGTTTGGAGCACAGCCCTGTAAGGAGAGGCTGAGGGAGCTGGGGTTGCTTAGCCTGGAGAAGAGGAGGCTCAGGGCAGACCTTCTTGCTCTCTGCAACTCCCTGAAGGGAGGTTGTAGCCAGGTGGGGGTTGGCCTCTTCTCCCAGGCAGCCAGCACCAGAACAAGAGGACACAGTCTCAAGCTGTGCCAGGGGAGGTTTAGGCTGGAGGTGAGGAGAAAGTTCTTCACTGAGAGAGTTGTTAGCCATTGGAATGTGCTGCCCAGGGAGGTGGTGGAGTCACTGTCCCTGGAGGTGTTCAAGAGAGGATTGGATGTGGCACTTGGTGCCATGGTTTAGTAGTCGTGAGGTGTTGGGTGACAGGTTGGACTTGATGATCTTTGAGGTCTTTTCCAACCTTGTTGATTCTATGATTCTAAATACAGAATAACAGATTTTCTGGGTGTTTATGCATACCCAAGCACACCTCTGTATTTCCTTCTGCAGCAAGTTTCCTGCAGAAACTTCCATATTTTCTTCTAAACCATGTAAAATTGTGGCCTCCATAGCGTGAGGGCAGCCGTCCTGGTTTGGGCAGCTATGTGCATTACACCACCTCATAGGCAGACATTCTTCTTTTTGGGTACAGAAATGAATAGAATAGAATAGACCAGGTTGGAAGAGACCTTCAAGATCATCGTGTCCAACCTATCATCCAACACCTCCTAATCAACTACACCATGCTACCAAGCATCCTGTCAAGCTTCGCCCTGAACACCCCCAGCGACGGCGACCCCACCACCTCCTCAGGCAGCCCATTCCAATGGGCAATCACTCTCTCTGTGTAAAACTTCCTCCTAACCTCCAGCCTAAAGCTCCCCTGATGCAGCCTGAGACTGTGTCCTCTTGTTCTGGTGCTGGTTGCCTGGGAGAAGAGACCAACCTCTGCCTGACTACAACCTCCCTTCAGGTAGTTGTAGAGAGCAATAAGGTCACCCCTGAGTCTCCTCCTCTCCAGGCTAAGCAACCCCAGCTCCCTCAGCCTCTCCTCATAGGGCTTGTAATGAATGTCGTTCAGAGGGAAAAATAAACAGTGATGCTTTATCCCCTTGTAGCAGAAGGTAAAAAAGAAACACCACTGTATGACTCCTCAGCCTTAAGGCACAAAGTTGTGTGCCTGTAACGAACGTGAGAAAATTCTGTTCCTTCCTACACAGAGCTCCACCCTAAGCCACGGCGGAGGCTCATCCTCTCTGCCCACCCGCTGGGGCACGGTTTGTAAGGCAGGGCAGGATTCTCTGCTCCAGCTCAACAGGGCTGAGCCCACACAGTCCATCTTAATGCAGAATTTCATGTGTCTGAAAGTAAATAATCACCCAGGTTACATCACCCCCGCATGAAACGTCGGCTGCCAATTGCCCTGTTATCTAAACTGCAGCTGAGTTTTCACAAGTGAAGACACGTTTCTCTGTGATTGTCACAACTCACTTGATGCAGGGAGCGTTCACACGCAGCTTTCTCTCGCACTAGCTTGACTGCAGCAGCATAAACAGGCAGCAAAAGCAACCAAACACGTGGGGCAAAGCTTCAGTGGCTCTGCGTGGTAACTAAGCGAAAAGAAACACCAACTTCACCACTCCAGTTATTTTCTGAAGCTCAGCTGTGCCATATGTTTGACCTTCACAAACACCTGTGCCCTAAGCTTCAAGTTGGTGGCATGTTTCTTTTCCTATTCTGTAGATCCTAGGGCTTGACTTATGAGACTACCAGAGTGAATAACATGCAGAGCAGGTGATTGTCTGGAGTGCATTGCCAAAATACTTCTCAGTCCAAGAAGCGGAGGAAGAAGATGAATACAGTTGCTAAAAGAGGGGAAAATACCAAGAGGGGGAAAATGCCAAGACATGCAAGCCCCTATTACAAGAGGGATATGGACATGCTGGAAGGTGTCCAGAGAAGGGCCACGAGGATGAGCAGAGGGCTGGAGCACCTCTCCTATGAGGACAGACTGAAGGAGTTGGGGCTGTTCAGTCTGAAGAAGAGAAGGCTCCGAGGTGACCTCATTGTGGCCTTCCAGTATCTGAAGGGGGCCTACAAGAAGGCTGGGGAGGGACTGCTCAGGATGTCAGGGAGTGATAGGACTAGGGGGAATGGAATGAAGCTGGAGGTGGGGAGATTGAGGCTGGAGGTGAGGAGGAAGTTCTTCCCCATGAGAGTGGTGAAGCCCTGGAATGGGTTGTCCAGGGAGGTGGTTGGGGTGCTGCCCTGGAGGTGTTTAAGCCCAGGCTGGCTGAGGCTCTGGCCAGGCTGATCTAGTGTGGGGTGTCCCTGCCCATGGCAGGGGGGTTGGAACTGGATGACCCTTGTGGTCCCTTCCAACCCTGACTGATACTGTGACACTATACTATGATGATACTAAGTACTGAGTAGGTTTGGCTGGCACATCTCGTAGATTATTCCAGGCAGTGTTGAAATTGCCCTTTCTCAGACGAAGTTCAGCAGGCTCACCTTCTGCACAAACAGCTGACAGCAACTGTTGCAGCTGCAGAAGGGCCTTCACATCTTCACAACTGTGTGTCTCAGGAAGGAGAATCTGAAGCTTTTGTTAGGAACGGAATTAAGACGTGTAGCAACGTAGCACAATTGTAGCCTGTGCTCTCTGCTGCTGGGAGGAGAACATCTGTGAGGAAAAGAGGGCATGCCTGGACAGCCTAGGGCATTAGGGGCAGCAGAGCACTGGTTCCTGCCTTGGATGAAGGAGGGAACAGTAACTGAATAGTTCAACTGATTAGTAACTGAAATATTGGAAGAAAAGCACAGAATCACCAAGGTTGGAAGAGACCTCAAAGATCATCGAGTCCAACCTCTCACCACAGACCTCCATGACTAAACCATGGCACCAAGTGCCACATCCAATCCCCTCTTGAACACCTCCAGGGACGGTGACTCCACCACCTCCCTGGGCAGCACATTCCAATGACAAATGACTCTCTCTGGGAAGAACTTTCTCCTCACCTCCAGCCTAAACTTCCCCTGGCACAGCTTGAGACTGTGTCCTCTTGTTCTGGGGCTGATTGCCTGTTACAACAAGCAAGAAAAGTTTAGGGAAGGAGGAAAGAGAAAAGGGGGGAGGTTCCCAAAATGTAATTTAAAGTCATAATGGTTGTTCCTTAGAATTTCTAGATGTGGACACTGAGCCCTCCCATTCACAGCAGCAAGTCTGAGACTCCAGGTTGGTGCAGTTCAGTTGTGGTCACATAAGCAGTGCCTCACCGGGTCAATAAAATTTAAGTCATCTTCCAAACTTTTGGAGAAGAGGAGAGGAGAGGTTCAGAGAGGAGAGGAGAGGTTCAGAGAGGAGAGGAGAGGTTCAGAGAGGAGAGGTTCAGAGAGGAGAGGAGAGGTTCAGAGAGGAGAGGTTCAGAGAGGAGAGGAGAGGTTCAGAGAGGAGAGGTTCAGAGAGGTTCAGAGAGGAGAGATTCAGAGAGGTTCAGAGAGGTTCAGAGAGGTTCAGAGAGGAGAGGTTCAGAGAGGTTCAGAGAGGTTCAGAGAGGAGAGGTTCAGAGAGGAGAGGAGAGGTTCAGAGAGGTTCAGAGAGGAGAGGTTCAGAAAGGAGAGGAGGGGTTCAGAGAGGAGAAGAGAGGTTCAGAGAGGAGAGGAGAGGTTCGGAGAGGTTCGGAGAGGTTCAGAGAGGAGAGGAGAGGTTCGGAGAGGTTCGGAGAGGTTCAGAGAGGAGAGGTTCGGAGAGGTTCAGAGAGGAGAGGTTCAGAGAGGAGAGGTTCAGAGAGGAGGGGAGAGGTTCAGAGAGGTTCAGAGAGGATAGAGGTTCAGAGAGGAGAGGAGAGGTTCGGAGAGGTCCGGAGAGGAGAGGAGAGGAGAAGGAATTAGCCAGGTTAGAAGAGACCTTTGAGATCATTGAGCCCAACCTGTCGCCCAAGACCATCTAATCAACTAAACCATGGCACCAAGCACTGCATCCAGGCTCTTCCTAAACATCTCCAGTGATGGTGACTCCACCACCTCCCTGGGCAGCACATTCCAATGGCCAATCTTTCTTTCTAACATCCAGCCTAAACCTCCCCTGGCACAGCAAATTAAGGTTCTTCTCCAAAGATTCTAGATGAATTACCTTCCTTTTGAGTGCAAAATGAAATCCCACAGTGAACACAGTGTTGACATCCTGAGGGCATTTTCACTTGTGCTCTTGGGACTGGCAGTTTTCAGAAGGGCATCACTGAACTAGGAAATAGCAACAAACTGCAAGAGAACTAATAGAAAAGTGGGATAAATCTGGGAGGAAAGATTAGCATCCTTAAAGGTGTGCTTTAATGCTATGAGGTATCCTCCACAAGCATGAAATATTTTGACTAAGACCCAACTGAAACACACACTAGTCCTAGCTTTCCTCCCAGGCACTAATTAAAAGCAATGGTCTGAAAAAGAACTGGAACAAACTGTGTCTCTTGTAGTGAATCCTTGGGCTGGGAAGCCAAACTAGCCCTTTATGGCTGGCTGGTTGTTTTTTTCCAAGGCAATGTTAATGCAAACAAGAACTTAGTAGCAGCACAAAACTCTCAAGTAACCCAGAAATGTCACTCTGTTTGTGGCTGTTCCCTATGAAGACATTCCAGGAAAAGTATCTCAATTATCTGTCTTACCAGTTGAAGGTAGCTTGAGGTTCTTCCTAGCTGTTTCTAAGAAATTAACACCTCCAATGAGTTTTCAGCTCAGAGGGTCATCTGGAAGATTTCTCATCCAACACAGGTAAGGCTGGGCTGCCCTCTCCCCCCCCCCCCCCAAGTTTAGGAAGGGGGTTGACTTGGTGGAGCATGTCCAGAGAAGGGCAATGAAGCTGGAGAGGGGTTTGGAACACAGCCCTGTGAGGAGAGACTGAGGGAGCTGGGGTTGCTTAGCCTGGAGAAGAGGAGGTTCAGGGGAGACCTTCTTGCTCTCTACAACTACCTGAAGGGAGGTTGTAGACAGGCAGAGGTTGGTCTCTTCTCCCAGGCAGCCAGCACCAGAACAAGATGACACAGTCTCAAGCTGCACCAGGGGAGGTTTAGGCTGGAGGTTAGGAGGAAGTTTTACACAGAGAGAGTGATTGCCCATTGGAATGGGCTGCCCAGGGAGATGGTGGAGTCACCATCACTGGAGGTGTTCAGGAGGAGACTTGATGGGGTGCTTGGTGCCACGGTTTAGTTGGTTGGGTGGTGTTGGATGATAGGTTGGACACGATGACCTTGAAGGTCTCTTCCAACCTGGTCTGGTCTATTCTATTCTATTCTATTCTATTCTATTCTATTCTATTCTATTCTATTCTATTCTATGCTATTCTATGCTATTCTATTCTATTCTCTCTACAACTACCTGAAGAGAGGTTGCAGCAGGTGGGGATTGGTCTCTTCTCCCAGACAACCAGCACCAGAACAAGAGGACACAGTCTCAAGCTGTGCCAGGGGAGGTTTAGGCTGGATGTTAGGAAGAAGTTCTTCATAGCAAGAGAGATTGGCCATTGGGATGTGCTGCCCTGGGAGGTGGTGGAGTCACCATCCCTGGAGGTGTTTAGGAAGAGCCTGGCTGAGGCACTTGGTGCCATGGTTGAGTTGATCAGGTGGTGCTGGGGGATAGGTTGGTCTCGATGGTCTCTGAGGTCTCTTCCAACCTGGCCGATTCTGCATTCTGCACTCCTATTCTATTCTATTCTATTCTATTCTATTCTATTCTATTCTATTCTATTCTATTCCAATTCAATTCCATTCCAATTCCATTCCAATTCCATTTCTATTCTATTCTATTCTATTCTATTCTATTCTATTCTATTCTATTCTATTCTATTCTATTCTATTCTATTCCATTCCATTCCATTCCATTCCATTCCAATTCCATTCCTATTCTATTCTATTCTATTCTATTCTATTCTATTCTATTCTATTCTATTCCATTCCATTCCAATTCCATTCCTATTCTATTCTATTCTATTCTATTCTATTCTATTCTATTCTATTCTATTCTATTCTATTCTATTCCATTCCATTCCATTCCATTCCATTCCATTCCATTCCATTCCAATTCCATTTCTATTCTATTCTATTCTATTCTATTCTATTCCATTCCATTCCAATTCCATTCCAATTCTATTCTATTCTATTCTATTCTATTCTATTCTATTCTATTCTATTCTATTCTATTCTATTCCATTCCATTCCATTCCATTCCATTCCATTCCATTCCATTCCAATTCCATTCCGTTCTATTCTATTCTACTCTATTCTATTCTATTCTATTCCATTCCATTCCATTCCATTCCATTCCATTCCATTCCAATTCCATTTCTATTCTATTCTATTCTATTCTATTCTATTCTATTCTATTCTATTCTATTCCATTCCAATTCCATTCCAATTCTATTCTATTCTATTCTATTCTATTCTATTCTATTCTATTCTATTCTATTCTATTCTATTCCATTCCATTCCATTCCATTCCATTCCATTCCATTCCAATTCCATTCCGTTCTATTCTATTCTACTCTATTCTATTCTATTCTATTCTATTCTATTCTATTCTATTCTATTCCATTCCATTCCATTCCATTCCATTCCATTCCATTCCATTCCATTCCATTCCAAATTCACCTCCTAGGGTCATATCTGTAGAAAGGTGCAATATTAACCTTCAGAATAACAGTACAAGAAGAATATGGACCTGGAAGAGACCCGGAGCAAGTCCAGGTTCCTGTTATTGGAGGCGCTGTACCACTTTGTTTCCTCGGCTGAGATTCACCACTGAAGAATTTATCCAGGTGTCCCAGTTCTGCTCCAGGAGCTCACTCCTCAAGAATAGGATCTTCTTCCTAAATTCTAATCTTAATTTGCCAATTGACAGTTCATGCTGGTTTGCTCTTCACCATCATCTGAGGTTAGAAGGGATCCCTGTGTCAGTGATGTGTGCCTTTTCTGCATTCTGATTTACTCCCATAGGCCATTTGCCAGTATTACCCAGGTCACTCCTGTTTCCAGAGGTGGTAAGTAGATCCTGGTGTCCTTGCAGCTGTATCACACTTGTCATCAGCCTGTATAAACCACACCAACCCGTGCTGCTTCTTCCAAACAGTGTCCAGGTAGTCTAGCACACGCTTTGTTGTGATTAGAAGTTGTCTTGTAGAGTTTCCTTTTGTTTCATGTCTCTCTTTCTTGACATCAGCCTGTTCTGGTTTTATTTCTGAGCAGTATTAATGATGCCTTCCAATTTTGTGGTTGTTGTTTTTTGTTTAGTTGTTTTTTGTCAACAGAGCACTGGTAGCACATCACAGCACTCATGGCTATATTAAAATCCAGCAGCGTTTGTCTAGCTGTATTCACCATTCAAAAATTCAGCTAGTCCCTTGCCTATGTTAGAGTCAGTATAAATGATCAACTTTGCCAGCTACACTGCTAAATTGTTGAGTGGCATCCTATAATATGGCATCAATAACATTTGCTTGAATGAAATGTGGAGTGGCTCCCAAAGAGAGGGGGACCTGGGGGTGCTGACTGACAGCTGCCTAAACATGAGCCAGCAGTGTGCCCAGGTGGCCAAGAAGGCCAATGGCATCCTGGCCTGTATTAGGAATAGTGTGGCCAGCAGGGGCAGGGAAGTCATTGTGCCCCTGGACTCTGCATTGGTTAGGCCACACCTTGAGTCCTGTGTCCAGTTCTGGGCCCCTCAGTTTAAGAAGGACATTGAGACACTTGAAGGTGTCCAGAGAAGGGCAACGAGGCTGGGGAGAGGCCTTGAGCACAGCCCTGTGAGGAGAGGCTGAGGGAGCTGGGGTTGCTTAGCTTGGAGAAGAGGAGGCTCAGGGGTGACCTCATTGCTCTCTACAACTACCTGAAAGGTGGTTGTGGCCAGCACCAGAACAAGAGGACACAGTCTCAAGCTGCACCAGGGGAAGTTTAGGCTGGAGGTGAGGAGAAAGTTCTTCACTGAGAGAGTTGTTAGCCATTGGAATGTGCTGCCCAGGGAGGTGGTGGAGTCCCCATCCCTGGAGGTGTTCAAGAGGGGACTTGGTGCCATGGTTTAGTCATGAGGTCTGTGGTGACAGGTTGGACTCACAGTATCACAGTATCACAAAGGTTGGAAGAGACCTCAAAGATCATCAAGTCCTGGGGGTTGGACTCGATGATCTTTGAGGTCTCTTCCAACCTTAGTCATACTGTGATACTGTGAAATATAGAATAGAATAGAATAGAATAGAATAGAATAGAATAGAATAGAATAGAATAGAATAAAATAGACCAGGTTGGAAGAGACCTTCAAGATCACCATGTCCAACCTATCATCCAACACCACCTAATCAACTAAACCATGGCACCAAGCATCCTGTCAAGCCTTGCCCTGAACACCCCCAGTGACGGCGACCCCACCACTTCCCCAGGCAGCCCATTCCAGTGGGCAATCACTCTCTCTGTGTAAAACTTCCTCCTAACCTCCAGCCTAAACCTCCCCTGATGCAGCCTGAGACTGTGTCCTCTTGTTCTGGTACTGGTTGCCTGGGAGAAGAGACCAACCTCTGCCTCTCTACAACCCCCCTTCAGGTAGTTGTAGAGAGCAATAAGGTCACCCCTGAGTCTCCTCCTCTGCAGGTTAAGCAACCCCAGCTCCCTCAGCCTCTCCTCATAGGGCTTGTGCTCCAAGCCCCTCACCAACCTTGTTGCCCTTCTCTGGACACGCTCCAGCAAGTCAACATATTCTAACTGCACCATTCCCACAGTCTTCCCTCTGGTTAGTTTCAGGATTTGGGGATAAAGATTTGCAGCCCATCCAGTCTGAGTTTTTCTTCTTCAAACACTGATCTCCCAGTTCTACATTTTATTAGTACTAATCACACTCACTGTGAGGTGATGAATGCATTTAAATCCACTTTAGACTATCAGGGGAAACTGTCTTCCCTTCAAACCACTTTCCCATGGATAAGGCAGAACTTTGCTAGAGTATCCGACAGAAGGAGATGAAACTCGAGTTCTAAACTGTCCTCTGCTCCACTGCTGTTGGACAGTGTGTCCATTTACCACAGAATGGGAAAGTCTCTGGCAGTTAAGAGCAGCTAAAAGAGCCTCTGAGAGTCGTGCAGTTATCGGGTGTGCCACGGGATGGTGCCATAAGGTTACTTGTGGAGGTCCTTCAGTGACACTCAGAGACGCAGATGTGAAAGGAAATAATCCACGCAAATATTATACCTCCAATGGAGGACAACAGCTGTGTTTGCTGTAACCTGGACAGACAATTTAAATCCTACAGCTGGGGTTTGGGGTTTTTTTTCTGTTTGGTTGGTTTGGGGTTTTTTGATCTGTATTAACCTCATCTTCATCCCATTCCCAGGCTGGATGTGGCTCTAAGCAGCCTGACCTAGTGTGAGGTGTCCCTGACCATGGCAGCGGGGGTTGGAGGTGGATGATCCTCGAGGTCCCTTCCAACCCTAACGATTCTGTGGTTCTATGATTATGTATTAGAGGTGACTGTCACAGAACCACAGAAAGCTTCCATTTGGAAGAGACGTCCAAGCTCATCCGGTCCAACCCCTGACCCAGCACTGAAGGGTCCTAAGCACCAGCTCCACAGCGGCCTAAACACCCCTGGGGATGGTGGCTCTGGTGCTGCCCTGGGCAGACCATTCCAATGTCTGAGAAGCCTCTCTGGGAAGAAATATTTCCTAGCATCCAGCCTGAACCTCCCCTGCTGCAGCTTGGAACCATTTCCTCTGCTCCTGTCTCTTGCCACCAAGGAGCAGAGGCTGCCCCCTCCTCGCTCCAACCTCCCTTCAGGCAGCTGTAGAGAGCAATGAGGTCTCCCCTCAGCCTCCTCTTCTCCAGCCTGAGCACCCCCAGCTCCCTCAGCCCCTCCTCATAGCCCAGGTGCTCCAGGCCCTTCTCCAGCCTCGTTGCCCTTCTCTGGACAGGCTCCAGCCCCTCAATGTCCTTCCTGGAGTGTTAATATCAGCACTAACTGCAGTCAAGGGGAACATCTGTACAGCAGTGGCTTCTCACTGGTGAAACAGCACAGCCCTCTGCCTCTGTAACTTAGATTCTATGGAATACCTGTAAAAGACGTTGTGCAGAAATAATTTTAGTAGTCTGAATATAGAGCTAATGATCTACCCATCTCTTCATTTTTAATTTACCAGAGGTGTACTTAACAAGTGTATTCCTTGTGCTGTCATAGTAGTTAAACTAGTCTGAGTCACTCTTGGTCTACTCTGGGCAATGTTTCAGCCGTGTGAGAGCCAAGAAGCAGCACATTGGAAGAAGACACCTGAGCAACAGGCATTCCATTCCTTTCCTGTGGTATGTGAAGGTTGTTCACAGAAAGAAAAAAAAGATCTTCCTAAGAGTGCCTCTGTAACCCACACTGTTGATGTGAGTATCCAGAGAGCGATCTGTAAGATAAAAGTGACTAACATTGGCAGATGCTTTTTGCTGTGTGCTACAGAACTCAATCTTTTGAGCTCAAGGAGAAAATGACACCAGAATGTCACTCTAGTAGGAGCACTGGATAGATTTATGACTCCTCTGTTTTTATTACAGAGATTAATCACAAGCAGCCACAGGACTGCAAACTGTAGCTGCCACTGTCTCTGGATACAACCCAAAATACAGATTTGATGATGCAAGATAGATACAAGAGCATACAACACATGATTATGTGCTGAATATGTGCAGTTCATAGGCAGCACATATGCAGACTATATGCAGCACATATGCAGATGATATGCAGAACACATCTGCAGGACACCTGCAGTTTTCAGAGAGCAGTATTTGTTTCTGTATCCATGTGGATTCAAAGCTCTGCTTTACAGAAGCTTGCCATGGAGTGTAGCTTAGATTAACACTGAAGGGTACATCAGATGCCTTTCTTGTTCAGAAAGTGTCTTGTCATTCCCCTCGGTATTTGTCTCCCACTTACATAATTCTCTCCTTTGGTTAGATTTCTTACCTTAAATAATTATTCTACTCAATGAAATTTAAATATAGAATAGAATAGAATAGAATAGAATAGAATAGAATAGAATAGAATAGAATAGAATAGGCCAGGTTGGAAGAGACCTTCAAGATCATCACGTCCAACCCATCAACCAATCCAACACCACCTAATCAACTAACCCATGGCACCAATACATAGAATACATAGAATAAACCAGGTTGGAAGAGACCTTCAAGATCATTGTGTCCAACCCATCAACCAATCCAACACCACCAAATCAACGAACCCATGGCACCAAGCACCCCATCAAGTCTCCTCCTGAACACCTCCAATGATGGTGACTCCACCACCTCCCCAGGCAGCCCATTCCAATGGGCAATCACTCTCTCTGTATAGAACTTCTTCCTAACATCCAACCTAAACCTCCCCTGGCGCAGCCTGAGACTGTGTCCTCTTGTTCTGGTACTGGCTGCCTGGGAGCAGAGACCAACATCCGTCTGTCTACAACCTCCCTTCAGGTAGTTGTAGACAGCAATAAGGTCACCCCTGAGTCTCCTCTTCTCCAGGCTAAGCAACCCCAGCTCCCTCAGCCTCTCCTCACAGGGCTGTGTTCCAAGCCCCTCCCCAGCTTTGTTGCCCTTCTCTGGACACGCTCCAGCAAGTCAACCTCCTTCCTAAACTGAGGGGCCCAGAACTGGACACAGGACTTGAGCTGTGGCCTAACCAGTGCAGTGTACAGGGGCAGAATGACCTCCCTGCTCCTGCTGGCCACACTCTTCCTGATGCAGGCCAGGATGCCATTGGCCCTCCTCACTGCCTGGGCACACTGCAGGCTCATGTTCAGCCTGCCATCGACCAGCACCCCCAGGTCCCTCTCTGCCTGGCTGCTCTCAGCCACTCTGCCCCCAGCCTGTAGCACTGCCTGGGGTTGCTGTGGCCAATGTGCAGCCCCTGGCACTTGGATGTGTTCAGTCTCCTGCCCTTGGCCTCTGCCCATCTGTCCAGCCTGTCAAGGTCCCTCTGCAGAGCCTCTCCACCCTCCAGCAGATCAACTCCTGCCCCCAGCTTGGTGTCATCAGCAAACGTACTGCTGATGGACTCAATGCCCTCATCCAGATCATCAATAAAGATGTTAAAGAGCATGGGGCCCAGCACTGATCCCTGGGGCACACCACTAGTGCCTGGCTGCCAGCTGGCTGTGGCACCATTCACCACCACTCTCTGGGCTCGGCCCTCCAGCCAGTTCCTAACCCAGTGTGCTCCCATCCAAGCCAGGGGCTGACAGCTTGGCCAGGAGTTTGCTGTGGGGGACAGTGTGAAAGGCCTTGCTGATCTCCAGATAGACCACATCCACAGCCTCCCCACATCCACCAGGCAGTCACCTGATCATAGAAAGAGATCAGGTTGGTCAGGCAGGACAAATACATCAACAAATACAGGTAAAATAGAATTGTTACTATCCTCACTCTGTTGCTTATCATCCTGGTGAGTCTCTTGCACATCATTGTTGTTATTATTATTATTATTATTATTATTATTATTATTATTATTATTAATGACCTTTACTATGATTTTCAAGCCTTAGAGGCCTTCTGATTTGTCTTACCATATTTTCATTTCTGCTGGGGACATATGAATGAAGAGCCATCACTGGTCTATGATATCATATTTATTGTATATTTAGGAAGAAGTTCTTTACAGAAAGAGTGATTGGCCATTGCAACAGGGTACCCAGAGTGGTGGTGGAGTCACCATCACTGGAGGGGTTTAGGAAGAGCCTGGATGGGGTGCTTGGTGCCATGGTTTAGTTGATTAGATGATGTTGGATGATAGGTTGGACTCGATGATCTCAAAGGTCTTTCCCGACCTGACTAATTCTCTTCTCTTCTCTTCTCTTCTCTTCTCTTCTCTTCTCTTCTCTTCTCTTCTCTTCTCTTCTCTTCTCTTCTCTTCTCTTCTCTTCTCTTCTCTTCTCTTCTCTTCTCTTCTCTTCTCTTCTCTTCTCTTCTCTTCTCTTCTCTTCTCTTCTCTTCTCTTCTCTTCTCTTCTCTTCTCTTCTCTTCTCTTCTCTCCTCTCCTCTCCTCTCCTCTCCTCTCCTCTCCTCTCCTCTCCTCTCCTCTCCTCTCCTCTCCTCTCCTCTCCTCTCCTCTCCTCTCCTCTCCTCTCCTCTCCTCTTCTCTCCTCTTCTCTCCTCTTCTCTTTCTCTCCTCTCCTCTCCGAACCTCTCCTCTCTGAACCTCTCCTCTCCTCTCTGAATCTCTCCTCTCCTCTCTGAATCCCTTCCCTTCCCTTCCCTTCCCTTCCCTTCCCTTCCCTTCCCTTCCCTTCCCTTCCCTTCCCTTCCCTTCCCTTCCCTTCCCTTCCCTTCCCTTCCCTTCCCTTCCCTTCCCTTCCCTTCCCTTCCCTTCCCTTCCCTTCCCTTCCCTTCCCTTCCCTTCCCTTCCCTTCCCTTCCCTTCCCTTCCCTTCCCTTCCCTTCCCTTCCCTTCCCTTCCCTTCCCTTCCCTTCCCTTCCCTCTTCCCTTCCCTTCCCTCTTCCCTTCCCTTCCCTCTTCCCTTCCCTTCCCTTCCCTTCCCTTCCCTTCCCTCCTATCCTATCCTATCCCGAAGCTTGCTCTGGCTGTCTGTGCCACCCTGTGATAAGATGCTGCCTAGTGAAACTCCCTGATGCCTCCCCACACCATCAGAATGTTTTCTGGGAGGCCAAGTGTTTCAATGCTATTCCAGAGCCTTATCTGCAGCATTAACATTTTGCTTCACTTGGACCAGAGTCAGGCAACACAAGTGAGGTTTCAATGCCCATTACAAAATGCTTCATTAATGATCACAGGAATAGAACAAGGACATAATAATGACAAATTACTTTGAGTCTGCACACTTACCTATTTTCATCTTCCTAGCCTAGCTGCCTGGTTATTAGTTTGGGCAAAGGGCTAAACATTGCTGGTTTACTGCCGGTGTCGCTTTTGAATCTCCTCTTGGCATTCTGCCTGACTGGTATCTGCAACTGTGGAAATGGGGAGTTACCACCCAGGGTACCAGCTGACAGCATTCTGGGACAAGAATTACTGCCTGAGTAGCTTTGTAGACTGATAGCTGCTGTATGGAGTAACACCACACACCTGCTCACGAGCTGTTTCCGACGTGTCCCTGGGTCACCACCAGCGAAAGCAGCCAGCAGCGTTCCCTGCTCCGTACAGAGGTTCCACTGGAAAGGAAACGATTAAGAATCTCACTCACAACCACCACTTACTGCCAGGAACACTTCTTCATCTTTCCTGTATCTAAGCCTCTAGAGAGGAATTATGTTTGCTGACACTTAGGGACTTGAACTTTTATAGGCACAATTACACCCAGGAAACTTGTAAACCATCAGTGATTGCCCATTGGGATGGGCTGCCCCGGGGGGTGGTGGAGTCACCATCATTGGAGGTGTTCAGGAGGAGACTGGATGGGGTGCTTGGTGCCATGGGTTAGTTGATTAGGTGCTGTTGGATTGGTTGATGGGTTGGACGCGATGGTCTTGAAGGTCTCTTCCAACCTGGTCTATTCTATTCTATTCTATATGCAAATGAAGCCATGAAACTGCTTGTGACCCTGGGACTGGGTGCAGAACCCACTTCCATCAGGAAGAAGGCAGGGTGCTTTACTCCATAGGTGTTACATTAACTGACAGGAATTCAGGCAGTGGCCTCCAGGGGAAGACAATTAAGCTATCCTACCAGATCTGGAATGTGTTGGGAGCCATTCAGTGACTAGCTATAAAGGAAGGAAGGAAGGAATGTGTCCTGCTTTTCCTTGTTAAGGCTTGCTACTCACCCTGGGGACAAGGGAACTGTTTAGTTTCCTCCTGGAGGGGAAAGAAAAAAAACCACAAAGGTTGAAAAGGTTTTAGGTTTCATCTGAAGCAGGTGATGTGAAGAGCTTAACCCAGTTACTATGCCTGATACATTCAACAGCATTCTTTCTCACAGCTTCTTCCTGTGTTTTTTGGATGCAAAGCAGGAAAAAATCTGATCTACTGCACCATGTGCTTGGAAACTCCTCTCTCCACACTGCAGGCTGCAGGGGATTAGTGTTTACCATTGGGTTTAAAAGTTAAGAACAAATCCATTTCTGCTATGCATCCCCAGTGCACAGGCAGTGACACAGGTCCGGAGCGGCAGCAGGTTCTCTCAGCTTTGGAAGCACTGCTCTACACTGAAAACAGAGCTTCACCAAAACCCAGCACAAGTCAGCTGAATTTAACTGCAGCCCTGTGTGCACTCTGGCACCGTGGTAAAGCAGAGAAAGCACACACAAGGGTGCTGCACTGCATGTTGGAAACATCTTCGTGTGGTCATTTGGACGTTCCTACGCCTCTGCCGTTTCCTTCTCCCTTCTGGTTCGTTTGGCTCATCACACGATGGACCCATCCCCACAGCCTGTCCCAACACAGCCTGTCCTCACAGAACAGGTTTTGTGGCAGGGGGCACATTCAGAACCCCAGCCTGAACCTCAGGGTAGCAGTTGAGTCTCCCAGATGTGAAAACTAGGAGGACAGAACAAACCAACCAACCGACCCAAACCAAACAACTTCAGTGCCTGTTCGTAAGGCTTAGAACTCCCTGCTACAGGAGGCTGTGTTTGCCTGAAGTTTAATTTCAGGGGAGGACTATGCAAGTTCATGGGAGAGGAATTCACAGGGAATTACTAGATATACAGATATCATGCTTGGCTCAGGAGGTTTCTCAGCCACAACTGGCTGGAAGCTCAGGGAAAGTGTTCTATATTCCTGTCCAGTGTTTCATATCTTGCTTAAGCATCCATTCATAGCTATTATGAGACACCAGATACTGGTCTGACTGGATTCTTGGTCTTACCCAGCCTGGCTATTCTTATTTTGAAGCATCACCTATTTCCAGTTCCAAAGTTCCTTACACATAAAGTCTATGTCCTTCTGTTAGGTACCTGGAATCATGAAGTGCTTTATGGTATTGAGATTAATCCATAGGTGAGTAAACTTCCTAACATTCATGCCTTCACCTGCAGTCTTCTCAGCCCCACATTTGGATTCTGTCAGCTTATCTGAAGAACCTGATCTTTAATGATGGTGCCTGTCACTAATACATGCTTGCTACATCCTGATAAACTATGATATTAGAAGTGTCTCTATATATATTGCTCTCTACAGCTACCTGAAGGGAGGTTGTAGACAGGCAGGGGCTCGCCTCTTCACCCAGGCAACCAGCACCAGAACAAGAGGACACAGTCTCAAGCTGCACCAGGGCAGGCTTAGGCTGGATGTTAGGAAGAAATTCTTCAGAGAGAGAGAGATTGGCCATGGGAATGGGCTGCCCAGGGAGGTGGTGGAGTCACCATCACTGGAGGTGTTTAGGAAGAGACTGAGGTGCTTGGTGCAGTCTCAAGCTGCGTCAGGGGAGGTTTAGACTCGAGGTGAGGAGAAAGTTCTTCACTGAGAGAGTCATTTGTCATTGGAATGGGCTGCCCAGGGAGGTGGTGGAGTCCCCATCCCTGGAGGTGTTCAAGAGGGGATTGGATGTGGCACTTGGTGCCATGGTCTAGTCATGAGGTCTGTGGTGACAGGTTGGACTCGATGATCCTCGAGGTCTCTTCCAACCTTGGTGATACTGTGAGACTGTGCCATGGTTTAGTTGATTAGATGGTGTGGGGTGATAGGCTGGACTCGATGATCTCAAAGGTCTCTTCCAACCTGGCTTATTCTATTTTATATATATATATATATATATATATCTCACATGGCACCTTTAAATATCAGTATTTTTCTTTTTACTGGCATCTCATTTATGTCTCCTTTTGAGCACTAACAGTGTATGCTTACCTGACTCTACTGACATACACACCTTCAAGACAAGACAGCTATTGCTCACCCAGTACATGTCCATGTGTGACCATACAAAGCAGTATATCCCTCCCTTTTGTCTCCTTTCCATCTTCTCCTGAAGTCAGAGATGTTTGATTCTGACCAGAGTTGTTGGTTTTCTACATATCTCCTACCTTTGAAATTCCCTAATGCTGCCTTTGAGGATTTTCTCTTGGATTTCCACCTTCCAGCCCCTGCAAAAGCATTCCCTGACATATCTTTTGATGCTTTTGTAGGTCACTGACATAAAGCTTTTTACCTGCCAGCAGACTTCAAAGCCTGTAATGTTTGGCAGCCAAGCCTGTCTGCAAGATTTTTCTATTGGTTGGAAGAAGTGGCTGAAATTAGATGGCAAAGGCTCCATCAGGGCTGGAGTCACATTCCTGCCCTAAAGAAGATTGCCAGTGTTTTCTTTCTTGATTATATGCTTCCTCGTGGCTAAATATTGACTTGGAGGCTGTCTGTCAGGAAAAGATGGTCTCCAGAGGTGCTGTGAAAAAGAAAAAGGTATCAGGGTAATAAGGAAGAAACCAGCCCAGGTTTGTGGTCTGCTCTCCGTGAAGACCTCCAGCTCTAGACAAATGGAATTTGCCTCTCTGTAGACTTGTACCTACTCAAGAGCAAGATCAAATTGACCTTCCCAGGGCAGCTCCCAGTAGTGTCTGCCAAAGCAAAGGGACTCTATCTGCACCTGACATGACTGGAGCCTCCTCACAGAGGCATCCTATCATAAGTGGGGACCCAGAGAAGTGCTGGGTGTCACTCCTATTGTTTGTTTTGTGCTCTCTTTGGCAAGGTGATTCTCCTCAGTGCTATTGAGACATGTGTGGCAGTATCCTGGCTGGGCTTCGAAGTTTCTGTGAGAAACTTTCTTCTGCCCCATACATTTGCATTGAAAGCCATTTTGCAGTCACCCCAGCTGAAGTGTGAGACTGGATTGATCACTCTCCACAGCTACAGAAAAGGGTGCCTCTCACATCTGTGTCATCTTTTAACAGGGATGTGGTGGAGGGATGGTGTTTAATACGATCTGCCCAAGATTGGATCTGAGGAAGAGATCCTTCACTACAAGGGTGGCAAGACTCTGGAATGGATTGTGCAGGGAAGCTGTGGATGACCCCTCCCTGGAGACGCTCAAGACTAGGTTGGATGGGGCCTTGAGTGACCTGGGCTTAGATTGGATGATCTCTAAGGTCTCTTCCAGCTTAAGCTGTTCTGTGATTCTACAATCTCTCTGAATCATGGGGCAATCTGGGGTACTTCCATGGAATCCCCATATACTCCTGTCCAGACAAGCTAATTCACAGGAGAAAGCTGAGGAGGGTCTCCAATTGGAGTGCCTTCTGCCATAGCTCAGGTGACAGCAGAGGTCTTTCCATTCACTAGACCTGCAAACCTGTCAGCTTTGATTTCTTGTTCATGCTGTTACCAAAACCAGCTCCACACTGCTAAGGGGCCAATAAATCAGCAAGAACTTGAAGCAGAAGTAGAGCTCAGGTTTTATATTTTTATCTGATACAGCTCTTTTCTATATGCCACCTCCATATCTCACTAAGGCTTCAGATTTCCTGTTCAATATCTTTATTTCCTGTCCAATATCTTTATTGATGATATTGGACAAAGGGATTGAGTCCATCATCAGTAAATTTGCAGAGGACACCAAGCTGGGGGCAGGAGTTGATCTGTTAAAGGGTAGGAGAGCTCTGCAGAGGGACCTCGACAGGCTGGGCAGATGAGCAGAGGCCAAGGGCAGGAGATTGAACACATCCAAGTGCCAGGTTCTGCACATTGGCCACAACAACCCCAGGCAGTGCTACAGGCTGGGGTCAGAGTGGCTGAGAGCAGCCAGGCAGAGAGGGACCTGGGGGTGCTGGTCGATGGTAGGCTGAACACGAGCCTGCAGTGTGCCCAGGCAGCCAAGAGGGCCAGTGGCATCCTGGCCTGCATCAGGAACAGTGTGGTCAGCAGGAGCAGGGAGATCATTGTGCCCCTGTACACTGCACTGGTTAGGCCACACCTTGAGTCCTGTGTCCAGTTCTGGGCCTCTCAGCTTAGGAAGGAGGTTGACTTGCTGGAACGAGTCCAGAGAAGGGCAATGAAGTTGGTGAGGGGTTTGGAGCACAGCCCTGTGAGGAAAGGCTGAGGGAGCTGGGGTTGCTTAGCCTGGAGAAGAGGAGGCTCAGGGGTGACCTTCTTGCTCTCTACAACTCCCTGAAGGGAGGTTGTAGCCAGGAAGGGGTTGGTCTCTTCTCCCAGGCAACCAGCAGCAGAACAAGAGGACACAGTCTCAAGCTGTGCCAGGGGAGGCTTAGGCTGGATGTTAGGAAGAAGTTCTTCATAGAAAGAGAGATTGTCCATTGGAATGTGCTGCCCAGGGAGGTGGTGGAGTCACCATCCCTGGAGGTGTTTAGGAAGAGCCTGGATGGGTGCTTGGTGCCATGGTTTAGTTGCTCAGATGGTGTTGGGTGATAGGTTGGACTCGACAATCTCAAAGCTCTCTTCCAACCTGATTAATTCTATTTATAAAACACTCTTGGGTGAAACTGACTTTTAGCAGCTATCAGTAAGTGCAGGCTGTTTGTGGCTTTTGTCAGAGGAAACCTGTGAAAACCCTGTGATTTTCAGTGTAGTCAGTTGTACTCTGTATTTTTGTGCCCCATACGTGAACTGACAGAGCTTTCCACACTTCCTTTCATGACTTTGAAGTGTTGGAATATTTCATATTGGTGAGATGCCAGACATAGATCTGTTTTCTCAGCTTATCACTTGGCCTTCTGTGATCAGTTTCACGTTGCAAAATAAGCACCCATACTGCTCTTTCAGATGCAAACACTGGCTGAGATGCATGACATAGTGATGATCCTGATTCTGTATGTGTTACTCAGTGGAGAGTTTCTCAGAGGCCAGAAAACCTGGATTCTGGTCACCCAACCCAAGAAAATGTTAAATAATTATAAATACTCCATTTACCACAGGGCTAAAGTCTGTTATCACATCTGCTGTCCAAATCTTATGCTACCATAGCATTTGCTGTCTTGTAGCTAATCAGGTTGGTGAGGGGTTTGGAACACAGCCCTATGAGGAGAGGCTGAGGGAGCTGGGGTTGCTTAGCCTGGAGAGAAGGAGACTCAGGGGTGACCTTATTGCTCTCTACAACTACCTGAAGGGAGGTTGTAGACAGGCTGAGGTTGGTCTCTTCTCCCAGGCAACCAGCACCAGAACAAGAGGACACAGTCTCAGGCTGCACCAGGGGAGGTTTAGGCTGGAGGTTAGGAGGAAGTTCTACAGAGAGAGTGATTGCCCATTGGAATGGGCTGCCTGAGGAGGTGGTGGAGTCACCATCACTGGAGGTGTTCAGGAGGAGACTTGATGGTGGTGCCATGGTTTAGTTGGTTGGGTGGTGTTGGATTGGTTGATGGGTTGGACATGATGATCTTGAAGGTCTCTTCCAACCTGGTTTATTCTATTCTATACAGATTCATTTAAAGGAAAAGTAGGAAACAAAGCAAGCAAAACCCACGGTTGGTATAGGATTACCAACTTCTGGGCCAAGTCCAGTGAGAGTCTGATGAGCTCTAACTTGGTGCCCCAGTGCATGGCCTGCAGGGAATCCTACATTAGGCACCTACGCTCAGTGTTGTGAGTAGGAAGATTTAGGAGCCTCATTACAGGACAGCTGAACAAGCTGTGCCCCAAGCAACGAGCCATTCCGGTCTGTAGGAAATATCCTTCTGGAATTCAGGTGCTGCACCTAGGCTGCAGAAGGGTTCACAGCTGAGATCTGCTCAGGCACTGTCCCTTGGAAACAGACATCTGCACCTGCTCCACCCAAACCTGAGGAGTTGGTTATTTGTACTGCAGCTTTTGGGCAGTAACTCAGGGATCAGCATACTCGAAGATATTTAAGGGGTGTTTAGTAACTTTTTCACCCTTAAAAGGTCCATGCCTGTATCTTTTCACCCTCAAAAGGTCCATGCCTGTATCTTTTCACCCTTAAAAGGCCCATGCCTGTATCTTTTCACCCTTAAAAGGTCCATGCCTGTATCTTTTCTACTTGCTTTTATTTACAGCAGATCTGTTCACATGAACAAGTCTCACAACTGCACAGCAGATGCCTCTTTCCTCTGTTTGTAATTGTATCCCATACTTGGAAGGAAAGGAAACACTGCTGGGTGGGGAAGCTCAGAGCAGCAAGTCCTCTCCAGGAAGCTTTGTCTAAAGCTCATACTCATGAGAGTCAAGAGGCACTTCTACTTATCCCTGTCAGAAGCATGCAGGTTTTTGTAGATGACAAGCATCACTGACAAATTAGGTAGATTTAGGCAGGACTAGGGAGTAGAGCCCTCTCCAGATGCTCACCTTAGTTGCTAATCTAGTAGTTACTCGCTACAAAGCCCTCCTGACAATGTTGCTTCAGGAGACAATGTTGCGTCCAGTTCTGGAGCCCCTGTTACTACAAGAGGGATCTGGAGGTGCTGGAAGGTGTCCAGAGAAGGGCCACGAGGATGAGCAGAGGGCTGGAGCTCCTCTCCTATGAGGACAGACTGAAGGAGTTGGGGCTGTTCAGTCTGGAGAAGAGAAGGCTCCGAGGTGACCTAATTGTGGCCTTCCAGTATCTGAAGGGCGCCTCCAAGAAGGCTGGGGAGGGACTGCTCAGGATCTCAGGTAGTGACAGGACTAGGGGGAATGGAATGAAGCTGGAGGTGGGGAGATTGAGGCTGGAGGTGAGGAGGAAGTTCTTCACCATGAGAGTGGAATGGGTTGTCCAGGGAGGTGGTTGGGGCCCCATCCCTAGAGGTGTTTAAGGCCAGGCTGGATGAGGCTCTGGCCAGGCTGATCTAGTGTGGGGTGCCCCTGCCCATGGCAGGGGGGTTGGAACTGGATGATCCTTGTGGTCCCTTCCAACCCTGACTGATACTATGATAGATCTGCATTCACTGACACAATGAGATGGGCAGCAGCACTGTACTTTCAAAACAAGGGAGCCCATTGCAATCATGTTAGCAGCTTCATTAAAGAATAGTATAGCCTCCAGTGTATATAATCACCAGTGTTCAATACATTGGGATTTAAAGACCTGCTTTTAATACAGGTGATTAAGACTAGCATGTCAATAAAAGAGATTGTTTGGTGAGAAGCCATGAGAAAGAACTTGACTGAGACATTCAAGTTACAAAGTCCAGGATGGAAACCACTGAACAAGTTCCCTGTACCAAAAAACCCTTCTTGGGGTAGTGTGACCAGGACATGCAATTCAGTGAAACTTCAGATCAGCCATACAGTATAGCTGGGCTCTGCTTTTCTAGCCTTGGTAGCAGTATGGTCAGATGTTGCCTCTGCAGTTAGAAAGCAGAATAATCAGATCTGCTTTAGCACAGAGCTTAGTTATCTGTGAGCTACCGTGAGGGCAGTGCATACTTTGCTCTGTAATGCTGGGACTGGCATGCACTTTCCAGTCATTTTTGGCCTTGAAGTACCAAATCCTGGCCATTAGTCATGCACAGAAGAACGCAGTATATCATCCTTCCCCTGCCTGCATCTGGAGAGGTCACCCAGCCACAGTTCAGATACAGAGCTCCAACAGCACATGCAGTCACCTCGACTCAGACTCACCATGATTGCTTCCAGTGCTCTTACCAGCCAATACCAGCACTCTTTATTCTTTACACCCACCAAACAAGGTTCCTTTACACTCTTATGAGGATGCCTACAAAAGAACAACACATCTTGTTCCAAATACAGTATAAGGCAGATTTTTTTTTTGCCTGTATGATTACAAGCAGCTAGGAATGGCTTTGGTTTAACTTCCCTCCCCACCCCATACACACCCCCGAGGTGGAAGAGCCCCACAAGCCAGAAAATACACACCATTGTATTTCAAACTGATAAACTGGCATAAAACTGATTCCCCAGGGATCAGTGCTGGGCCCCATCCTCTTTAACATCTTCATTGATGATCTGGATGAGGGGGTTGAGTCAGGCATCAGCAAGTTTGCAGATGACACCAAGTTGGGAACAGATGTTAGTCAGTTAGAGGGTAGAAAGGCTCTGCAGAGGGACCTCGACCGACTGGACAGATGGGCAGAGTCCAACAGGATGGCATTTAACAAGTCCAAGTGCCAGGTGCTGCACTTTGGCCACGGCAACCCCATGCAGAGCTACAGGCTGGGGTCAGAGTGGCTGAGAGCTGCCAAACAGAGAGGGACCTGGGGGTGCTGACTGACACCCGCCTAAACATGAGCCAGCAGTGTGCCCAGGTGGCCAAGAGGGCCAATGGCATCCTGGCCTGCATTAGGAATAGTGTGGCCAGCAGGAACAGGGAGGTCATTGTGCCCCTGGACTCTGCATTGGTTAGGCCACACCTTGAGTCCTGTGTCCAGTTCTGGGCCACTCAGTTTAAGAAGGACATTGAGAGACTTGATGGTGTCCAGAGAAGGGCAACAAGGCTGGGGAGAGGCCTTGAGCACAGCCCTGTGAGGAGAGGCTGAGGGAGCCTCGGTTGCTTAGCCTGGAGAAGAGAAGGATCAGGGGTGACCTCATTGCCCTCTACAACTACCTGAAAGGTGGTTGTAGACAGGAAGGGGTTGGTCTCTTCTCCCAGGCTACCAGCACCAGAACAAGGGGACACAGTCTCAAGCTGTGCCAGGGGAGGTTTAGACTCGAGGTGAGGAAAAAGTTCTTCACCGAGCGAGTCATTCGTCATTGGGATGTGCTGCCCAGGGAGGTGGTGGAGTCACTGTCCCTGGAGGTGTTCAAGGGGAGATTGGACGTGGCACTTGGTGCCATGGTCTAGTTGTGAGGTCTGTTGGGACAGGTTGGACTTGATGATCCTTGGGGTCTCTTCCAACCTTGGTTATACTGTGATACTGTGATACTGTGAAAACCCTGAACAAGAAACAGCTTCTTCCTGCACAAACTTTGTGACAGCAGAGGTGTCAGCAATGCAGATCTTTGCAGAGTCTCTCACTTATTTGTCTGGGCTCCATCATAAAAATATGATCCCTTGTGGAAGCCAAATAGAGGCTATGAAACCAGCACAGAAAGCCCTAAGCCACAATGAGAAAAGAAACAAACCACTATTCCAGCTTCACCTAAAGCAAGTTGTGAGGTTGCAGCTCCCTATCCCATCACAAGCTCTTACACTTAGGTTAGGCAGTGCTCAGGCAAGCCATACTTCCTCTCCTGGCAAAATGATCCCAGAGAACTTCAAGACCTTCAACCACAGGAATTCTTTTCACCTGGGTCAGTTTGTCAGGACTGGGTTTGGGCAGTCATGCCACAGTATCAGAGGCAGAAGAAGGAAGGAAGAGGCAATAACATAGATCTGGAAACAGAAACCACTTAATCACAGGTAGTGCATTTGATTGCCACTTAGGGACCTCTCTCCCAACCTGAAACACACTCTTCTCCCTGGCAGATGCATACTTTAAACTTACACTCCATTTTTCCTCTAACAGTAGTTACAACTACACAGTTAAGTTAACGCTGCAAGATTAGGGAGTTTATTTGCCACACTTGAAGTGACTGCTGGTAGTAATTATGCAAATGAGGAAGAAGGAAAAGTTTCTAGCCACACATGCTAATTTTTTTCCATCCCATTGATCAAACACTTCAGCTGCTTCAAACCGTGGAGAACCATAACGTGAGTCTTGCTTTACAGCTGAGAGCAGCAACAGTCAGCACTTTCAGAAGGATTTTTGCATGCTCCAGAGCAGTGAGAAAGAAAGACAGTGAGAGCAGGAGCCCCCACGGCATCCTGCAAGCCTGGCAAGCTAGGGACTTTCAGAAAGCACCCCAGTGTTTTGTAATGTGCTTTAAAACCTTCATTCCAAGCACAAACCAAACAGAGGCTGTATCGCAAGCCCCTTCTCCTGTGAGGTAAAGGCAGCACCAACAGCTTCGCTCTGCCACTTCTCTCTCAGCTGGCAGGCAGCAGTGCTGCCAGCAACAGCCTGGCTGGCAGCCTGTGGCAAGATACCACCTACAAACAGAGCCCAGCCAAAGCTCCTCGTGGAAGCACTCCGTTTCTCTGCAAAGCCCTCATTGTTGGGCTTCCTCTCGCTTCAATCCAGCCGATACCGGTACAGCAGGTGGGGCTAACCGAGCCAGGGTGGTTAGCTTCAGGCCCCCTGGCTCCCAGAGCAGCAGGTTGCTGTGCTGTAATTACTGTTGTTAACAGTGTGCTTGGCAAGCGAACGTTCTGGAAGTCGTTTCCTTCACGCAGTCTTCACCACCCACCGTCCTTGACAATTGCTAGTTAAGGTGGAAGTTCTTTAAGAAGCTGCTTGTTAAAACGTAGGAAATGACCTGCTGCCTGTGCCGGTGGCAACTCCTTTCCCTGGAGGATATAGCATGTGGAGTCGTTCTGCGTCCAGTTGCATTTCTCACATCGTGCTTCCAGACTTGCAGAGCTTTTGAGGAACGGTTTATGAACACAGGTGGCTGATCCTGAGCAGGGCAGGATGTCACAGGAGAAAAAAAAGGAGGAAAGAGCAGGGAAAAGAGTTTTAAATCAGCTCAGTTGATATCCCTGAAAAGAAAAAGGCAAAAGGTTTTGGGGCACTGGGTTTGAGACTAACTGGGAACGACTGCTCTGCATTAGGCTAAGTGTATGCTGGAACTTCAGAGAGAATAAACAGGCAAGAGTCATGAAACAGAGGAGAGAGGTGGAGAAGAGGACTCTTAGCAAGGGGAGAGGTAAGTGATTATCTCCTGCAGGAAAGAGAGACACCTTCTTCATCACAATAAAAAGCATCAGGGAGGGAATTCTCTTGAGGGTGAACTGTAATGAGCCAGTAAATGAAAAAAGATTGAGTTATTAATACCTGGCAAAGCCACGAATTTCATTTCCCTTGCTCATCTTTTGAAGTGTTTTGTGGTCTGCCTTGAAGATCAGGACTGAGAAGGGAGAGATGGCTGATCCCGGGGTGAGAAGCATGTGTGCAGGAGGATGGAGTGCTGCTGTTCTCTATCAGTTGGCTCTGCAGGTTCATTCCTGCCACAGCAGAGTGGCTGCTGCAGTTTCACCCACGTCGTTCCCCTAAGGGCATTTGGTGCACGGGCTGCAACGCAGGGTGTTCTGGAAAGGGCATGTGGATCCGAGTATCTCGATGGGCTCTCAGTGAGGTGGGTGGCATTTATTATAACCAGAGGGGGAAAATTGGAGGAACCATTTTCTGAGTTTTCTCAGACTTCATGCAAATAGTTTTCAGGTTTGAGTTCTAGCTGGAGGGCCGAGCACAGAAAGTGGTGGTGAATGGTGCCACAGCCAGCTGGCAGCCAGGCACTAGTGGTGTGCCCCAGGGATCAGTGCTGGGCCCCATGCTCTTTAACATCTTTATTGATGATCTGGATGAGGGCATTGAGTCCATCAGCAGTATGTTTGCAGACGACACCAAGCTGGGGGCAGGAGTTGATCTGCTGGAGGGTGAAGAGGCTCTGCAGAGGGACCTCGACAGGCTGGACAGATGGGCAGAGGCCAGGGGCAGGAGATTGAACACATCCAAGTGCCAGGTGCTGCACATTGGCCACAACAACCCCAGGCAGTGCTACAGGCTGGGGGCAGAGTGGCTGGAGAGAGGCCAGGCAGAGAGGGACCTGGGGGTGCTGGTTGATGGTAGGCTGAACATGAGCCTGCAGTGTGGCCAGGCAGCCAGGAGGGCCAATGGCATCCTGGCCTGCATCAGGAAGAGTGTGGCCAGCAGGAGCAGGGAGGTCATTCTGCCCCTGTACACTGCACCGGTTAGGCCACACCTTGAGTCCTGTGTCCAGTTCTGGGCCCCTCAGTTTAGGAAGGAGGTTGACTTGCTGGAGCGTGTCCAGAGAAGGGCAACGAAGTTGGTGAGGGGTTTGGAGCACAGCCCTGTGAGGAGAGGCTGAGGGAGCTGGGGTTGCTTAGCCTGGAGAAGAGGAGGCTCAGGGGAGACCTTCTTGCTCTCTACAACTCCCTGAAGGGAGGTTGTATCCAGGTGGGGGTTGGTCTCTTCTCCCAGGCAGCCAGCACCAGAACAAGAGGACACAGTGTCAGGCTGCACCAGGGGAAGTTTAGGCTGGAGGTTAGGAAGAAGTTCTACACAGAGAGAGTGATTGCCCATTGGAATGGGCTGCCTGGGGAGGTGGTGGAGTCACCATCACTGGAGGTGTTCAGGAGGAGACTTGATGGGGTGCTTGGTGCCATGGTTTAGTTGTTTAAGTGGTGTTGTAGAGAGCAATAAGGTCACCCCTGAGCCTCCTCCTCTCCAGGCTAAGCAACCCCAGCTCCCCCAGTCTCTCCTCATCGGCAGGGGGTGGGTTAATTTGGTTTCTCTATTAAAAGAGAGGTGCTCTAGCTTTTATTTCACCGTGTCCACATGCTCTTGCTGTGTGAAAAAAAGAACTTCTGAAAGAGTCATGCGAATGAGTCAGAGATTCCAGGGACTGCTCACAGGAAAGTTCACCCTTTTTCACCACAACAGACTGCATTTTGGTGTCTCCTCTTGGAAAACGCATGCTTGACACTGCACTATTTTGTTTGCCCCCTTCACTATGTGCCTAACAACTGATTGTTCACTGAAGGCACCAACTGTCCATCCCAAGCAAACTGTGATGGTTGGATGAAGGGCAAAAAAGCAAAAGAGGGGGGGCCACTTGAAACACTCTTTCACCTGTGGAACTCCTGTTGCTTTCTTGGAGGTTGGTTTGTGTTAGGTTGTGCTTGGCTAGGCATTAGCCCCGTAGACCAGCAAAGGATGACCAATTGTGACAGTTTTAGGCTGTGCCTTTAAGAAAGGGACAGCTATAGAATTCTCTAGTGGGAAGGGAAGGGAAGGGAAGGGAAGGGAAGGGAAGGGAAGGGAAGGGACCTTCAAGATCGTGTCCAACCCATCAACCAATCCAACCCACCTAAACAACTAAACCGTGGCACCAAGCACCCCATCAAGTCTCCTCCTGAACACTTCCAGTGAAAGTGACTCCACCACCTCCACGTTTAGGTGTAAAAAGGGAAACAAACATACAGCAGCTGCCAGCTGCTTAATCCTCCTTCCAATGATCTACTGCAGCAAAAGTTGCAAGCTGTGATGTACAGCTGACCCTCTTTTCTTGGAGGTGGATCTGTTCTCTCCATTTCTCTTCCGTGGGTTATTTTCCAGGACAGTTATGGGGGGAATCAGCACTGTACAGTCTGGGACAGGTTTGCAGCTGGTTTGTGCCAGTTCTGATTCAGGAGGAAGGCACAGGACCCTCTTCAATTTGGCAAACTGAAAACTGGGAGGGAAACAGCTCCCTCTCAAAAAGAGAAGGGGGGGGGGGGGGAAGGACAATTGTTTGTTGTTTGAGGAAACCCCAAAACTTCCCTTAGCATTTGCACTGTGTGACAGATGTGGGCTCACAGCCTTCTTTCAAGATGTGCTTGAAGCTCAGCCTCCCACAATTTAAATCAAAAGTGCCTGAAACGAAGCATTTCAGAAGCATAAAAGCAGGCAGTCCTAGTTCTGCTGAATTTTGTGGCTCTGGGGGAAAGGTTTGGCTTGGGTTTGTTTTTCCTGCAAATGAATGATTCCCCCCACCACCAAAAAAAAAATATGGTTTCTTGTATGGATGCAGATTAGCCTGCGAGGGAACTCGTATGACAGAGAGAGGGAAGACTAAAGCACAGAAGAGCTGAAGCATAATGCAGAACCAGTGAAAGAACCAGAGCTGGGAAGGTGCTTGGAACAGCTGAGGTCATTCTTCACTGCATTTTCCAGCACATGCCTGGGAAAGGTGTAATTGTGGGAAGGTAAAGACAAGTTTATTTTCAGCCACTCTCTGTGAAGGAGCAGGGAGAATCTGCTGCAGCTGCATGCCTTTCTATCCAACCAAAGTCTGGCAGGCCAAGTAGCATCCATTGCTTTGTATCCTGGCTATTGATAAGTACAGGTGGAATTTCTCAGCTGTCTTTTTGACTGCTACTGGACAACTACCTGATGGTTTCGCTGACCTCTCCCACAGTAAACCTTCAGTGCTGTTTCTGATGCTGTGGCTGTTGATTAGAATAGAATAAAATAGAATAGAATAGAATAGACCAGGTTGGAAGAGACCTTCGAGATCATCGTGTCCAACCTATCATCCAACACCACCTAATCAACTAACCCATGGCACCAAGCATCCTGTCAAGCCTCGCCCTGAACACCCCCAGCGACGGCGACCCCACCACCTCCCCAGGCAGCCCATTCCAGTGGGCAATCACTCTCTCTGTGTAAAACTTCCTCCTAACCTCCAGCCTAAACCTCCCCTGATGCAGCCTGAGACTGTGTCCTCTTGTTCTGGTACTGGTTGCCTGGGAGAAGAGACCAACCTCTGCTTCACTACAACCCCCCTTCAGGTAGTTGTAGACAGCAAGAAGGTCTCCCCTGAGTCTCCTCCTCTCCAGACTAAGCAACCCCAGCTCCCTCAATCTCTCCTCACAGGGCTGTGCTCCAAGCCCCTCACCAACCTTGTTGCCCTTCTCTGGACACGCTCCAGCAAGTCAACCTCCTTCCTAAACTGAGGGGCCCAGAACTGGACACAGGACTCGAGCTGCAGCCTAACCAGTGCAGTGTACAGGGGCACAATGACCTCCCTGCTCCTGCTGGCCACACTGCTCCTGATGCAGGCCAAGATGCCATTGGCCCTCCTGGCTGCCTGGGCACACTGCAGGCTCATGTTCAGCCTACCATCAACCAGCACCCCCAGGTCCCTTTCCACCTGACTGCTCTCCAGCCACTCTGACCCCAGCCTGTAGCTCTGCCTGGGGTTGTTGTGGCCAATGTGCAGAACCCACACTATTTAACTCCTTTTCCCTGGGGTAGTTCCTTGCTTTCACATTCAATCAGTTTATAATTGTTTACTCTGGCCTGGTTTTGACTCGTGCTGGATCCATCACCTGAACAATCAATATCTGTTTGAAGATCAGGGCATTGTTTTCTTTCTTTGCTTTTCCCCACACGTAAAAGACTTGAAGAATTTATAACCATTTACTGGGTTTCTCAACTGGCCTAATGTTGTATTTAGGATTCATGTCTTAAGGTGAAGTGATCTCTAAAGTCAATATGAAGTACTTTGCAATATGTTACAACTTCTTGTGGTGTGGCTGCCGAGTTTCAGGCTTTATAAATTTGAGCAGAAATGGAACAAAACCCTGCCACTAGAAGAAATTATGGCCTAGAGAGAGAGAAAGAAGGTTTGAAGGAGAAGGTTGGTGCTCTGACATAAAATCCTGAATGGGAAGTGTGCTTGAGCGGCTGAGGGATGAGACTGGAGCAACTAAGGGAAAGCTCAAGATGTAAAAGCCAAAGCCTGGCACTGCTGGGGTTGAAGGCTAGGATCTAGATGCTGTTGGCTTCGATGCATTATCAAAATTGCATCCCATTTGCAGAGGCTGAATCTAAGACTGCTGAATTTAAATGGCCTTTTATTAGTAAGGACAGAAGGGTGGGTTTTATAGTCCTTGACTCTCTCTGGAAGACTGAAAAACTACTGCTGCTAACAGTCACTGCCAGCTGATAGAGCAAAAGCCGGTCTAGAGGTGCTGCTGCTGCTGCTAGGAGCTGATCGAGTTTCTTGGAGCTCCGTGTTTCTGCTTTGCCAACTTCCTTTCCTTCTTAACCAGCAAAACGTGCATAGATGTGCACGTGCAGCTGGAGCCCGAAGCCGGTTTACGCCAGAGCCGGGCTGTCTGCGTAGCGGAATCCGCTCCTGTCCTGGGGGTACGGTCTGACACTGCTACGTTTTGATTTCGTTACTGCTTTCCTTTTCTCTGCTGCTGGACGAGTCAAGGCGGCTCGTCCAGAAACAAGAGACCCGAGCACAGCAGAAGGGCAGCGTGTGTGTGAGCGCGCGTGTGCGCACACGACTCGCTCCGAACAACATTGCCAGCTGGGCAGTGAGTGGCACGCCGGATCCAGGAGCAGAAAGAGTGGGAGGATGAGTATGAGAAATACGCTCTCCCCTTTGCCACACCGTGTTTGATTCTTGCAGGGCAAACGAGTTAAAAGTTAATCCTGTTTGCTAAACACCACACAGTCTAAATCTGGACTTTTCCGGGCTTCTGAAGCTTGTTTTTGTGCCCGCTCGCTACTGCTGCGCAGCATGCCAGCTTCCTCCGGGCCCGCCCCTGCGCGCCGCCTGCACGCAGCCCGGCCGCCCGGCCGTTCCGAGGCCCGTTCGGGAGCCAGGGGCTGCGCCTTGTACTCGAAGCGACGGCGGATGAGCGGGCATCGTTCGGCGGGGCGACCGCCGTGCGCTGCTCCCCGGCCGGCGAGCTTTGGGCGCAGCGAGGACCATGCGGTGGGATACGGAGGCAGGGCGAGTCCGTCCCGTATCTTACCGGTATCTTACCGGCATCTCACCTCTCTGCACGCCCCACGGGCCCCGCACCGGGCGAGCTTGCGCCGCTGCCCCGGGACGGCGCCGCGCGGGCTCCCTCCGCGCGCGAGGGGGCGGTGGCTCCCCGGGCGGGGCAGGGGCGGACTCCGCCCCGCGGCGCGCCGCCGGCCAACGGCGGGGCGCGGGAGTGAGGGGGCGGCGGAGGCGCGGGCCGCGCCGTGGGGAGGGCGCTCCATGGGCAGCGGAGCGGGAGTGCGCAGGGCCCGCGGCGGCCCGGCTGCTGCTTGCGCTCGGCCGCCCGTCTCCGGTAAGGGCTGTGGCCAAGGGAGGTGGGACGCGCCTTGGCGAGAGGGTGGGGGGGCGTCTTCTGCCGCCGTCGGGAGGACTCGCGTGGGGGAGCGTGGGGCAGGGCGGCGGCGAGTGGCCGGGGGAGCGCGGGCAGCTGGAGGGGGCCTGGCGCCCCTCTTCCGTTCCCGTCGTGGCTCCGGTGCGGCTGCCGCCTCTCCGAGCCCACGCCGTCCGGTGGTTCTCTGGAGCGGTACCGGGAGGTGGCCAAGGGTCCACCGCCGCCCTGCCTCGCACCTCACGCTGTCTTTCGGCGGTGCCTACCGCGGCCTCTGCCCGTTACCTGCCGCGCCGCCGCTCCCCCCGCGGCCGGGCGGCTGCAGGCAGTCTGGCCGCGGAGGACGTGCGGTTTGGCGGCGGGGGCAGGGCGGAGGGCCGACCCCCGCCCCGGGCGCGGAGAGCTGCCTTGCCCTCGGCCGGGGGGCGGGCAACAGCCGGACGACGTGGCCCCTTCGGAAGCGTCTTTTTCTTGCCTTTTTTTTCTTTCTTTCTTTCTTCCTTCCTTTCTCCCCTCCCTTCCCCCCTCCTACTCCTGCCGGGGAAATTGTGCTGGGAGAGCAAATTTCTGAAATATCTGGCGCTTTATTTATTTTTTTCCCCCCCTTTTTTTTTTCCTTGGGGACTGGCAGTGGCTCAGTCGGAACCAGAGCAGTCTGGAGGCGTGTGCAGGGAAGCCGCTGGACGTGTTTCTTGTTCAAAGCCAGAGACTCCTGAAGAAATATGAAACACTTCTCGCTAATGAAAGACATGTGTGCTGCGAGGGAAAACTTTTCCCTACGTGCCTTGTAAGGCAGGAGGGGAGCAGGCGTGAGAGCCGATATTTACAAGGAAACGGTGACTTTCTCACTGAACCGTGTGGGTTTGGGTCTGCTGCTACTCCACGGCAAAAGTTTCTCTCGAGTTTTTTCCGTTCAGGAGCACTTTGTCATCACTTCCATAATTTCCTAAGTGGTGGCATTCCTCTAAGGCCTGCTGCTTGTTCTAATAAACAAAACTGCAGCGTGGCTCTAAAGCGACACGGCCTTAAAAGCATCGACTTGCTAGGGGAACAGGTCTAGCACATCAGGAGGCTTAAAGCTGACTGAGGCTGGCCAGACTTGAAAGAGAGGTGTCTTTTAAATAATATGAAAATCTCTGTCTCGATATAAAGAGTTATCACACTCGTTAAAAGGAGAGAAGCTTCCGTGGCTGCCTTTTTCCCCCCCCCCCCTTTCTGTAATTGGAAGGCGGAATTGCAAAGCAACTTCGTAGCCATGAGAATTGTGTGGGAACAGAAGAAACTCGCTTAAATGTTGTTTAATATAAATCACTCGAGGTGTTTGAAATTGCCTGATTATCTATTTTGTGTGTGTGTGGTCTCGTGTTTTCCTACAGGGAGTGACTTTAAAGAGAAGCTAGAACAGTTAATTTGTGTTAAATCCTGCCGTTTTCTTTCCCCTCCCCCTCCCCCCCCAGCCCCAGCACATGCTCTCTGGAAGGCCTGCCCGGTTAATTACAAAAGCAACTGCTTTGACCGCGTTTCCTCTGATATTTTTAAGCTGCAAAGATGGAAAATGAATTGAAGTGCATGGTAATAACACCTGCTGAAAACCAGAATGGGAGTGTTCAGACTTTTAAGGGTGCTGCTACTGCAGTTGGTCTAAGCAGCTACAAAACTTGGGCAGCCTGACTTGTTGCAGCCTGCATCTTCAGATGGCAATAACTTGGTTTTGACTAAAGATAGTTTAATTTGAGAGAGATGCCTGCAACCCACGCTAACTTTTCAGCTGGTGTGTTCCAGTCTGGGGTTTTCCCCCCTCCACCCCCCGCCCCCTGCAGTGTTTGCCTTATAGGGTAAACATTGGGAATTTCTCCTGATGTGGGGAGAATAATAGGCATTGTGTGAGCTGCTGGAACCATACCTGACTGCCACCTGGAGTTTGCTGCTTTGAAATGAATCTCTCAAGCTGGCGTAGGGAAATCTGCAGTAGCCTCTTCTGGTTTTCATTCTGAATGTGGGTGGTTGCTTACTTGTACCAGGGTAGTCTTCCCTAAGTTTGTGCATTTTTGTGGTGGAACTTTTAAAGTCTGCTGAAGCAGATGCCCTTCAACATAACTGCACTGAGATTTGCATGCAAGCTTTGATACTGAAATCTTTTGCAGTCTCTCTGCTTTCCTATGTCTTTCCTTGCCATTCATATTAAGGCGTAGCAGGCTGAGAAGCCTGCATACCTTCTTTCAGGATGTTTGCCTTTCTGAACAGAGCTATGACAGGCTGCAGCTTCTTGCTTGGCACAGGCTAACACAAGGGAAATCCATCCTGTCGTGTCTGGTGTCTGAAGAGATAGGATGCTGAGTACAGCTTGATGCACACGAGGGTCTTGCTCATGGTCTGTATCTCATCAAGTGTATTTCCAATTCTATTCACTTGTAGCAGCACCTCATGGAAGAGAACAGGTCTCAGAGGAAAGAACTCGATTCTTAAGGTTTCCAGAATAAATATTCAGGCAGGAGACTTTTCTCTCAAAGCAAGCAGACACTGTCATTCACTTTTGAACCTCATTTCTGGATGCTGTTGAGCGCTCTGAAGCGCTGTATCTGTGATTCCAATAGCTTCAAGCAGTCAAAGCCCTGTATAGTACTGAAGCGTCGTAATGTAAAGCAAGTTTTGGACAGTACAAAAGTATTCTTTCATGGATTTCTATACTAATCAAAACTTTTCTCTTCTCCACCTCCTTTCCCTCTGGGTTGTGAAGGGTTTCCCCTCTGGCTTGTCCAATGGACATTAAGCGGCGCCGATCGTTGACTGCGAGGGCTCTCTAAGCACAGTGGCTGCTGGGATGTTGCGACAGAACGGTGGAAGTAACAAGCGTGCTTTGGGATTAGCTAGACTGTCCACCTCCAACTTCTTCACCGTCACTAACTCAGGAAACTGGGTAATGGGACGCAGCACCAAGAGCAGCTCTCTGAGCAGCATTAGCTCCAACTCGGACTGCTACGATAACCCTGTTGTGGATCCGGAATATATCATGCAGCTGGTGAGCGATGTCCGGAGGTTTGCAGACGTGCTGCTCTATCTGAAGGAAGCCATTCTCTCAGAAGGTATGTCAGCTGTGCTTAGACTTTTCTGAAACTCGCAGCTCCATGTGTTTTGAACTAGTCTTTACTTGGGTTATTTCCCCCTGCCCTTTACTTTCCTCCCTGTATCTTCCCTTCAGCTCCCCTCTCCTCCCCCAGCGTGCTGATTACGGGAAGCAGGGGTTGTTCGTTCGGGTTCTGTATCTCCTCATCAGAACACTGTGCAATCTGTTTCATAATCATAACAGGGGGAAACAGGCTTTTAGCAGTCTGTCTAGACTGATGCCTAAAGTCAGTGAGACTATCAGCTGATTAGTTTTTAATCACCTGGCATTTTTTCTGTAGTTCCAACGAATCCTGTTAGACTTTTGTGATGTTTCAGTACTCTAGGCAGGTTTGCTAGCAGTTTTGAGTTTAAAGGTTGGTTTTCACTGCACTTTCTTCTCCTGCAAGATGCTTGCTATCTTCTGCCAGCAGAAGTGGGAGCTGCAGATTTTCTTCCTTTGGAGCAGCGTGCATTAGTAGGGGTTTGCTCTGTTGGGGCAGAAGCGTTTGGCCGGTTTTGGTCATCGTCAGGAAAGCTTTTATCCAGCTTCTATAGCAATGTTATCATGCCAACAGCTGAAATGAGGCACTCCTTGGTATACATGTCTTGAGTGATGAAAATCTGCGATGGGCTCTGTGTTTCAGGTGAGTTTGCACGCAGCCGAAGCAGCCCTAGCAAAAGGTGTGAGCGAATCTTAGGAGCGCAATGGTTCGAGACGCGTGGCCGCTTTGTTCGCATCGCTGTGGCTGAGCACGCAGGATGAGCAGAGTTATTTGGGAGACGGGGTGTCTGGTGATTGCTGACCCTGAGATGGGCATCCTGCAGGAGAGGCCTGGCAGAGCCCTGGAGCCCATCGGCTTCCACGCAGCAGTTGCTAATTAATGTCCGGTTTCAGAGGTTTGCAATCGGATACACCAAACTAAGGTGGAAGACAGGAGTTGCCTTCTTTCCTGCTGCGTTGTGGAATTAATGTGTTCAACAGTCCTGTGCATTTGAAGGGCTGTTAATCTCTAAGAGAGAGCTGTTTCTTTGCCACAGGTGGGAGTGGTTTGTTGGTTTTTAACTCTGCCCTCAGAGTCTCACTGTAGTGAGTTCTGTGGCGCTGCCGTTGGCTGGAGAAAGCCTCCTGGAAGCTCCGTGGCTTGGGTTGCATTTGTCCATCTCGCCTGTCTTTGGAAGTGTGTGCCCCAAAACAAACACAGTTTTGTAAGGGTAACTGAACACACTTCTAACACATCAAATTCTGCTTCATCATGCTAGCAGATCCTGAGATTGGTCACATTGATTTTGTCCAAGGTGGTGTAAACGGCAGTGACACAAAAATAAGTGCTTCCCTGTTTTGGACAGCAGTCATCTGTTGGTAGCTTGATGGAGGTTTTGTTGAGTAGTAGAATTGTGATTGAAAGTTTCTGAAATGAAACCTAAATAATGCAGCTAGGAGCTAGAGACAACAGTGATTTTGGTATATGTTGTATGTCTCTTGAAGCAGTTCAGAAGGGGCAGATGCCCAGGGAGGTGGTGGAGTTGCCATCCCTGGATGTGTTTAAAAGCCATCTGGATCTGGTGCTTGGGGACGTGGTGTAGGGACAGGCTTGGTGGAGTAGGCAGAATGGATGGGCTTGGAGGGCCTTTCTGGCCTGAAGGAGCCTGTGTAAGCGAGCTCTTGTATTTGCCTGGCAACTATTCAGAGTCTGCTCTGGGCCTCAGCCTCTAACTGCTGTTCTCTCAGTTAGCTTCTCTATCTACTTGGTCACAGTACTGCTGCTTTGGCAGGTTTGTGTAGAGACTCATTCCTGCGCCCAGCCACTTCCCCTTTCACCCTGTGGCTTTAGGGTTTGATCTTGTTGATCAAGCTTGGCTGTCCCACTGCTGGGGTCTGCAGCAGTAGGTAGGCTGATCCCAGCGTGTCTCGGGCGCGGTACCAGCTGATGGTTGTGTTCCCTGTGCGTGTTGTCTGAGCTGTCTCGGAGGAGCCCAGCAGTTGTGCGCCCACGACTTGCTTAACAGTCTCCTGATCTGGTGATACTATTATCTTGGATGAAAAATGTAAGCTGTTGTGGATTGTAACAGGTACTCATGTCTAAACTAGCCCATGACTGCCTTTGGTTGTAGACCTCTGCAGTGTTTTGTGTAGAACTGATGTAGGCCGATCTGTAACATGAAGAATAATTGGAGCTCTCTTTTAAGGAGGGAGTGCTAGACAAGGGAAAGTCTCTGTAGATTTCAAGGCTCTTTCTCTCTGTTATGCTACTATAATTTCTCACAGTAGTCTGATTGTCACAGTGCTTGGTTACATTTTGGATTGTACTCTACCAGCTGCAGGGTAAACCCAACCCCGACATTGTCATCGATTACTTTCAAACTCTCACTTACCAGTGTGTGTTGTATAAGCTGAAAGCCAAAAATACCTTGGAATTTCCTTTCTGGCACCAAGTACAAAACATAAATCCCCCCAACCTCTTCCATCCTCCCTCAAAAACTCCTAACTCGTGGTTTATTCTGTTCTAGTCTAATCCAAACCTGTAAAAGAAAACCTCTGAAGGTAATAGAGTTGAAGAGTTTGTCAGCTGTGTAGGTAGGAAGGAGCTGTGGTGGTCTGTATCACAGGATCACTAAGGTTGGAAGAGAACTCGAGGATCATCGAGTCCAACCTGTCTCCACAGACCTCATGACTAGACCATGGCACCAAGTGCCACCTCCAATCCCCTCTTGAACACCTCCAGGGATGGGGAATCCACCACCTCCCTGGGCAGCACATTCCAATGACGAACGACTCGCTCGGTGAAGAACTTTCTCCTCACTTCGAGCCTAAACCTCCCCTGGAACTGAGACTGTGTCCTCTTGTTCTGGTGCTGGGTGTCTGGGAGAAGAGACCAACCCCTTCCTGGCTACAGCCACCTTTCAGGTAGTTGTAGAGGGCAATGAGGTCACCTCTGATCCTTCTCTTCTCCAGGCTGTACTGAGTGAAGTCTGTTTAGTATGTTTCAGTTCTTGCTGTCTTCTTTCAAAATGCTCTTTTGCATCTGGGCATTGTGCTCACTGGCTGTAATGATCTATTACTGCCAGTCAAGATACTTAATCAATGTCTTCATCAATGAAGGTATCTGGTGTTTTTTGAATCTAGGTCAGTAAATCTGGTGCTGTTTCAGCTGGTTTCAATGTGATGGCACTTGATGACAGGCTGAGCCTGTGGTGGTTGTCAGTACACTGGTCTCTTGAAGAACAGAACAGAATAAACCAGGTTGGAAGAGACCTTCAAGATCATCGTGTCCAACCCATCAACCAATCCAACACCACCTAATCAACTAACCCATGGCACCAAGCACCCCATCAAGTCTCCTCCTGAACACCTCCAGTGATGGTGACTCCACCACCTCCCCAGGCAGCCCATTCCAATGGGCAATCACTCTCTCTGTGTAGAACTTCTTCCTAACCTCCAGCCTAAACCTCCCCTGGCACAGATTGAGACTGTGTCCTCTTGTTCTGGTGCTGGCTGCCTGGGAGAAGAGACCAACCTCTGCCTGTCTACAACCTCCCTTCAGGTAGTTGTAGAGAGCAATAAGGTCACCCCTGAGCCTCCTCCTCTCCAGGCTAAGCAACCCCAGCTCCCTCAGCCTCTCCTCACAGGGCTGTGTTCCAAACCCCTCCCCAACTTTGTTGCCCTTCTCTGGACTCGTTCCAGCAAGTCAACCTCCTTCCTAAACTGAGGGGCCCAGAACTGGACACAGGACTCGAGGTGTGGCCTAACCAGTGCAGTGTACAGGGGCAGAATGACCTCCCTGCTCCTGCTGGCCACACTATTCCTAATGCAGGCCAGGCTGCCATTGGCCCTCTTGGCTGCCTGGGCACACTGCAGGCTCATGTTCAGCCTACCATCGACCAGCACCCCCAGGTCCCTCTCTGCCTGGCCACTTTCCAGCCACTCTGACCCCAGCCTGTAGCACTGCATGGGGTTGCTGTGGCCAATGTGCAGAACCTGGCACTTGGATGTGTTCAATCTCCTGCCCGTGGCCTCTGCCCATCTGCCCAGCCTGTCCAGGTCCCTCTGCAGAGCCTCTCTACCCTCCAGCAGATCAACTCCTGCGCCCAGCTTGGTGTCGTCAGCAAATTTACTGATGATGGACTCAATGCCCTCATCCAGATCATCAATGAAGATGTTAAAGAGGCTGGGGCCCAGTACTGATCCCTGGGGCACACCACTGGTGCCTGGCTGCCAGCTGGCTGTGGCACCATTCACCACCACTCTCTTGGTCCAGCCTTCAGTTCAATGTCCATATAAGAGAGGGGCTGTCATATGGCTGATGTTCATAGGGATAGTTGTGTTGTCATTAGGTCTGTGTTTGATCTGAAAGGTCTCCTTCACTTGTACCATTTGTGCCCTGAGGTCAGAGTACACCCAAATGTATTGAAGAGGCTCAAAATAAGCCGACCTTTCTCCTAAGAGGAGGATTAAAACGGTTCTTCAGAAATGCTTGTGTGAAAGGCAGAGCTTGAGAGGACCTCCTGCGTTCAGATCATTCACAGTATCACAGTATAGCTAATGTTGGAAGAGACCCCAAGGATCATCAAGTCCAACCTGTCCCAACAGACCTCACGACTAGACCATGGCACCAAGTGCCATTCCCTGCAGTCTGTGCTGCTCTCAAGACTTGATGTGAGTTTTCAGTTGCGTGGATGGCATTCTGTATTCTGCATGCACCCCGGGTTCAGTTCTTACTGCAGCTCTGATGTGCATCCCGAGTACAAGCTGTTAGCTTACAATGCCTTGCCAGCTAACGAGCCTGCTCTTGGTGCTGTGAGTTCCAGCAGTAACTTCTTAGCTATTAGCTCAGAGAGTGAGAAACTGGTTGTGGCCTTCCAGTTGGACCTTTCCTTTGAAAAGGCACAGCATACAGGGAAGTACACTTTGAAGGCTGGAGGTATCTGATCTTCAGCAGGAGTGACACTCCAGGAGAGAAGTGATTTTCCCTGGTCAAGGGTGTTTTAGGAACTGAGAAGCTGTGTCCCATGGAAACGTGCTGAGGACTTCACAACCTGACCACAGTATTAAAAATACTTCAGAATCTGAAGTGTAGGAAGTATACCTCAGGTAAATCCTCTCAACTGAGTTGGCTGATTCTTGTCCCAAAGCATGGGTTTAATGCTTCTACAAATAACCCCACTGAACTTTCGAGGCTGGCTGACTTCTGCATACTAAGATAGAGGATACAGGGTTTGAAAGGACCACGGAAAAGAGTATTTAGGATGCAACCTGAATTCCTAATACAGGAACTGTTTTAAGTGTTTCACTTGAAAAAGCCTGCTTTGACTTGTATTACACCAGAGCTGGGGGAAACAATCTTGTTTCCCAAGTCTGAAGATAGCTAGCTACTGGTTTTGTGGGTTTTGTTGGGTTTGCTGCTTCCCCCCACCCTGCTTCCCCCCCCCCTGCTTCCCCCCCCCCTGCTTCCCCCCCCCCTGCTTCCCCCCCCCCTGCTTCCCCCCCCCCTGCTTCCCCCCCCCCTGCTTCCCCCCCCCCCTGCTTCCCCCCCCCCCGCTTCCCCCCCCCCGCTTCCCCCCCCCCTGCTTCCCCCCCCCCTGCTTCCCCCCCCCTGCTTCCCCCCCCCTGCTTCCCCCCCCCTGCTTCCCCCCCCCTGCTTCCCCCCCCCTGCTTCCCCCCCCCCCTGCTTCCCCCCCCCCCCTGCTTCCCCCCCCCCTGCTTCCCCCCCCCCTGCTTCCCCTCCCCCCTGCTTCCCCCCCCCCCTGCTTCCCCCCCCCCCTGCTTCCCCCCCCCCCTGCTTCCCCCCCCCCCGCTTCCCCCCCCCCCCTGCTTCCCCCCCCCCTGCTTCCCCCCCCTTATTGGTTTGGTTTTTTACCTTTTTTATCCCTTTAATAAGGAATGTAATATATGCTTTATAGAGTAAGCTCTGCCCTTGGGACTGTGGGAAACGCTGTGTTTCATTATTAATAGCTGTAAGGCTAAAATCTGCATGTGGTTTAAAAGTGCAGGAGTAATTACACTTTCCACTTCAATATATAATCTTCTGGACTCTACTTCAAGAATGTGTTTTGCTGTTATTGCTGCTTTTATCACACTTTGAAGGTTGCTTCGAAGTTAGTGATACTGTGCTTCATGTGGGTAGCTCTGCATCCTTTTCATGGACAAAACCTCTTTTTGTCCCCTCCAGTTCATCCTCTCTTCAGCCAATGTGAATTGTAGGTTATTCTAAAGTATTGCTATACCTTCCCCCCCTCCCCCCAGATATATATTAGTAATCAGCATAGCAAGATAAAGCTCTTACCTTTCACTGCAGATTCCTCTGTGAAAATCATCTTGTGCTCGGTTTCCTTAAGAGGGTTTTGGGTTTGTTTTGATGTTTTGTGTTGGTTTGTGGTTTTGGTGGGTTTTTAGAATAGAATAGAACAAACCAGGTTGGAAGAGACCTTTGAGATCATCATGGCCAACTTATCATCCAACACCACCTAATCAATTAACCCATGGCACCAAGCGTCCTGTCAAGCCTCGCCCTGAACACCCCCAGCGACGGCGACCCCACCACCTCCTCAGGCAGCCCATTCCAGTGGGCAATCACTCTCTCTGTGTAAAACTTCCTCCTAACCTCCAGCCTAAACCTCCCCTGGCACAGCCTGAGACTGTGTCCTCTTGTTCTGGTGCTGGTTGCCTGGGAGAAGAGACCAACCTCCGCCTCACTACAACCTCCCTTCAGGTAGTTGTAGAGAGCAATAAGGTCACCCCTGAGTCTCCCCTTCTCCAGGCTAAGCAACCCCAGCTCCCTCAGCCTCTCCTCACAGGGCTGTGTTCCAAACCCCTCACCAACCTTGTTGCCCTTCTCTGGACACGCTCCAGCAAGTCAACCTCCTTCCTAAACTGAGGGGCCCAGAACTGGACACAGGACTCAAGCTGCAGCCTAACCAGTGCAGTGTACAGGGGCAGAATGACCTCCCTGCTCTGGCTGGCCACACTGCTCCTGATGCAGGCCAGGATGCCACTGGCTTTCTTGGCTGCCTGGGCACACTGCTGGCTCATGTTCAGCCTACCATCAACCAGCACCCCCAGGTCCCTTTCCACCTGACTGCTCTCCAGCCACTCTGACCCCAGCCTGTAGATTGGTTGACTGGCTTGGTTTTGGTTTTTGTGTGTGTTGTGTTGTGCGTGGTTGTTGTTTGGTTGGTTTTTTTTGGTGAAGCAGAGTTAAAAACACTGGTGAAGCTGGATGGCCTGGTCAGGAATGTCTGCATCCTCCTCATAGCAGCAGCAGCGCTTTCAAAAGCATGAGGAATGCTACCTAACTTGAAACCTATCAGGTCCTTTTGGTTTTTGTTTTTTTTTTTGAAGGATAAGATATTCAGCCCAGTGGGACAATTTCAAAGGTGTGCCAAGGTAAATAGTTTCCTCAAAATCAGGAACTTGTAATCTCTAGTGACTTCAAAACCTTATTTTAGCACCGTGGAGGTGGGTATTAATTCCACGCTACGCTCAACCCCAGAAGCTGCCTACTGAATACGGTGCCTGAGGGTCAAAAATACCAGCCTTTCCAGGCCTGACAGCCTGTGCTTTTTCAGTAGAGGTAATGCACCTAAGGATTCTTAGGGTCTGACTCTCATTTCTTTGCTTACAGTGTAAAACATTAGCATCTTTGGGTTTGTTTTTTTTTCTTGGGCAGTGTTTTTGAAGCTCGGTTTGCCCTGCTTTGCTAGGGAAATCTGAAGCTCATTAGCTGTTGCAGGCAAGATTGCAGATCAAAACCATGGTAATTGTTAATCCTGGCTGCAATTCTGCTGTTTGTTCTTTATTCCACGGTTTGGTGTTGGTTTTTTTTGATGTTTCTCAATGAAAGGTGTGGTCTTCGAGGCACCTTAAACTGGATGTATTTACCTGGCTAATGACACCTCGTGGTATGAATGCTTGGGAGGTGGGCAAACCACTCTGAGCAAGGATCTGATAGCATTTACATTTCTTTGCCACAGGCTCTGGAAGCAATATGTAGAGCCTGTGGATTTTTAAAGTGTTTGTGAAGAGGGTGCTGGTTTTCTGTTTGATAGCACTTTGTATCCTAAATGGGGGGGAAAAAAAAACCCCAACCAAGTCTATAAAGAAGGGAAAGCAAAATGCTGTCAGGGTGGCTGACTTTAAGGGATCATACTGGTTGATGGTAGGCTGAACATGAGCCTGCAGTGTGCCCAGGTGGCCAAGAAAGCCAGTGGCATCCTGGCCTGCATCAGGAGCAGTGTGGCCAGCAGGAGCAGGGAGGTCATTCTGCCCCTGTACACTGCACTGGTTAGGCCACACCTTGAGTCCTGTGTCCAGTTCTGGGCCCCTCAGTTTAGGAAGGAGGTTAACTTGCTGGAAGGTCTCCAGAGAAGGGCAGCAAAGCTGGGGAGGGGTTTGGAGCACAGCCCTGTGAGGAGAGGCTGAGGGAGCTGGGGTTGCTTAGCCTGGAGAAGAGGAGGCTCAGGGGAGACCTTATTACTCTCTACAACTACCTGAGGGGAGGGTGTAGACAGGCAGAGGTTGGTCTCTTCTCCCAGGCAGCCAGCACCAGAACAAGAGGACACAGTCTCAGGCTGTGCTAGGGGAGGTTTAGGTTGGATGTTAGGAAGAAGTTCTTCCCAGAGAGAGTGATTGCCCATTGGAATGGGCTTCCCTGTGAGGTGGTGGAGTCGCCATCACTGGAGGTGTTCAGGAGGTGACTTGATGGGGTGCTTGGTGCCATGGATTAGCTGATTGGATAGTGTTGGGTGATAGGTTGGACTTGTTGATCTCAAAGGTCTCTTCCAACCTGGCTTCTTCCATTCTATAGGCACACAGTGATTATCAGACATGTAAGCTCTCTGCTTGTGCATTGATTATATGACCATCAAGAGCCCTTGGGGAAAACGCAGAGCCCTTTGTAACTGGTTTCTCTTTTCCCATGTAGCACAAAACAAGAGGAAAGCAAACTGTCCAGCACACAGCAAATCCCATGACACGAATAACATTTGAGAATGTTGGCAAGTAGCCTGAAGTGGAATTTGGGTGCTGAACTCTTCCAGTAGATCCTGGAAGTGTTGTGTACTTGCAATATGCAAGAAGCCTTTCAGGAGCTTGTTAGCAAAACTTGGCCCTTTTGCTGCTTTGTCCACAAGGCACTAACTGCATCTTGTCAGTGTATTCACCTGTGGTAACTCAGTTCATCCTCCTGCTGAGCCAAAGATGACATGAGGAGTTGAATTCTGAGCAGTTTTTATTTGCAGCTTTGGATGTTTGCCATTCTCATAGCAGAGTTGCTGGAGGTTACCTTGTGAGCTGCAGCGGTGTGGACATCAGGACTCAGGGAGACTGGGGGTGTGTGTGTGTAAGGCAGCTGGAAGGAGTTACTTCTGAAAGTGCTCCTGTAAAAACAACAGGATTTTCTATCCTACCAACAGCTGAATTGAAGGTACAGGTCTACAACTATCAAAAATCTGCATGATGCATCTAAAGATGTTGTTTTCTTCTTAGCAAAGCATGCTATGTCCAGGGCTCTGTTCTAAAACATCCTAATACTGTATTGCTACAGCAGCTTAGGGAAGAAACTAAGTGTGAGCTGCTGTGGTCTCCCCACCTCTTTGTGGCGCTGGCAGGGCGTAGTAAACTGGTTGTGGCAGCAGATATGCCTTGAAAAATAGTCCTAGGAAGGAGGGAACTAGTTTCCCATGAGCTACCTGTAAGGTTGTACTGAGTGGCAGCAAAAGGAGGCGGCAACTGGCAAAGGGGGTTGGCCACAGGTTAAAATGGAGCAAGACTCTGAGGGTCTGGGCAGAGCTGGTGTGGCACTCAGTCCCTGGCATTACAGCATGCACCACTAAACCCTGTACTAACTCTGCTGTCAAGCTTAGAATAGAATAGAATAAACCAGCTTGGAAGAGACCTTCAAGATCATCGTGTCCAACCTATCATCCAACACCACCTAATCAACTAAACCATGGCACCAAGCATCCTGTCAAGCCTTGCCCTGAACACCCCCAGTGACGGCGACCCCACCACCTCCCCAGGCAGCCCATTCCAGTGGGCAATCACTCTCTCTGTGTAAAGCTTCCTCCTAACCTCCAGCCTAAACCTCCCCTGGCACAGCCTGAGACTGTGTCCTCTTGTTTTGGTACTGGTTGCCTGGGAGACGAGACCAACCTCCGCCTCACTACAACCCCCCTTCAGGTAGTTGTAGAGAGCAATAAGGTCACCCCTGAGTCTCCTCTCCAGACTAAGCAACCCCAGCTCCCTCAGCCTCTCCTCACAGGGCTGTGTTCCAAGCCCCTCACCAACTTCATTGCCCATTTCTGGACTCGTTCCAGCAAGTCAACCTCCTTCCTAAACTGAGGGGCCCAGAACTGGACACAGGACTTGAGCTGCAGCCTAACCAGTGCAGTGTACAGGGGCAGAATGACCTCCCTGTTCCTGCTGGCCATACTGTTCTTGATGCAGGCCAGGATGCCATTGGCCCTCCTGGCTGCCTGGGCACACTGCAGGCTCATGTTCAGCCTACCATCGACCAGCACCCCCAGGTCCTTCTCTGCCTGGCTGCTCTCAGCCACTCTGACCCCAGCCTGTAGCACTGCCTGGGGTTGCTGTGGCCAATGTGCAGAACCTGGCACTTGGATGTGTTCAATCTCCTGCCCTTGGCCTCTGCCCATCTGCCCAGCCTGTCCAGGTCCCTCTGCAGAGCCTCTCTACCCTCCAGCAGATCAGACAACAGTGTATGAAAGGTGGGGAGCTGTACGCAGAGAGCAGCATGCAGATGGCAAAGTGATCAGTCTCGGCTCCGAGCTTTTGGCACATCTGAGTTTGACAGTCATCTCTCAAACCTGCCTTCATAAAACCTGCTGCTTTTATATGCAAAGGCACAGCCACTTCCAGTCCTCCTGACCTGGAAATTCCAGAGTATGCCCTGTCACATACCTCCAAGTAGTAGTCACTGCTAAGTATTAGTTCCGTCAATCTGAAATTGAAACTGACAAATGTGAACTAGCCTTTGGAGCTAAGAAATGTAAAGGATGTAAACTAGGATAAGAACAAAGTAAATACCCCTTACTTTTAGCAAGTCAGTCTCTTGCTAAGAACTCCAAGTCAACAGCAGTGCTCCTTTTTTCTCCTTTTTTTTGTTCCTTAACAGCTTCTGATGGCTTTCCTGGGAAAGCTCAGAGGACAAGCAAACCAACCCTACCAAAAAGAACCCAACAGAAAACCCAAAGCAGAACCCCAACCAACCAGAGCCTCACAATCAAAGCAGCAAACAAAAGAACAACAAGCAGACAGGGAACATAAACTGCTGCTCTTGGCTGAGCTCTAGGACCACAACAAGCCAAAGGCAACCTGGTCATTTTCCCATGCTTCCCTTACTTTCACACCGTCTTTCAGCCTGCCATTTCTTTTTTGGTCTCTTAGGAGCAGAAATCTTTGAGATTCCTGGCTGTGAGTCCTGCTCCTGTCCAGTGCCAGATTCCTCAAACCTGAGGAGTTCTGCAGAGAAAGCAGAAGCCTGGTGTACTCCAGACAACTCTTTAACCATAAACGAACTAGTGAAGCCCAAACAAGGACTAGCCCACACCAGTTAAAAAACAAACCAAAACTAAGTAGTTTACAGTCAAAGTTTATGGGAGACAGCCTCAGCTACAGGTCAGGCTTTCCCCTGGGAATGTTGTGCTTAAACTCAGAGATAGAACTTGCCACTTTTCCTTTCACTTCAAATCATCCCGCGGGTCCCCCCCGCGGGTCCCCCCCTCTTGCCCTCGTCTCTTGCTTTCTACAAGTCTGCCACCTTGCAGGCTTTCATCAGGGAGCTTTGGGCTTTCAGATGCTCTGAGCGAAGTCACAGGGCTTGGGCTTCTCTTCTTACTTAGCAGGTTTGCAGTATGAGAGAACTGCTTGGTTAATCTGCGGCTGTGAAGTGATTTTTCCTTCTGAACAAGCAGAGGAAAAACCCCCGTGCTGCCTTAGGGTGCAGTTGGAGCAAAGCTGTGTTCTTCATAGTCAAATTTTAAGCTGTCTGTTAAATGCATGTCTCTACCTTGGGGTAGTTAATGCTGTTTCTTCAGTTTCGGGGGAGGCTGAAGTTAAATAATAACTCGGTGGACCAGCAGATAAGTTTGTGGCTGATAGTACCACCCCTCCCCCAGCTGCATGCTCAGCATTCCTTCAGAACAAATGTTCACTTGTTGCTATAGTGTCTAAGACCAGCAGGCAGGAGCGGAGGTGTGTCTTGAAGATCCGTGGGTGTTTAAAAAGTAAAACCAACCATATGTGCAGGAAAGCTGCTTGGGGCTGACTTCATCAGCACAGAGCTCTCCAGGAAAACTCTGAACTGTTTATAAGGGAGCACAGGGATTTATATTTTGAGGCTGGAAAAGCTGCTCTTCAAGTGCAGAAAGCTGTAATACCAGCTGAAAATGCACTTTTACCTCCTCTGTCATATTTGTGACCTAAAAAGAAGAATTTCCAAACACTTCAAGAGCCTTAGCTAGTCTGTCAACGGCATGAGATTTAACACATCCAAGTGCCGGGTTCTGCACATTGGCCACAGCAACCCCAGGCAGAGCTACAGGCTGGGGTCAGAGTGGCTGGAGAGCAGTCAGGCTGAGAGGGACCTGGGGGTGCTGGTCGACGGTAGACTGAACATGAGCCTGCAGTGTGCCCAGGCAGCTAAGAGGGCCAATGGCATCCTGGCCTGCATCAGGAACAGTGTGGCCAGCAGGAGCAGGGAGGTCATTCTGCCCCTGTACACTGCACTGGTTAGGCCACACCTCGAGTACTGTGTCCAGTTCTGGGCCCCTCAGTTTAGGAAGGAGGTTGACTTGCTGGAACGAGTCCAGAGAAGGGCAACAAAGTTGGTGAGGGGTTTGGAACATAAGCCCTACGAGGAGAGGCTGAGGGAGCTGGGGTTGCTTAGCCTGGAGAAGAGGAGACTCAGGGGTGACCTTATTACTCTCTACAACTACCTGAAGGGAGGTTGTAGACAGACGGATGTTGGTCTCTTCTCCCAGGCAAGCAGTACCAGAACAAGAGGACACAGTCTCAGGCTGCGCCAGGGGAGGTTCAGGCTGGATGTTAGAAAAAAGTTCTATACAGAAAGAGTGATTGCCCATTGGAATGGGCTGCCTGGGGAGGTGGTGGAGTCGCCATCACTGGAGGTTTTTAGGAGAAGACTTGATGGGGTGCTTGGTGCCGTGGGTTAGTTGCTTGGGCGGTGTTGGATTGGTTGATGGGTTGGACGCGGTGATCTTGAAGGTCTCTTCCAACCTGGTTTATTCTATGTATTCTATGTATGTATTCTATGTATTCTATGTATTCTCTTTCCATCACAGCAGCTAGACCAGTGAAGCTGAAAATACAGCACTGGTTGGATAAAGATTGAGTAGTAAGAGAGACGCTAGGTAGCCATTTCTTCTTTCTCCAGGTGAGCACAAAGTTAGGGCCTTGCCTTTCAGCAGCAAGAATTCTTCTCATGTAGTTTGCAGTTGAAGAAAGGAGGGGGATGCTGGGACACCAGAACTTGTGCCTCTCAAAGGAGTCTGCCTCAACACCTGCAAGGTCTGATTTGACCCAGATCCAACATGAAGTCCTGTGTGCCTGAAAGAAATTCCTGTGTCCCTGCAGGAGCTTTTGTCTTTCAGGAAAACCAAAGCAAAGCAAACCCCCTTTGCCCTAAATGGGTTTCCTAACTTTGCCCTAGGCAAAACCTGTATTATTGTGTATCCACCAGAACATGCCATGCCTGTCATTTCTGAGGCATCAGTTGATCAAAGTTGCACCATAAAGCAAATCATTTTGGGTGCCTGACAGCGTGGAGTTGTGTCGTTTTACTGATCTCAACTCCGTGACGGCCTCAGACTGAATCATTCCTTTTCCACCAGCTTCACTGGCAGTTTTGTTCTTCCTCTTTATGATGGAGCTGGGTTGCAGGACTGAAGCTGACTTGTTTGCTAAATCCAAGCAAGTGGGCATCTGGTTTAGCATTTGCAGTGCTGTGCTCTGCATGAGATCTAATGTTGTGGTAATGGATTGGAGCTAGAACTGCATGGCAGGGTAGTCCTCATAGAGAGCCTGCCCCTCGATTTTTGGAGGTAATGGTTCCCTTTCGTTTAAGGGGAGTAAGAATTTCATGGGGGCTCATTCCTTTGTCTCCCTAAAATGCCCCTTTTTGCAGAGGATTGAGGTCACTCCTGTAAGGCTGTAGAAAATAGCTCTCCTCAGGTTAGACTTGCAACTTAAGGACATCCATTGCAGAACACTGTAACTGAAAAACAGGGCTGGAGGAACTGAGGCTGTGATGTAGCTGCACAGAGGGTGCTTCCCCTTTGGTACCATTTCAGAGTTGTTTGCTGGTTGAACGTGTTTGCATGGGCAAATGATAAACAGTACATAGGAGTCCCTCCCTGCCAGCTTTGGTTATCTCTGTTTTGGAGACTGGCAGCTTAAGACAAAGGTTGGTGTATCAAACTTAACCTCTTTGGAGTTTGTGTTCTGTCTTGACTAAACTCTTTCAGATATTTGAGCAAATCTAATTACTGCAAAATCTAATTACTGCAGCTGAAATCCCTCGTGTTTAAACTTCACATAGCCATGAAAAAGCAGCTGAAGCAAGGAGCAGTGGAAAGCTTTGAAAGGGAACGACAGCACTGGCCTGCATTAGGAACAGTGTGGCCAGCAGGAGCAGGGAGGTCATTGTGCCCCTGGACTCAGCACTGGTTAGGCCACACCTTGAGTCCTGTGTCCAGTTCTGGGTCCCTCAGTTTAAGAAGGACATTGAGACACTTGAATGTGTCCAGAGAAGGGCAACAAGGCTGGGGAGGGGTCTGGAGCACAGCCCTGTGAGGAGAGGCTGAGAGAGCTGGGGTTGTTCAGCCTGGAGAAGAGGAGGCTCAGGGGTGACCTCACTGCCCTCTACAACTACCTGAAGGGTGGTTGTATCCAGGACGGGGTTGGTCTCTTCTCCCAGACAAGCAGCACCAGAACAAGGGGACACAGTCTCAAGCTGTGCCAGGGGAGGTTTAGACTCGAGGTGAGGAGAAAGTTCTTCACCGAGCGAGTCGTTCGTCATTGGGATGTGCTGCCCAGGGAGGTGGTGGAGTCACCGTCCCTGGAGGTGTTCAAGAGGGGATTGGACGTGGCACTTGGTGCCATGGTCTAGTCATGAGGTCTGTGGTGTCAGGTTGGACTCGGTGATCCTCGGGGTCTCTTCCAACCTTAGTTATACTGTGATACTGGACGAGAGCATATTCTTAGCTCCGTTTGTTAGCTTGAAACTGTGCAGTGTTCACAAACTCCTGCTGCAGTCGTGGTGTCGATAGTGATATGAATGGCTTCTTAAGTAGGGTGCTCAGGTTACTTTGTAGTCTTGTTTCATTGATTGTATATGGGGTGTGTGTAGGATACTTTGTTCTACATGCTACTAAAAGTCTGCCCAGAAGTTCTTCAATGCCTGCAAGCCGGGAGGGAAAACCCCCAAATCTTCCTGAATTCACTGAAGTGAAGCTGCAGAGAAATCAAACCTGACCAAGCAGGTCAGGGTCTCGGCACACAGGCAGGTTCAGTGCCCACAGAAGAGCGTCGTCAGGGAGGCAGCTTTTCAGAGGGATAGTTCTGTGTGTTTCCTGCTGCATTTTGTGAGGTGCAAATGTAGAGGAAAGTTCAGCAGCATACCTGAATGGCTGAGTGAAGGCAGTTTGTGAAGGGCCTTGAGAAAGTGACCGTGCCAGGGGTGAACAAGGGGAAACTAACAGGAGGATTAAGATTTCAGTGGTCAAATCAAATGCTCTCTGGTATTCACATTTAAATCCCTGTGTTAAGACCAGGCAAACAAAGTGAGGGAGGAACAGAGAACTCTTTCTAGCTGTGGCTGGCTTTGGCTGATGACTGGACATGAGGTTTTTAGAGGAGGTTGCTTTGCAAAGAAAGCAATAGGTGTGGAGTGTATGTACAAATAGAGCTCTTGCTAATGAGGGGAGCTCCTGATACAACATCACTGCACACCACTGGGTGAAACATTAAATGACTGGTGTAGCTATTCAGGCCAAGTTCTGTCTCTTTCTAGTGTCATTTTCACATTGTCGTGGGTTGAGTCCTAGTCTGCTGCTATTCACATCATGCCTCACGCCAGCCTCAAGATGAAAGTGCTGGCTGGAGCAAAGTGTGATGGGGCTTGAAGTTCAGGTTGCAATATGGGAGGCTTCCTGTTGCAGTTGCTGGTTCCTGGTGCTTTGGGTGCTGGCCCCTTTCCACAGGCGTGGTGGTGAGGTGGGTGGCAGTCAGGTAGCTGCTGGTTTGGGTTTTTTGGGTTTCTATCTCATGCTGTTGTTTGTTTCTTTGGGTGTCCCCCCCCCTGCATTTCACTCTGCTTCTGCAGGTAGGCTAAGCTAAGGTAGTTGTGATGTCATGTTCCATGTTAATGTTAGCCCTTGCTGAAAGCAGGCTGAGCCAAGATAGTTCTGATTATGTGGTATTACATTCAACCCTTATCTCTTGATCTCACCTCCCCAGTTTTGGTGTGTTCTTTCTCCTTCACTTGTCTGTGCCTAGTTTAGCCCCTAGGGACTAACTAGGGGCAGGTTAGTCCCTTGGCCTTGCTTTAAACCATTACACACATTCTGTAGCTTTTACTCACCTGCACATCCTTTGGCTATCTTCTCAGCACTAACTAGCTAAAATAGAATAGAATTAACCAGGTTGGAAGAGACCTTTGAGATCAACAAGTCCAACCTATCATCCAACACTATCCAATCAACTAACCCATGGCACCAAGCACCCCACCAAGTCTCCTCCTGAACACCTCCAGTGACGGTGACTCCACCACCTCCCTGGGCAGCACATTCCAATGGCCAGTCTCTCTTTCTGGGAAGAACTTCTTCCTAACATCCAGCCTGAACCTCCCCTGGTGCAGCTTGAGCCTGTGTCCTCTTGTTCTGGTGCTGGTTGCCTGGGAGAAGAGACCAACTCCCACCTGGCTACAACCTCCCTTCAGGTAGTTGTAGAGAGCAATAAGGTCTTCCCTGAGCCTCCTCCACGTTAATCAACCCCAGCTCCCTCAGCCTCTCCTCACAGGGCTGTGCTCAAGGACTCTCCCCAGCCTTGTTGCCCTTCTCTGGACATGTTCAAGAGTCTCAATGTCCTTCTTAAACTGAGGGGCCCAGAACTGGACACAGGACTCGAAGTGTGGCCTAACCAGTGCTGAGCAGTGTACAGGGGCAGAATGACCTCCCTGCTTCTGCAGGCCACACTGTTCCTGATGAAGGCCAGGATGCCTTTGGCCTTCTTGGCCACCTGGGCACACTGCTGGCTCCTGTTCACCCTACTGTCAACCAGTACCCTCTGGGCCCTTTCTGCCTGGCTGCTCTCCAGCCACTCTGACCCCAGCCTGTAGCACTGCCTGCGGTTGTTGTGGCCAATGTGCAGAACCTGGCACTTGGATGTGTTCAATCTCCTGCCCTTGGCCTCTGCCCATCTGCCCAGCCTGTCGAGGTCCCTCTGCAGAGCCTCTCTACCCTCCAGCAGATCAACTCCTGCCCCCAGCTTGGTGTCATCTGCAAATTTACTGATGATGGACTCCATCCCCTCATCCAGGTCATCGATAAAGATGTTAAAGAGCAGGGGATGACAGCTTCTGTGGTACTGGGGGGAACGGCTCTGTAAATCAAGAACCATAAAGCAAACAGATTCTGTGGTTTGTCCTTTTCACCTTTCTATTGCAAAGCATTTGTGAAAAAAATACTAAAAATACTAGTGAATTGAAACTGCAGAGTGAGCTGTGCAGTGGGTTAAGTGTTCTCCTTGGGGACCTGTGAGTGCCAGTGTGACATCAGTTCCTGTGATCGTGGCAGCTTTGTAGTGTTTACCCTTAATACAAAATAGTCAGAAATATCTTGGTGCCAAATATCTGTCACTGGAGCATTGTATTCTGAGCAGATCCACTGTTGCTGGGCCTAGGAAGAAGGTTTCCCATAGCACCGTTCCCCATGGCAGACTCCTGGCCAAGCTGTCAGCCCATGGCTTGGATGGGAGCACACTGCGGTGGGTTAGGAACTGGCTGGAGGCTGAGCCCAGAGAGTGGTGGTGAATGGTGCCACAGCCAGCAGGCAGCCAGGCACCAGTGGTGTGCCCCAGGGATCAGTGCTGGGCCCCATCCTCTTTAACATCTTTATTGATGATCTGGAGGAGGGCATCGAGTCCATCATCAGTAAATTTGCTGACGACACCAAGCTGGGGGCAGGAGTTGATCTGCTGGAGGGTAGAGAGGCTCTGCAGAGGGACCTGGACAGGCTGGGCAGATGGGCAGAGGCCAAGGGCAGGAGATTGAACACATCCAAGTGCCAGGTTCTGCACATTGGCCACAGCAACCCCATGCAGTGCTACAGGCTGGGGTCAGAGTGGCTGAGAGCAGCCAGGTAGAGGGGGACCTGGGGGTACTGGTTGATGGTAGGCTGAACATGAGCCTGCAGTGTGCCCAGGCAGCCAAGAGGGCCAATGGCATCCTGGCCTGCATCAGGAACAGTGTGGCCAGCAGGAGCAGGGAGGTCATTCTGCCCCTGTACACTGCACTGGTTAGGCCACAGCTCAAGTCCTGTGTCCAGTTCTGGGCCCCTCAGTTTAGGAAGGAGGTTGACTTGCTGGAGCGTGTCCAGAGAAGGGCAACGAAGTTGGTGAGGGGTTTGGAGCACAGCCCTGTGAGGAGAGGCTGAGGGAGCTGGGGTTGCTTAGCCTGGAGAAGAGGAGACTCAGGGGAGACCTTATTGCTCTCTACAGCTCCCTGAAGGGAGGTTGTAGGCAGGCAGAGGTTGGTCTCTTCTCCCAGGTCAGCCAGCACCAGAACAAGAGGACACAGTCTCAGGCTGTGCCAGGGGAGGTTTAGGTTGGATGTTAGGAAGAAGTTCTATACAGAGAGAGTGATTGCCCATGGGAATGGGCTGCCTGGGGAGGTGGTGGAGTCACCATCACTGGAGGTGTTCAGGAGGAGACTTGATGGGGTGCTTGGTGCCGTGGGTTAGTTGTTGAGGTGGTGTTGGATTGGTTGATGGGTTGGATGCGATGATCTTGAAGGTCTCTTCCAACCTGGTTTATTCTCTGTATGTTTTGAAATGCTGCCTTTTGAGCCTTCCAATGGCTCATCACTGTCACCTGTGTAAGGCAGTCAGGCTTTACTCTTGGGTGGTGGTTTCAGCAGGATTCAGTGCTGGACCTTCAAGTAATCTTTGATGCTCACTAGTGTTCTGGACAACTGACAGTACCGTTGGTTGCTGCTGCTTTAGTGATTTGAATCTCACTTAACATCTGTCTTGATTTTGCATAACTCTTTTAACCAACAAGCTGGAAATGGAATACCCTCACATCCTAGAGCAGGCCCTCACTGTGTTTTACAGTATCACTAAGGTTGAAAGAGACTTCGAGGATCAGCAAGTCCAGCTTGTCACCACAGACCTCATGACTGGACCATGGCACCAAGTGCCACGTCCAATCCTCCCTTGAACACCTCCAGCGATGGGGACTCCACCACCTCCCTGGGCAGCACATTCCAATGACGAACGACTCGCTCGGTGAAGAACTTTCCTCCTCACCTCGAGTCTAAACCTCCCCTGGCACAGCTTGAGACTGTGTCCCCTTGTTCTGGTGCTGGTTGCCTGGGAGAAGAGACCAACCTCTTCCTGGCTACAACCTCCCTTCAGGTAGTTGTAGAGGGCAATGAGGTCACCCCTGAGCCTCCTCTTCTCCAAAGGTGCTTTGAGAGGAGTGCACAAGTAATGCACCCCTTGTTCAACACCCTGTAATCTCATAATCCTGCCTTTGTGTGGGCCTTGAAAACTCGGTGGGCTGGCAGCAGTAAAACAGCTTCTCCCCTCAGTCAGTTACTTAGCTTCACAGTGGAAGGAGCAGCCATGTAGAACAAAGAGTGTTTTAGACTATGAGTTAAAGATTAAGTTTGGGTTTTGGTGTGTCGGTCGGGGTTTTTTTGGGTGGTGCTTTTGGTTCGATTGGTTTGTGTGTGCTTTAATAATCTCTTGATGTGCATTAGGAAAGGTTAGATTTATTGCCTGTTCAACAAAGAGAACTTTTGTATTGCCCCTTCTGTCTTCCTCTTTGGTGTTGGTAAGGTCAACTTTTTGGGCAGAGTCTTTCCTTTTTCAGCTGGTTCTGTTTTTTTTGTCTTCTCAGAGGTTTGTGCTATGAAGTCATAGAATCTATAAGGTTGGAAAAGACCTCAAAGATCACCAAGTCCAACCTGTCACCCAAGACCTCATGACTACTAAACCATGGCACCACATGCCATGTCCAATCCCCTCTTGAACACTCCAGGGATGGTGACTCCACCACCTCCCTGGGCAGCACATTCCAATGGCTAACAACTCTCTCTGGGAAGAACTTTTTCCTCACCTCCAGCCTAAACTTCCCCTGGCACAGCTTGAGCCTGTGTGCTCTTGTTCTGTGCTGGTTGCCTGGGAGAAGAGACCAACCCCCACTTGGCTACAACCTTCCTTCAGGTTGTTGTAGAGAACAAGAAGCTCTCCCCTGAGCCTCCTCTTCCCCAGGCTAAGCAACCCCAGCTCCCTCAGCCTCTCCTCATAGGGCTTGTGCTCGAGGCCTCTCCCCAGCCTTCTTGCCCTTCACGTCGTCAGAATTCGATCCAATACCCAAGGAACATAGTCATGTAAAGCCTAAAAGTTGCCTCATTTTATGTTAGGAGTGTCTTCTGTTAGAATCTGTTCAGTCCAGGCTCTGCTTTACCAAGTTTTATTGACAACCCCTTGAATGAGAAATAAGTAGCATACGATCAAAGCGTAGTTGCCAGCCCTGTTGGATATGACTTCCTGGTGAAAGGCTTATTGCAGATGTACTGATCCTAAAGAGCCTAGTCTTGCCTGCACTTGGCAGTTCACAACTCTAAGTTAAAATGTGTTCTGGAAGTGCTGAAGCATTATCTTCACCTGGTTTTATCCTGAACTCAGGGCATTGAGTCCATCAGCAGTAAATCTGCAGATGACACCGAGCTGGGGGCAGGAGTTGATCTGCTGGAGGGTGGAGAGGCTCTGCAGAGGGACCTGGACAGATGGGCAGAGGCCAAGGGCAGGAGACTGAACACATCGAAGTGCTGGGTTCTGCACATTAGCCACAGCAACCCCATGCAGTGCTACAGGCTGGGGTCAGAGTGGCTGGAGAGCAGCCAGGCAGAGAGGGACCTGGGGGTGCTGGTCGATGGTAGGCTGAACATGAGCCTGCAGTGAGCCCAGGCAGCCAAGAGGGCCAATGGCATCCTGGCCTGCATCAAGAACAGTGTGGCCAGCCGGAGCAGGGAGGTCATTCTGCCCCTGTACACTGCACTGGTTAGGCCACACCTTGAGTCCTGTGTCCAGTTCTGGGCTCCTCAGTTTAGGAAAGATGCTGGAAGGTATCCAGACAAGGGCAAGAAAGCTGGGGAGGGGTTTGGAGCACAGTCCTGTGAGGAGAGGCTGAGGGAGCTGGGGGTTGCTTAGCCTGGAGAAGAGGAGGCTCAGGGGTGACCTTATTGCTCTCTCCAACTCCCTGAAGGGAGGTTGTAGACAGGCAGAGGTTGGTCTCTTCTCCCAGTCAGCCAGCACCAGAACAAGAGGACACAGTCTCAGGCTGCACCAGGGGAGGTTTAGGCTGGAGGTTAGGAGGAAGTTTTACACAGAGAGAGTGATTGCCCACTGGAATGGGCTGCCTGAGGAGGTGGTGGGGTCGCCTTCACTGGGGGTGTTCAGGAGGAGGCTTGACAGGATGCTTGGTTGCATGGTTTAGTTGATTAGGTGGTGTTGGGTGATAGGTTGGACACGATGATCTCGAAGGTCTCTTCCAACCTGGGTTATGTTATTCTATTCTATTCTATTCTCCTGGGAAGCTGAAGAAATATGAAGGGTGGCTAAAACGCCCACCTAGTGTGCTCGCTCCCTGTGGTCAGCAGCCATAAACAAGGAACCTCCAGCGATTTTTCACTGCTGGTTGCTGGCCTTTAAATTTTGGGTTAATAAAAGATGACTGCATTCTGAAGATTAAACTGCATGGCTGCACACATCTAGGTTAGTTGACTGGAATCTCAATGCCAGTGGAATACAAAAGTTGAAGGAATGTGGCGTACAGCATATTGAAACAGATGAATGAAAAGCTGCATTGTGCAGGGCTTTTTTCCAGAAGGCTTCCCCACATACACAAACAGGGAGTTCATCAATGAATTTAAATGTGAAATGAGTGTGAAGCAGCAAGTGTTCTGATGTCAGCTGGCCAACCAGCCTAGTGCAGGCTATTTCGCTCTTGTCAGTGTGGGCAGAGTGAGAGGATCTTGGCTGTTCTGATGCAGTTTGCCTGTGCCCCATCTGTCTGTTTGACTTTGTGAAAACAAGCAAACTAAGGCCCAGCCAAGATGGATTTAGGAGGGGCAGGTCCTGCCTCTCCAGCCTGATCTCCTTCTATGATCAGGTGACCCATCTGGTGGACGTGGGGCAGGCTGTGGATGTGGTCTACCTGGACTTCAGCAAGGCCTTTGACACCGTCCCCCACAGCAGACTGCTGGCTAAGCTGTCAGCTCGTGGCTTGGACAGCAGCACTCTGTGCTGGGTTAGGAACTGGCTGGAGGCTGAGCCCAGAGAGTGGTGGTGAATGGTGCCACAGCCAGCTGGCAGCCAGGCACCAGGGGTGTCCCCCAGGGATCAGTGCTGGGCCCCATCCTCTTTAATGGCCTGAATATGACCCAGCAGTGCCCAGGTGGCTAAGAAAGCCAATGGCATCCTGGCTTGGGTTAGAAACAGGGTGGGCAGCAGGGACAGGAGGTGATCATCCCCCTGTGCTCAGCACTGGGGAGGCCACAGCTTGAGTGCTGTGTTCAGCTCTGGGCCCCTCACTCCAGGAAGGACATTGAGGGGCTGGAGCCTGTCCAGAGAAGGGCAACGAGGCTGGAGAAGGGCTTGGAGTACCTGGGCTATGAGGAGGAGCTGAGGGAGCTGGGGGTGTTCAGGCTAGAGAAGAGGAGGCTGAGGGGAGACCTCATTGCTCTACAAACTCCCTGGTGGCCTCTGCTCCTTGGTGGCAAGAGACAGGAGCAGAGGCAATGGTTCCAAGCTCCAGCTGGGGAGGTTCAGGCTGGATGCTAGGAAATATTTCTTCCCAGAGAGGCTTCTCAGGCATTGGAATGGTCTGCCCAGGGCAGTGCTGGAGTCACCATCCCTGGAGGTGTTCAAGCAGCCTGTGGAGCTGGTGCTTAGGGACATGGTTTAGTGCTGACCTTGCAGTGCTGGATGGAGGGTTGGACTGGAGGAGCTTGGAGGTCTCTTCCAAATGGATGCTTTCTGTGGTTCTGTGATTGGATGTAGTGCCAAAACAACAAGGGTTTCCATGATACTGATTAGCAAAATTGCTGTGAATGGCTGTCTTGCTGTTTTGAGAGCTTCAAGTATGATGTTTCTTGATCTATGTGTAGGTCAAGAGTTAAGTGGCTTGTCGTGTAGGGTTGAAATGTGTTTACTTCACCAGCGCCTTTGGCTGCTGCCAGCCTTGGTAGAGATTCTTGCAAGGACAAATTATTGAAGAAACTCTGAGTCCTTGTCTTTCAGTGAAGTATTTCATTCATGGTGGATGTGGGGAGGCCTGTGGATGTGGTCTACCTGGACCTTAGCAAGGCCTTTGACACTGTCCCTCACAGCAAACTCCTGGCCAAGCTGTCAGCCCCTGGCTTGGATGGGAGCACACTGCGATGGGTTAGGAACTGGCTGGAGGCTGAGCCCAGAGAGTGGTGGTGAATGGTGCCACATCCAGCTGGCAGCCAGGCACCAGTGGTGTGCCCCAGGGACCAGTGCTGGGCCCTGTGCTCTTTAACATCTTTATTGATGATCTGGATGAGGGCATTGAGTCCATCATCAGTAAATTTGCAGCTGACACCAAGCTGGGGGCAGGAGTTGATCTGCTGGAGGGTAGAGAGGCTCTGCAGAGGGACCTGGACAGGCTGGACAGATGGGCAGAGGCGAAGGGCAGGAGACTGAACATATCCAAGTGCCAGGTTCTGCACATTGGCCACAGCAACCCCATGCAGTGCTACAAGCTGGGGGCAGAGTGGCTGAGAGCAGCCAGGCAGAGAGGGACCTGGGGGTGCTGGTCGATGGTAGGCTGAACATGAGCCTGCAGTGTGCCCAGGCAGCCAAGATGGCCAATGGCATCCTGGCCTGCATCAGGAACAGTGTGGCCAGCAGGAGCAGGGAGGTCATTGTGCCCCTGTACACTGCACTGGTTAGGCCACACCTTGAGTCCTGTGTCCAGTTCTGGGCCCCTCAGTTTAGGAAGGAGGTTGACTTGCTGGAGCGTGTCCAGAGAAGGGCAACAAGGTTGGTGAGGGGTTTGGAACACAACCCCTGGGAGGAGAGGCTGAGGGAGCTGGGGTTGCTTAGCCTGGAGAGGAGGAGACTCAGGGGTGACCTTATTGCTCTCTACAACTCCCTGAAGGAAGGTTGGTTGTAGACAGGCAGAGGTTGGTCTCTTCTCCCAGGCAGCTAGCACCAGAACAAGAGGACACAGTCTCAGGCTGCACCAGGGGAGGTTTAGGTTGGAGGTTAGGTGGAAGTTCTACACAGAGAGAGTGATTGCCCATTGGGATGGGCTGCCTGGGGAGGTGGTGGAGTCACCATCACTGGAGGTGTTCAGGAGGAGTCTTGGTGGGGTGCTTGGTGCCATGGGTTAGTTGATTAGGTGGTGTTGGATTGGTTGATGGGTTGGACACGATGATCTTGAAGGTCTCTTCCAACCTGGTTTATTCTATGTATTCCTTGCATCTGCAGCATGTTTATACAGCCAAATAAAGGAAGAAACATGATGTCAAAGGTCACTGTTTTCTCATAGCTCCTGAACTGTGGCAGCCCACAATTAATGTACACACAACAGCATTGAAGGACATCACATCTATGCAGTCAGTGAAAATCATGTCTGGCTCATGCATTCATGGCCTTACTAAAGCTTCCTTGGAACTAGAGTAGACAGCAGTGACATAGGTCACCTTCAGTGTGATGCCACCAAAGTGTGAAGCCTGCTTTCTCTGTGTTTGATCAGGATGTGTGTTGAACGTGACGGTGCCCTCTCCAGGGGGACAGGCCTGGCAGGTCTGATAGGGGCAGGACGATGAGTTTGTCTAAAGTGCTGGGTTCATCTGGGACTATTTCCTGATGTAGGAAGGAGCTGATTTCCACACAGGTCATTGCTGCAGGGTTGTGTTGCCTACTCCGTGATGCTCGGTGGGAAGCCTGGATCAGGTACAGAGCTAAGCACCATTTCCTAGTGCACAGCATGGACACTGGTGAAGCTGATAGTAACTCGATTTTCATGTCAGGTCATTTCACTTTGGACCAGCTTTACTCCAGTGCTGACTTCTTTTTATGACCTAGGTGGCACACCTATGAATACTGTATAATTCTTCAGTGTAACATAATGGAAACAGGACCTTAATGCCAAAAGCGAGGTTATTGTAAGAGGGAGCTGACAGTCTTTTAGCCAAGGTGTTGGCCTTGCTGGTTAAAACATCTGTTACTCAAACTTCTTCTTCTCAATCTTTCCAAGATCAGAAGTGATGAGATGACTGGTTTCCTAAAGTTTGTCCTTGTGAAATGCAGTTCTGGACTCAGATATTCAGATCCTGGGGAAATTGCTCCCCAGTTTGCGTGCTTGTTCTCACGACCGCTCTGCAAGACTGTGCTCTTTCCCTGCCCCCACCCCCTTCCTCCTTAAGGAGATTGGGATTTAGGCAGATGTGCAGCGGTATGTCAAACCAGAACTGAGGCTCCTCCACTTCAGTGGAAGTAAAAGGGGAGCCAAAGTGCATGCTCCTCAGCTGATACCAGGAAAGCAGTCATTTCCCTTCGGAAAGGGAAGCCAGACCTGGTGAGGGTTAGGGTTGGTTTCTGCCGGTGGCGTTGTGTGCAACTGGTATTTGAGTGCTCTCATCCAGAAGACCAGGATGGCCTGCCTCAGGTCGTGCACGAACGTCTGGGGAAGTTGCTCCGTGTTTTGAAAGCAGTGATAAACAAACACCCAGCTTTAAACTCAGTTGATATCCTCAGTGCTGCAGGAACAGTTATTGCCAAAGTAAAAGGTAAGGAATTAATGACTTTCATCATCCTGGGAAATGGGAATTGCTCACCAGGCTGACTCAGTTATAGGTAGCACGATGGTAGGCTGAACATGAGCCTGCAGTGTGCCCAGGCAGCCAAGAGGGCCAATGGCATCCTGGCCAGCAGGAGCAGGGAGGTCATTCTGCCCCTGTACACTGCACTGATTAGGCCACACCTTGAGTCCTGTGTCCAGTTCTGGGCCCCTCAGTTTAGGAAGGAGGTTGACTTGCTGGAACGAGTCCAGAGGAGGGCAACAAAGTTGGTGAGGGGTTTGGAACACAATCCCTGTGAGGAGAGACTGAGGGAGCTGGGGTTGCTTAGCCTGGAGAAGAGGAGACTCAGGGGTGACCTTATTGCTGTCTGCAACTACCTTAAGGGAGGTTGTAGACAGGCAGAGGTTGGTCTCTTCTCCCAGGCAAACAAACCAGAACAATAGGACACAGTCTCAGGCTGCACCAGGGGAGGTTTAGGCTGGAGGTTAGGAGGAAGTTTTGCACAGAGAGAGTGATTGCCCATTGGAGTGTGCTGCCCAGGGAGGTGGTGGAGTCACCATCACTGGAGGTGTTCAGGAGGAGACTTGGAAGGGTGTTTGGTTGCATGGTTTAGTTGATTGGGTGGTGTTGGATGATAGGTTGGACACGATGATCTTGAAGGTCTCTTCCAACCTAGTCTATTCTATTCTGTTCTATACAGCTGTATTTATTCATCTTAAACTAGTGGTAGTGACATCCACTGAGTAAGTTAGTTCATGGTGAGCACTTACCAAAGACCAAGTATTTAATTGTTTGTGACTGTAAATGGAGAAGCTATTTGTGCAAAGATCGAATCATCGGATAGAATTCATAAGGTTGGAAAAGACCTCAAGGATCATCAAGTCCAACCTGTCACCCAGCACCTCCTGACTAACTAAACCACAGCTTCAAGTGCCAAGTCCAATCCCCTCTTGAACACCTTTGTCTGTACTCAGGTTTTTCCCAAGTGAGTTTGTCTATGCCCCTCCCCCACAGTCAAAGGACTGGTCTGTGTATTTGGAGTTGTGGTTCTGGAGAGTATGCATGGCAGGTGGTTCCACTCTGATGGTATCTTTCAGTGCATGTAACATTCGTGCAAGCTATTGAGTGCATAAAGTAAATCACGGTTTTCTAATCACACAGCATCACCAAGGTTGGAAGAGACCTCACAGACCTAATGATAAACATCTCCTTCAGAAAGACCCTGACTGATACTCTGATACTATGATTTTAACTCTCTAAAACCTAATTACATGTGAGGCCATGGTTAATTAGGTGCTGTGAGCTACAATACTTGCTTTGGAATTCTCCTGTGAGCTGTCTTTGGTAGTTTTTCAGCCAGTGGGTTGCTTTCCAGCTGGGATTTCTAGCCTGATGCCCTAGCTTTCCTTTTTGTCAGCATGACCAGCTTCACTTCTGAACAGCAAAACAAGAGATGTGTTAGTGCTCCCCCTTCTCTTATGGCTGGTGGAAACTGGGTAGCAGAGTCTGCTGCTGCTAGGAAGCGGGGATGTCCTGGGTGGAGAAGTAGTAACCAGAACCATGTGTGCATCTTCTTCATGGGGCCTGCACAGCAGGATATGCCATGGCCACAGAGGGGAAAAACTGCTCTGTTGGTTAGGGTTTAAACTTGTCCTGGCAAAGATCTGTTGAAATAAACAGCCCCAGAGATGTTTGGTCCAACAATAAATCAGGTCAGACAAAAGAATACCAGCCAACTGACACAGCAGTGCCTTTTCCGACCGCCCCCATTGTGACCAGCCCTGACTTGGCAGGGACAGTGACTGGCACTGCCCAGCCTCATGAGCAAATGCTATTTTGTTTTCAATGAAGAGAATCCATAGCTGTAAGGCAATTGTTGCTTGCCAATGTTTACCAAACAAAGGCTTCCTGTTGGAAATGCCTCAGTTTAGGAAATAGGTAGCTTCTGCTTGGTTTTACATTAAAGATAGATGATGAGTGGCTGTGAAATGTGGCAGCAGAGCCCACCGAGGAGTGGGATGCTGATGATAGCAGCGTGCTAATGAGATGGCTTGGCTCACACTGATAGGCTTCCCTGCTGCCTTGTTAGATGCCCTCTGGATGAGGGCATTGAGTCCATCATAGTACATTTGCTGACGACACCAAGCTGGGGGCAGGAGGTGATCTGCTGGAGGGTAGAGAGGCTCTGCAGAGGGACCTGGACAGTCTGGGCAGATGGGCAGAGGCCAAGGGCTGGAGATTGAACACATCCAAGTGCCAGGTTCTGCACATTGGCCACAGCAACCCCATGCAGAGCTACAGGCTGGGGTCAGAGTGGCTGAGAGCAGCCAGGTAAAGAGGGACCTGGGGGTGCTGGTCAATGGTAGGCTGAACATGAGCCTGCAGTGTGCCCAGGCAGCCAAGAGGGCCAATGGCATCCTGGCCTGCATGAGGAGCAGTGTGGCCAGCAGGAGCAGGGAGGTCATTCTGCCCCTGTACACTGCACTGGTTAGGCCAGACCTCGAGTCCTGCGTCCAGTTCTGGGCCCCTCAGTTTAGGAAGGAGGTTGACTTGCTGGAGCGTGTCCAGAGAAGAGCAACAAAGTTGGTGAGGGGTTTGGAGCATAAGCCCTACGAGGAGAGGCTGAGGGAGCTGGGGTTGCTTAGCCTGGAGAAGAGGAGACTCAGGGGTGACCTTATTGCTGTCTACTACTTCCTGATGGGAGGTTGTAGACAGGCAGAGGTTGGTCTCTTCTCCCAGGCAACCAGCACCAGAACAAGAGGACACAGCCTCAGGCTGCGTCAGGGGAGGTTTAGGCTGGAGGTTAGGAAGAAGTTCTATACAGAGAGAGTGATTGCCCATTGGAATGGGCTGCCTGGGGAGGTGGTGGAGTCACCATCATTGGAGGTGTTCAGGAGGAGACTTGATGGGGTGCTTGGTGCCATGGGTTAGTTGTTTAGGTGGTGTTGGATTGGTTGATGGGTTGGATGTGATGATCTTGAAGGTCTCTTCCAACCTGGTTTATTCTATTCCATTCTATTCCATCATTTTTGTGTGTTAGGTTTGTGAGCCTTTTTCACTCTGTTCTTCTTTCTCCATTTCTCCTACAGAGTATGCTTTGTGCCTTTCTGTGTAGGAAGAGCTTTTTCCACAGCTAATGTCAACGACAGTTTAAACCCCCTTCAAAGAAGAGTCACAGATGGGCTACTAAGCTCTGTCCAAGCTTTTTAAAGTTGTTTCTTCTCTTCTCTTTTGTTGTTTTTTTTGTTTCCTCCCCAGTTTTAAGAGCTCTTTTTTAACTTTTGGAGGGTAGATGGCTGGCTGATTCTTTCGGGAGGTTCCAGGAAACTAGTCACCGAAGGGAACAGCTGACCTCAGGAGCTCAGAGTTGCAGTCTTCTGGTCCCAAGTACTAACTAGCGTTCCACGGTATTGCAATTCATAAGAAGCTTGAAGAAGATTTTAGTTTCTAGGAGAGTTCCAGCACCCCTTGGTGGAGGCATTTCCTGCCTGTTGATGAATGTGTGCAGTGAGAGAAGGGACAGAAGCAAAAGTGGAAGTACCTATTAATTGGTGTGGCTGCTTCAGTGGGATTGAATTGCTGCAGAACTTGGCGGAGAGCATTTCGCCATCGATTCTTTTTCACTGTAAACAGTACTTGGCCTAGTTGTGTTGTTTTGGTGTCTTAGCTGGGTTTTTTTGGACTGCTTGCTATTAAAACTGTTTCTGTTAATCTGGTATAGTCACACTGTCGTTCTACCTGGGGATTATAAATCCATCCTGAACAGGAAATCTCTGGTGTAGCGTCTGGTGAGCATCAGTTGCTAAGCGCATTGTGGTTCTGGTTTGTGATGGCTTCTGCCCCCACCCCTCCCTAAGTGCTGCTTGTGTCACGGACCTTTTGTCTTCTGGAGGCAGAGAAACAATGTTTCAGAGGCTTTGTAAACAAATAGTGCAGTTGGGTGTAGCCAGATGTTTGCTTTTAAGAGTAAAAATAACTAATGTCACGCTGGATTGCATTATTTTAGGGATGGGTTCTGTTGGGTGCTGTGATAAATATCTAACTCGACCCAGGAGCTGTTTTCAACTTGCTTTACTTTTCTCCTGAGATCCTGTGGTCAGATGTGATTGCCCATTGGAATGGGCTGCCTGGGGAGGTGGTGGAGTCGCCATCACTGGAGGTGTTCAGAAGGAGACTTGATGGGGTGCTTGGTGCCATGGGTTAGTTGTGTAGGTGGTGTTGGATTGGTTGATGGGTTGGACACGATGATCTTGAAGGTCTCTTCCAACCTGCTCTATTCTATTCTATCATTACCAAATCTTAAGAGTAAGAAACTGTGTTTGGGAATCAGATACCTTTTAATGTAATCTTCTGTGTGACTGATTTATTTTGTATGGTTTTTGCCTTTTTGTAGCCTGTAAGGAGCCTTGAGGCTATTGTGTCTTGTAGTGAAAAGCCTGTAGCTGTGGGTCACACTGAACTCTCCAGAAGACTCGAAGTAGGAGTGATCTTTAGACTGGTTTGGCTGCTTTCCTCCCTTGTTTCCCCTCCTCTACTTCTTAGGGGTCCAAAAGCCTGCTCACCACGTCACAGAAAGGACCTGGCTATGGAGTATGTGCAAGGGCATTGTTGGTTGCATGATTTAGGCACTCCTCCCTCTAGCCACAAGTGTGGACACCTCTGCATCAGAAGAGAGGGGAACACATTCATCTTGGCTAGGCAAAAGATGCAGTTCTGGTCAAATGGTGCACTTGTGCAGACCATCAGTAATCAGTTGACCATAATGTGTCATTCCTGGGAGGGCTGCCTATATTTTAGGAGGAAGTTTTACACAGAGAGAGTGATTGCCCACTGGAATGGGCTGTCTGAGGAGGTGGTGGGGTCGCCATCGCTGGGGGTGTTCAGGGCGAGGCTTGACAGGATGCTTGGTGCCATGGTTTAGTTGATTGGATAGTGTTGGATGATAGGTTGGACATGATGATCTCAAAGGTCTCTTCCAACCTGGTTTATTCTATTCTATCTGCTTAGAGACAGGGAAGGTTTGTGGCATATATATATAGCCTTCAATTGCTTCTGTAAAAGCCTATCTGTCCCAGTCCTGCCCAGTATAAATTACTGCTCTCCCAGTGGAGAGTATTTGACTGGAGTCAAATTTGGAGTTTTGTAAGAAGAGTTAGCACATGGCCTCCTCCTTAAGTATTTCAAAACTTAAGTCTACCCCTGTGATGTGTTTCTTAATGAACTAATTGGAATTACCTTTACCTAGTATCTTATTTCCTGAGAATAACATTACTATAACTTTCAGATACATTTTCTATGTTGGCTGATGCACTTTGGGTCTGTGGGATTGTCTCTCAACCTATCACATTTATCAGTACAGCTCTGCTGTCTTTCCCTTTGCCCCATTGCCTTTGCCTGGAGCTGCCCAATACTCCCAACAGCTTTTGTGCTTACACTGATGGAGTACAATTGAGGCTTTGATGGATTAAAGCCCAAAGGGACCTTTAGAATAATCTGATTGCATTTTGACAGCTGTAGCATTTCCCCAAATGTTAGAAGGTGGCAGTGGCTGGCTTAGACTAAAGCTGTATCTAACTCACTGCCTGAGCTCCAAGGAGTAGAGCTGGTTAAGCTGGAGCTGAAGCTGGAGAAGCTGAAGCAGTGAGGGGAGCAGGAGCTGAAGCAGCTGTGGAGGCTGGAGCTGGGCTGCTGTCTCAGCTCTGGCTTCTGTTGAGGCTGCTTTTGTGAAGTTGCTTTTCCTCTTTCCAGCTGCCAACACATTAAATCAATTCCTATCCCTGCTTAGTTTATAAGCAGAGGGACTGGGAGGTGCCTGTTATTCCTTACTCTTATCCTGCAGCTGGGAGCTTCTAATCAAACACCAATGATTCCCAGGCAGCCCCAGGCGGCTGGGTACTTCTAATCAAACTTCAGTTAACCCTTTCCTGCTACAGACCCTCAGTTCAAGAAGGACCTCAGGGACTTCATGGACTCAGCCATGGTCTAGTTGTGAGGTCTGTTGGAACAGGTTGGACTTGATGATCCTTGGGGTCTCTTCCAACCTTAGTTACTGTGATACTGTGACTACAAAAAGTGAATAGCTCAGAAAGGTTAAAAACAAGTTGGACATGTCCCCTGAGCCCAGAAATGCTATGGGGAGTTCTTGAACTGTTGCAGGTTGCATTGGGGTTTTTATAATACTTAATAGTTCATACTTAATAGTTTTAGAATACTTAGTAGCCTAAAGAATGGAGTAGCTGAGTGAAAAGTTGTGAAGGCACAGTCAAGAGAAACTGAAGCATTTCAAAGACAGCAGATCTGTAAGCACTGGAGTGCACAGCAGAAACTGTGCAGTAGCAGTGGTGGATGCCAGGGGACTGGACTGCAGAAAGGGGCCAGTCTTGCCTTTTAAGTAACACTACCCACTACTATGTAAGGTACAGGCCTGCCCTGGTGAGGTATTTATTGTCTCAGTAGTAGTAACCCACAGGGAAACTTAGGAGAACATGTCTGGTCTCTCCTCGTTTCCCTGTAAGCTTTTTGTGGCAATGCTGAGTTTTGGCAAGAAGTTCCACAAAGATGTTGAGATGCTGGAAGGTGTCCAGAGGAGGGCAACAAAGCTGGGGAGGGGTCTGGAGCACAGCCCTGTGAGGAGAGGCTGAGGGAGCTGGGGTTGCTTAGCCTGGAGAAGAGGAGGCTCAGGGGAGACCTTACTGTTGTCTACAACTCCCTGAAGGGAGGCTGTAGCCAGGTGGGGGTTGGTCTCTTCTCCCAGGCAACCAGCGCCAGAACAAGAGGACACAGTCTCAGGCTGCACCAGGGGAGGTTTAGGCTGGATGTTAGGAGGAAATTCTTCACAGAAAGAGTTATTGGCCACTGGAATGTGCTACCCAAGGGGGTGGTGGAGTCACCATCACTGGAGGTGTTTAGAAGGAGACTGGATGGGTGCTTGGTGCCATGGTTTAGTTGATTTTAGATAGTGTTGGGTGCTAGGTTGGACTCATTGATCTCAAAGGTCTCTTCCAACCTGGTTTATTCTATTCTAAGTCTTTTAGGTGAAGAATCAGCCTCTGCTGTTCTGAATGTGACTCATGCTTGCTCTATTTAGTGACCTGAGGTGTGCCGTATTTCCCTGGAAGCCATTGATAAATGATTGGCTTTCCCCCACTATTTCCATGCCTTTCATGATTTTCTAATAGTCTTTCATATCCCCTATAAATAATCTCTCATCCAGGGTCCCAGCTTCTACTGTTGTTGCTTGCATGGGAAGTGCTTCAAAGCCTGGATTGCTTTCCCCACTAAGCTGCAAGCTCTGGTGTGCTTTTAGATCAAAGTGTGTTTGTCACAGCCTGCATCTGCTGACGTGCTTGTGCTGAATCATAGCCACAGGCAGTGCCAGCCTCTTGGCACATTAGTTTTTGCTTTTGCTGACTTTGAGTCTTCAGTTCCAAACTGTTATGTATAAATCTAACTTAAGAGAAAGCCACAGCTGTGTTTCTTCAATACATCCCACAGAGGCTGTGTAAGGTAGGCTTTCCTAGACTTCTGAGTCCCTTTTTACAGACAGAGCTTCCTACTCCTGTCCAGCAGGAAAAAAAACAACATCTAAAGTGTGGATGAATGGTAGATAAAGATTTTTGCCTTGGTCCACTTCCTGAGTCAAGCTTTACCCTTTGACCATGGTTAAGCTAATCTGAGCTGGAAAAGTGTCCTGATAGTTGAAGCCCAGGGAGGTAAAGCCTAAAGCACAGCGGTCCTTGGAGGGCTTGGTTTTGCCCTTAACACAAGCATGCATCATTTGTATGTAGCTTCCCTGCCTGCCCACTTAGAAGTAGGGATATGCTGGGCTGATGTTGTGTGCTTTGATTGCTCAGAAGAATTTAAGTGCCTCTAGCCTAAAGATATTGTTCTGTAGCCAGAATGGAAGGGTTCAGATTTTAACTGTTCCCTGAGTGACGCTGGATCAATTTGCACTGCACAGTGATTGTATTGACCTGTTTGCCCTGGTGGCCACAGCCAGCACAGCGCTGCCATTCCTTTTGGCACCCAGGGCAAGCGAGGCAGCTCCTGTCAGATCCTCTTTTTCTCTGTTGTAAGCTAGACTTTACCAAATCTGAAAGCTTTTTTTTCACCACAACTTGCAGCACAGCACCCTAGTGCATGTGGAACTTGAACTCTGTGCAGCAAGCCGCACCTCTGCTGTGACAGGAGGGAAGGGCTTGTGCTGTAACCTGGGCTTTGTAAGTAAGGTGATGGGATGGGATTTAGAGGTGCCTAGGAGGAGACATATGCCCTAAAAATCATCACTCTACAACTAACTGAAGGGAGGTTGTAGACAGATGGAGGCTGGTCTCTTCTCTCAGGCAACGAGCACCAGAACAAGAGGACACAGCCTCAAGCTGCACCAGGGGAGGTTTAGGCTGGATGTTAGGAAGAAATTCTTCATAGAGTGATTGCCCATTGGAATGGGCTGCCCAGGGAGGTGGTGGAGGTGTTTAGGAGGAGACTGGATGGGGTGCTTGGTGTCATGGTTTAGTTGATTAGATGGTGTCAGATGATGGGTTGGATGTGGTGATCTTGAAGGTCTCTTCCAACCTGGTCTGGTCTATTCTATTCTAGTCTGGTCTGGTCTATTCTAGTCTGGTGTGGTCTGGTCTATTCTCTGAGAATTTTTCTAATTAGGCCTAGTTCCACCAAAAAAAGAGAGGTGTTCAACTTCTTTGTCAGGACTGATGTGCTGACAGACAGACCTTTGCAGGTGTAGGCTTGCATGCTGAAGATGCTCAAGCCTAGAGTGGCACTTGAATTGAAAGCTAGGCAATGTTTGTCAAAATCTTTGTTTAACTCTATGGGTAGACAGAGGTGGGGCTGAATTTGTACTGGCTGAAGTAGTATTTAATGAATGGCCCAAATCTGCTTTTGAGGGGGTTTTGGGTGACGTGCAGCTGTCAAAATGGTAGCTGATGAATTTACAGGACAAAAAGGTGGCTTCAGTCAGAAACCTTGGGGCACTGGTGTAGAGTTGGTGGTTTGTTGTTCAGGTCTTTTAAGTGTACTTGCTTCATTTCATGAGATTGAACACATCCAAGTGCCAGGTTCTGCACATTGGCCACAGCAACCCCATGCAGTGCTACAGGCTGGGGGCAGAGTGGCTGGAGAGCGGCCAGGTAGAGAGGGACCTGGGGGTGCTGGTCGATGGTAGGCTGAACATGAGCCTGCAGTGTGCCCAGGCAGCCAAGAGGGCCAATGGCATCCTGGCCTGCATCAGGAACAGTGTGGCCAGCAGGAGCAGGGAGGTCATTGTGCCCCTGTACACTGCACTGGTTAGGCCACACCTTGAGTCCTGTGTCCAGTTCTGGGCCCCTCAGTTTAGGAAGGAGGTTGACTTGCTGGAACGAGTCCAGAGAAGAGCAACAAAGTTGATGAGGGGTTTGGAACACAGCCCTGTGAGGAGAGGCTGAGGGAGCTGGGGTTGCTTAGCCTGGAGGAGACTCAGGGGTGACCTTATTGCTCTCTACAACTCCCTGAAGGGACGTTGTAGCCAGGTGGGGGTTGGTCTCTTCTCCCAGGCAGCCAGCACCAGAACAAGAGGACACAGTCTCAGGCTGCACCAGGGGAGGTTGAGGTTGGATGTTATGAAGAAGAACTATACAGAGTGAGTGATTGCCCATTGGAATGGGCTGCCTGGGGAGGTGGTGGAGTCACCATCACTGGAGGTGTTCAGGAGGAGACTTGATGGGGTGCTTGGTGCCGTGAGTTAGTTGTTGAGGTGGTGTTGGATTGGTTGATGGGTTGGACACAATGATCTTGAAGGTCTCTTCCAACCTGGTCTATTCTATTCCATTTTGGGGAGACATGAGTTTGGGTGTGAACAGCAAACAGCACTGGGAGTAAACTGCTGGCAAATCAGAGGAATGGTTTTGGGGGTAAGAATTTCTTTGTTCTAAGCAGGCTTAGCTTCTATATGGCCTAGACCTCAGTGGAGCTGAATAATATCTAAGTGGTTTGTCACGTGGTTGGGCATTAATTCAGTGTTTTAATGTAGTTTTTTTGTCTCTTTTTCTTTTTCCCTTTTTTTTTTTTTTCTTTTTTCTTTTTTTTTTCTTTATTTCTTCTTTCTTCTTGGTTTTTTTTTTTTTCCTCTTCTTTCTTCATTATTTTTTTTCCCTTTCCCTCCCCAGAAGACCAGGATGGCCTGCCTCAGGTCGTGCATGAACGTCTGGGGAAGTTGCTCCGTGTTTTGAAAGCAGTGATAAACAAACACCCAGCTTTAAACTCAGTTGATATCCTCAGTGCTGCAGGAACAGTTATTGCCAAAGTAAAAGGTAAGGAATTAATGACTTTCATCATCCTGGGAAATGGGAATTGCTCACCAGGCTGACTCAGGCTTGGAGTTATAGGTAGCACGATGGCAGGCTGAACATGAGCCTGCAGTGTGCCCAGGCAGCCAAGAGGGCCAATGGCATCCTGGCCAGCAGGAGCAGGGAGGTCATTCTGCCCCTGTACACTGCACTGATTAGGCCACAGCTTGAGTCCTGTGTCCAGTTCTGTGCCCCTCAGTTTAGGAAGGAGGTTGACTTGCTGGAGCGTGTCCAGAGAAGGGCAACAAAGTTGGTGAGGGGCTTGGAGCACAGCCCTGTGAGGAGAGGCTGAGGGAGCTGGGGTTGCTTAGCCTGGAGAGGAGGAGGCTCAGGGGAGACCTTCTTGCTCTCTACAACTCCCTGAAGGGAGGTTGTAGACAGGCAGAGGTTGATCTCTTCTCCCAGGCAAACAAACCAGAACAAGAGGACACAGTGTCAGGCTGCACCAGGGGAGGTTTAGGCTGGAGGTTAGGAGGAAGTTTTGCACAGAGAGAGTGATTGCCTATTGGAATGGGCTGCTCAGGGAGGTGGTGGAGTCACCATCACTGGAGGTGTTCAGGAGGAGACTTGATGGGGTGCTTGGTTGCATGGTTTAGTTGGGTGGTGTTGGATGATAGGTTGGCCACGATGATCTTGAAGGTCTCTTCCAACCTGGTCTATTCTATACAGACAAAAAGGGCTTTTAAGAGCAATATCTTAACGCTTGTCTGAAAACACCTTTCCTGAGTGGAAAGTAATATTGAATAGCTTGTTCTCCTGCAGTAAAATTCTGCTTATGTGAAGCTAGCCACAGACTCACACCAAATGAAAAAAACCCAAACCCACCAAGCACAACAAGCCTTTGATCTTGATCTTTTCTTTGTGTGCATCACAGAATAATAAACCTTCCATGTGCCCACTTGGAGCTGTGCCAAAAGCCTTTGCTCAGTTACATGAGTTTCTGGGGGATGTTGTGTTTGTAGCAAGTGGAGCAACAGCTGAATGAGCAGTCCGAATCATCTGAATGGCCTCCCAGCTGTAAGCTCCACAAAGAGCTCGTAAGCAGGGGAAAGGTGTCAAGAGCAACAAAGAAAGTCTTGCAGACATATGTGTTGCTGCATTCTGTTTCTGGTCTTTACTGCTGCAGTTCTCTGCTATGTCAGACAAATGCAAATGGTGAAGCACACACGATTGCTGTAGCCCCACGAACCATAGCTGCTTTGTTCTCTCCATCAGCTGCAGCACTCCCTACTTGGGAATAAATCTAGTGTATTGCTGTGGAACTAGTACAGTTTCTTCCATGTGACATGGAGAATGCTTTGAGCAGGGTTAAATCTCCCCCTCATGCCTGAGTTAGCTTCTGTGGAACATCTTCATTCAGAGATGCATAATGTAATTTTTCTCCTTGTCTCCTAATTGATAGAGTCCTGGAGTTGTTTCCATTAGAAAAGCCCTTTAATATCAAGTCCAAACATTCTCTGACTCTACCAAGTCTGGTGCTTAACCATGCCCCTTAGCACCACATTTACACATCCTTTAAACATCTCCAGGGATGATGATTAAACCACCTCCCTGGGCAGCCTGTTCCAGTGTTTGATAACCCTTTCAGTGAAGTGAAGTATCTTATAATATCCTGTCTAGACCTCCCTCAGTGCCACTTGAGGATATTCCCATGATTACCTTATTGCTGATTCAGTAAGGTAGAAGTGTCAGTTAAAATACTAATGTATTTAGCTGCATGACTCTCTTACCTTGTACTCTTCAGAACTTCCCATGGATTTTTCCTATTGATAGATGGGTTTGCCAGTTTGTTTGATTTTTAGAGGTGTTAGCAGCCCACTTGGAATTTTCTTCCTGCTATGTGTAGGTGTGACAGATATCCCACAGATCTGTCCCTGGTGTTTGAAAAGATCACAGGATCATAACTCCACAACTTCTGAACTTGCTGTAGAGAGCTGTACATAACAGTAGAAGTGCAGAGGGTATCCCTGAGGGGTTGCTGCTTGTCTTGTTGATCTCGGGAAGGGTTAACTATGCCTGCACAGCGGTAATGGCACAGTTGCCCATGAGAACAGGTTACATGTTAGTGAACATAATTTCACATCCACATTAGATAAGCTGTTTCCCTGCTTAAGTGCTGTGGTAAGATTGCTGTGTACCTTCCACCCCCTGTTGCTTTCCTTGGATGTAGGACAACGTGCGACTGCTCTGTCTTGAAATGAAAGAAATGTTGAGGAGAACTGGCTCTGTGATATGCAAGTGAATTGAATTCTATCAAGCTTGGTGAGATCATGTTCCCAAACACTCCTGCAGTAATTGTGGTGGTGAATGGTGCCACATCCAGCTGGCGACCAGTCACCAGTGGTGTCCCCCAGGGATCAGTGCTGGGCCCCATCCTCTTTAACATCTTCATTGATGATCTGGATGAGGGGGTTGAGTCAGTCATCAGCAAGTTTGCAGATGACACCAAGTTGGGAACGGATGTTGGTCAGTTAGAGGGTAGAAGGGCTCTGCAGAGGGACCTCGACCGACTGGACAGATGGGCAGAGTCCAACAGGATGGCATTCAACAAGTCCAAGTGCCAGGTGCTGCACTTTGGCCACGGCAACCCCATGCAGAGCTACAGGATGGGGTCAGAGTGGCTGGAGAGCTCCCAAACAGAGAGGGACCTGGGGGTGCTGATTCACAGCTGCCTAAACATGAGCCAGCAGTGTGCCCAGGTGGCCGTGAAGGCCAATGGCATCCTGGCCTGCATTAGGAATAGTGTGGCCAGCAGGAGCAGGGAGGTCATTGTGCCCCTGGACTCTGCATTGGTTAGGCCACACCTTGAGTCCTGTGTCCAGTTCTGGGCCCCTCAATTTAAGAAGGACATCGAGACACTTGAAGGTGTCCAGAGAAGGGCAACAAGGCTGGGGAGAGGCCTTGAGCACAGCCCTGTGAGGAGAGGCTGAGGGAGCTGGGGTTGCTCAGCCTGGAGAAGAGAAGAATCAGGGATGACCTCATTGCCCTCTACAGCTACCTGAAAGGTGGTTGTAGATAGGAGGGGGTTGGTCTCTTCTCCCAGGCAACCAGCACCAGAACAAGGGGACACAGTCTCAAGCTGTGCCAGGGGAGGTTTAGACTCGAGGTGAGGAAAAAGTTCTTCACTGAGAGAGTCGTTCATCATTGGAATGTGCTGCCCAGGGAGGTGGTGGAGTCGCTGTCCCTGGAGGTGTTCAAGGGGAGATTGGATGTGGCACTTGGTGCCATGGTCTAGTTGTGAGTTCTGTTGGGAGAGGTTGGACTTGATGATCCTTGGGGTCTCTTCCAACCTTGGTGATACTGTGATACTGTGAATATCTGTCCTTCCTGGATTTCACACATTATGAAGTTCTCTTGTGATAGGCAGTGCCCCAAACTGATCGCTGTCCAAGTTACCATTACAGAGTAAAGCAGTGGAATCACTTTCCTTCTCTCCCCACGTTGATCATTCATAGACTTCATCATTCTTGTCCTTTTTGTACATTTTTGTTTGAGCTGAAGTCTGTAATAAACTCCAGGTCACTTTCTGGAGTTCTAGTGCTGAACCATCTCCAGCTCTAGACTTATGTGTTCTCCCTCCTACTCTTCTGCTCCTGAAGCTGAGAATTGGGCACTGTCGAACTGTACAACCCAGTCCTTCAGACTACTTGCAGCCTTCTCGGTCCACACAGTTCCATCACCCGGTGTCAGTTGCACTGAACCCTGGGCAGATGAAGTGGTTCATAGATTTTCATACATGCACCTGTTTCTGCCTGGTTCTTTGAATGGCTGGTTTAGGGTTTGTTCATTTCTCTTGGAAGTGAGAAGAAATTGCTTTACATAGAATATACATAGAATAAACCAGGTTGGAAGAGACCTTCAAGATCATTGTGTCCAACCCATCAACCAATCCAACACCACCTAAACAACTAACCCATGGCACCAAGCACCCCATCAAGTCTTCTCCTGAAAACCTCCAATGATGGTGACTCCACCACCTCCCCAGGCAGCCCATTCCAATGGGCAATCACTCTCTCTGTATAGAACTTTTTCCTAACGTCCAGCCTGAACCTCCCCTGGTGCAGCCTGAGACTGTGTCCTCTTGTTCTGGTACTGGCTGCCTGGGAGAAGAGACCAACCTCTGCCTGTCTACAACCTCCCTTCAGGTAGTTGTAGACAGCAATAAGGTCACCCCTGAGTCTCCTCTTCTCCAGGCTAAGCAACCCCAGCTCCCTCAGCCTCTCCTCACAGGGCTGTGTTCCAAACCCCTCACCAACTTCGTTGCCCTTCTCTGGACTCGTTCCAGCAAGTCAACCTCCTTCCTAAACTGAGGGGCCCAGAACTGGACACAGGACTCAAGGTGTGGCCTAACCAGTGCAGTGTACAGGGGCAGAATGACCTCCCTGCTCCTGCTGGCCACACTGTTCCTCATGCAGGCCAGGATGCCATTGGCCCTCTTGGCTGCCTGGGCACACTGCAGGCTCGTGTTCAATCTACTGTCGACCAGCACCCCCAGGTCCCTCTCTACCTGGCTGCTATCCAGCCACTCTGACCCCAGCCTGTAGCTCTGCATGGGGTTGCTGTGGCCAATGTGCAGAACCTGGCACTTGGATGTGTTAAATCTCATGCCCTTGGCCTCTGCCCATCTGCCCAGCCTGTCGAGGTCCCTCTGCAGAGCCTCTCTACCCTCCAGCAGATCAACTCCTGCCCCCAGCTTGGTGTCATCAGCAAATTTACTGATGATGGACTCAATCCCCTCATCCAGATCATCAATAAAGATGTTAAAGAGCACAGGACCCAGCACTGATCCCTGGGGCACCTCACTTGTGCCTGGCTGCCAGCTGGCTGTGGCACCATTCACCACCACTCTCTGGGCTCAGCCTCCAGCCAGTTCCTAACCCATCGCAGTGTGCTCCCATCCAAGCCAGGGGCTGACAGCTTGGCCAGGAGTTTGCTGTGGGGAACGGTGTCAAAGGCCTTGCTGAGGTCCAGGTAGACTACATCCACAGGCCTCCCCACATCTACCAGGCAGTCACCTGAGCATAGAAGGAGATCAGGTTGGTCAGGCAGGACCTGCCCTTCCTAAACCCATGCTGGCTGGGCCTGATCCCTTGGCCATCCTCTAAGTGCTGTGTGATTGCACTCAGGATGCCCTGTTCCATAATCTTGCCTGGCACTGAGGTCAGGCTGACAGGTCTGTAATTCCCTGGCTCATCCAACCGGCCCTTCTTGTGGATGGGCACCACCTTGGCCAGCTTCCAGTCCTCTGGGATCTCTCCAGTGAGCCAGGACTGATGAAAAATGATGGAGAGTGGCTTGGCCAGCACATCTGCCAGCTCTCTCAGCACCCTAGGATGGATTCCATCTGGTCCCATGGACTTGTGGGGGTCCAAGCTGCTGAGGAGAGCTCCAATCACTTACTTTAGTACTATGCCTTTTTTTTTTGGCCATTCTGTTACTCACAAATTCTTAGCTCCCCTCTCACCCCAGGCTTCAGTTCATACAATTAGTGTTTGCCCTTGAGATTAGCTACTAAAATTTGCTTTGTAGAGTACAGCCCTGGGGGGGGGGGTGGATTGCAGTATTTTCTGTATGGAAAGAAGAAAGGAAAAGGAAGTGATGAGATTTGTTAGGAGAGCCCTGTGCATGTTGTGTGACTGCAGGATTTTGACAGTAGCTCCACTTGTTACTGTAGGGATACCACTTGAAACAAAAGCTGTGCAGTCATGTCTTCCAGTTCTGTGTCACACATGTTCAAGTGGGCCAAGCTGTACCCCTGTACTTTAGGTGTGTCCCAAAAGTCTGTTCAGCCATCGCTGGCTTGACCTGTCTGAGCAATGATCTTGTATGATGAGAAACTTCTCAAAGGAAAAAGGTGATTTTGTTGTAGAGACTCTCTTTATCCTTGAGCTGGAACTAATCCCAAGTCTGACTTTTTTTCCCTCCCTCTTTTCCCCCATTACTCTGTGAATAATTTTCTCCTTGGCTGTAGTTTGACAGTACTGAAAAAAATCTGAACTTTAGGACTCCTGCTCTGGGACCCAGGGTACAGTGATGGTAAGGTGCACAGTGCTGATCTGATGCAGAGCTGTTCTTCCAGCTTGGAGCAATGTGATTTCTGATGGAATAAAATACTTTGGCATACGATTGCTGTTGATAGCATTCTCACTGATTTCTCACTGAGTCACTAATCTGTCTCCTAAAGCAGCGTATGTTCTGTACCTAGAAGGGAGAGGCTGACTGCCTGGTGCTTCCTTGGCTAGTGCAAAGACAAGCTCACTCTGGTGAACTGGCCTTGTAGAGCTCCCAAGTTAACTGCAAGGAGAGGGAGCTCTGGATCTCACTGAAGGAGGTGATCTCAGTCAGGCCTGCCTTATTTGTTCTGAACAAGTGCTTCCCTATGAAAATTTAAGTAGTGCCTATCAGTGTTTGCTCAGCCATGTGGTGTTCCTCATGTGCCTGGAGGTGCAAGTGAGGAGCTACAGCGTTTCAGCTCTTTACAACCAGTACTTGAATCCTGCTTCTCAAAGGTTTCACTGCTATTTCCCCGCAGACAGCCTGCCTCTCCCCAGCATCACCTGTGGTAAAGGTGAAGGCAGTTTGTCTTTAGCACCCATTTGGGTTTTGTGTCACACTGCCTCATGTTTGCATTCAAAATCAAGGGTGCCACTGCTGGAACAGAGGTAGCTGAAGTGAAAACACAGCCTGTTGTGATGAGTTACAGCCCCGTGGGGCACGTCAGGCCTCGGGTTCTGCTCAGGGTGGCCTGTTGGTGATGCATGCACTCCAGGCTTTCAGCTGTGGTCATTTCACTACAAGGAATGAAACCTTTGAATAAGCAGGAAGCTGCAAGAATGTGAGGAGCCGGTCGGACAGAACCGGTGTCCTTTTTCCTCTGCCTTCCCAGGCTGTGTTAATGTGACACCCTGAAAAAAGTTCATCTGACTCATCTGTTTCTTGTCATTGGAGGGCAGAGCTATAAAAAGATGTGGAAGCACTCTGTATCTCTGCCCAGATTTATGGCTAGGAAGAAGATTAACGTGGCAGGGGAAATTTCTGGTGTTTATTTGGGAGGGGATTAAATAGAAAGGGGCTGGGATTTACACAGGATTTTTTTATTTCCTCTTTAAAAGGATTTTTTTTTTTTTCTCCTTCAGAAACAGAAGCATAACTGAGTTAAGTTTGAGGAGGAGCTTTTTGCTGGGGTTTCAAATGTAGTTTTTGTCTGGAACTTCATATGGGGCAAGCTAGTTATTTTGAGAAGTAAGTGCCTTTGCTCCACGGTTATTGTAACTAGTGACTGCCGCTCTGGCTCGTGACTGGCTCCGAGTTGTGCTGGGATTTCAGTGCAGTGCAGACAGTGGAGAAGATTTTGACTATTGGCAAAAATGAGTGATTGTTTGTGCCCTTTCTTCAAGCCCCTCAGCCACTTCTTGGGCCCTTCAGTGGTAACAATTTGAATCTGCTTGTAGTTCTGCTGTGGATGTCTAATCCTTTTGTTTTGGACAGATCGAAGGAAAAGGTAGCTATGGCAAGTTCTCTTAATCTTGCTAGAGGGAATGGTGTTTGGCAGAACACATAATGCCATAGACACCATTTTAGACTGAGGTTGCAGGAAAACTTTGGGGGGAAGAAAGCCCTTCATTTCTGTGGTTGTATCTGGGGCATGACGCGATTCACTGGGTCTCTTCGCGTGGACTCCGCTACTTATAAACGCTTACTGGAGTGTCTCGTGGAGAGTGTCTCAAATGACACTTCAGTTGGTCTGGAAGAGCTGAAACATGCTGAAGCATCTTGCCTCAAACCTGTTTAGACTTCTGTTTCTGGCAGTCATTTCCCAGTCTGGCACGCCATCATACTGAGAGTTACTATTTTCCCACCGAGTGTCTTTGGGATTGCTGATGAAGCTGGAGCACATGGTTCTCCTGATCCCACGCTGTGCTGTTCTTCTGCTGTAAATTGCACCTTTTGACTTACCTGTGTTCATTCTACTGATTCAGTTCCCTGGTAAAGCTGAAAGCTGCACTTGTCTTGTAGATATGGTTGTGGGTTTTTTCCCGAAGAGTTCTGCATCCAAGTTAAATTCCTCTGCCAAGGTGAAATACCTTCAGCCTCGTTGCTGCATCCGTGATACAAATTCAGAGTACAACTGAGGGAGGGAGTAGGGAACAGCTCTTCAGAGTTGTCTTGCTTGCATACAGCTGAAGTTGGAGAGGTTGCCAAACTTGACAGTAAATACAGGCTGGTGAAATTATATAGCAGAGAGAACTAAAAGTAGAACAGTGGGACCTGGACTGCCTGCTGATCCTGTTTATCTATGAAAGCCTGCAAATACTCTGCTGCCTCTTTCCAATCTGCTCTGTACTCAGGTTCCTCCTCCTCCTCCCCCCCCCCCCCCCCCCCCCCCCCCCCCCCCCCCCCCCCTATGATTTGAAAAATGGAAGGTAATGAATATTGGAAGCCTTCATTTTGGGGAAAGGGAGTTGGGTTTTTGGTCCTGGTTGGGTTGTATGTTTGCTTGGATGGTGGTTTTTGGGTTTGAAATTTTTCTGACAGGTTCTTGAAAGCAATGTTGGGAGTTCAGGGACTGAACATTGGTTGTGAAGGTGTTTCAGTATCAGTAAGTCAGCCATTTGCTTACTGCTTAATAGCATGAACTGAAGGCATGTCTAATGAGACAGATGGTAGCATTACTGTATCTGTCTATTAGGTATAAGAAAATTGGCCTGCACAGAGTACATTCTGCAGGCTGGTGTAAGTTAGCCTTGTCCAGGCTCTACAGACAACTGGCAAGGTAGCTTTGCTGTGGCCAGTCCTGCATGTGTCTGTGGGGGAGGGCAAAGGAAGAAGCAAACAAACTCTTGCAGACTCCAGCATGGCTGTTTCCTCTGGGTTTCCTGTGCTGTCTTGATTTGCTTGGAAGGGGACAAGAGCACTGCTTGTGTGCCATGGTTGAGCTAAGCATCATCTCTTAAAGGCCCAGGCTGCATTTTGGTCTTGACAGCTGGCAGCTGCCTCTTCCTAGTTTCAGAAGTGCTGAAGTGTCCTCAGGTGCCGCTTCAGCTTATGGTCTTCTGCCTTTCAAACCCTCCGTGGCTGTTGTTGGTTCCCCAGCTTATTCTGTACCAGATTTGGAAAGCTTTTGATGGCATGACACGAGAGTTGAAACTCCGCGGTGTTTTGTGGCGTTTTTGAGGCTGCCAAACCCACCTCAGTTCGAAGACAAGTTTGTTAGCTTTGGAAGTCTAGATGCACGTTCTGGCAAACCAGGCTTGTGTCCCAGGCATGAGGTTCTGGGGGTTTAAAGCTCATGTGTTGTTCGAAGTCTTCCTTAAAAGTGTTGCGAAGTTGTATACTCGCTTTGAAATCTGTGGAACTATAGATAGCTAGCTGTCATTTCCAGACATGGAAAGATTACTGTAGTTCATTGTTGTCAGTAGCTATTGTGTGCAGTCAGGATGTCCTGGGGAAAGAGCGTGCATGCTTCAAAGTTGATGTTAAGTACATCAGCATTCCAGCGGTGGTAAGCTAGAAGAAAGCCGCTTGTATGCCGCTGGAGTGCCGAGGCTGTGGACAGCCCTTTTTTTTGGGGGGGGAGAAGTGGTCGTTCTGCAAAAAGTGAGACTGGATATTGCCTTGGTGATGGATCCTGAGAGTAAAGGATTTCTGCTAGGTGAAGTGTAAAGCTTAATGAAACTCCTCCCGGAAGAGGAAGGCAAAGTGAAGCGGCGACTCTGTAGGGAGAGCTTATCCGTATTAATACCTTGTTAGCAAAGTGAAAGAAGGGCTCTTTCTCTGAAGACACTGCAGCTAATGAAGCTGTGAAAGTTTCAGTGGTAAGTGCTTTGGATGTACAGTGTTTATTGGTTCCTTTCTGGAACACTTTGTGGTTCATTCCAGCATTCAAATGATTTTTCCAGTCGCTGGGGGCTGGCGATCAGTCGATCCCGCAGTACCTGTTGGTGCCTAACGATGTGGAATGCAGTGCTTAGGCTTAGCAGCAGCATGCTGTCTGGAGAGCTGAGCCTTTCATCTAACAGCAATTTAAACCAGTTAAAAAAATTCCACTGCTGTTTGCAAAGCTGTTAACAAATGAATGCCGTCTGTGGAGCTTTACCAAGTCTCCATTCAGGTATCAGAAGCATTTTTTTGAGGGGGGCTGTAATTAGGAAGTGTAGAAGAATGAAGAAGCCTTAGTTTAGCAGTGAGCTGTGGCAACAGAAACTGCTGGCAGTTGCATCACGTGCAACTTTTTGTTGTTCTCTACAGGTTTACGACCACACATTTCTCTAGGTCTGCAGGCTGTTGGGGAGGCAGCCCTGTGGTATATAGACACAGATGTGAGAGAAGTGTTGCTCAGGCCTGTTGGCATGCTCAGTAAAAAGCAACGGGTTCATCTGTGTTAATTTACTGGGTAAAAACTTTTCCTTTCACAAAGGAAGTCTGAGGGAGCAGATGACCGACTGTACTTTCTTTGTTACCCAGCAGTGTTTAGGCACCTGGCAGGAAGTTTTGGAATACTTTTAAAGCCTATTTCTTTAATTTGCTAAGCAAAGGGGTGTAAAATGGGCAACATTTGAGTGTGATTTTGCTTTGGCTACTTCTGAAGCAGTCCATTATATCTATGTTTGTACTTGAGGTGTAAGGAGAATCCTGAACGTGACACTGTCGCAGGTCTTGCCAAAGCGAAGCAGGGGGTGGTTAGCTCTGTGTGTGTGTCCTTCTAGTGTCTGAAACAGATGCCTGTCAGTCTAACCTAGAATGTGCTGCATTGCTTAAAAACCCCTAAACTGTTAGAAAACAAATTCTGATGTGAAAGTCCACTCTCATGGTGTGGAAAGCTTCCATCCAGAGAGCTCAGCTGTAGCTCCGAGGAGTGCCTGTGACTTCTTTCACGAAAGGTTTCCTGGTCGCACATGCTTCAAGAGTTCAGTTGGTAACAACAAAATGGTTGTGCTTTTTATCTTCTTCCTCCTCCCTTTCTCTTGTCCAGTAGTTGTTACTAGAAGCTCTGGATGGATCCTCCTTGTTGTCTCATTATTTCAGTTGGTCATGGAAATGTGTTTAAGGCTCTGTCTTGACACACTAAGTATTCATCTTGACCATCAGTTTTAACCATCTAGCTTCTCAAGGAATGGTCCTCTTCCTATTTTGAAACAGCAGCAGTTATGCCAAGTTTATTCCCCAGGTTTACAAGCAAAGCCAAGGGGCTTTTGCTAGACTGTGGAGCTAATAATTAAAGGGTTTTGCAATGGCTGCTACCTTTGATAGCTTTGTTTGTCTAACCTCACGACAGCGATCCCGTGTTCTGGACAGAGACATGGGATTGCACACCATGGTGCAGTTTGATGGCAGGGGGAAGCACTTCCATAAACTACTGCTTCTGCTCTGGCAGGGGGTTTGGACTCCAAGATCTCCAGAGGTCCCTTCCTCACATCCTGTGATCTGTTCTGAATTCTAAAGCTTCTGCCCAGAGGAGAAACAGTTGTGAGCTGCTTTGCGCTGTTGCTGCTGTGTAATTTTGATTCTCACTGATTCAATGACTGTTTTCCTCTTGCCATACCATCATGTTCCCACATACAGCTGCTTCTTCAGTAGGCAGACAGGGGAAGTGAAAAAGTTTCTTTGTGGGAAGCATTCCTGGTGCTCTTTTCTTTGCTTTAGTGTCTGCCACCTTAGCAATGTTCTTTAAAACCGTTCTGTGGGGTATTTTTCTCAATGGTTTGGAGAAGTGCAATGTTTCTGTAGGAAATGATCTCAAAGGTCTCTTCCAACCTGGTCAATTCAATTCAATTCAAATGTGGTGTATTCAAATTTGTCTTTAGGCCTAGTAAGCTTGCTGGATCTCACCTTCCACCCTTTCTGTTTGTTTTTTCCTCTGGAGCGCTGAACTTCAAAGAAGTTAACGAAGAGAACAAGAGAGAACTCTTCAGCGAAGTCTTTTCTTCTATTGAGACTTTGGCATTCACCTTCGGAAACATGTAAGTGGGAATCCAGGAGGAGCGTTCAGAGAGCTGGTTGGAAGGAACATTAGGGCTAAACAATAACAAGAAGAGCTTTGGTTTTCTTTTGGACTGATGTTAGCTGATAAACTAATCTAAACGAACCGCATCCAGGACGAGTCGCGCTGCTTGGTTGGGGCGCTCGCCTCGTTTGTTTATCTTGACAAAGGAAATGCTGGGGGTGGAGGGACGGCAGGGCATCCAGGACTACCTCTAAAAATGGTTTGCAGAGTTTCTAAAGCCTCTTAGAAGCACTCCCTGAATTTCTGTTCTCAAAGTTCTGAAGCTGCTTGGTGAGGTAAAGGAATGAAATAACACACTTCTTTGTTTTTCTGGCAGTGTTTCAGACTTCCTTATGGGAGATGTAGACAATGGCTCGTCACTGGGGCTTCCTGTATCTCGGAGGAGTCGGGTAGGCTAAACATGTTCTCTTGCAGCCTGGAATGTTATCTTTTAAAGGTCTTCATTTCCACTGAAACTGTGCATCACAGAGCTGGGCCACTTGCAGTCTTCTGAGCGTTAAAAAGACTTAACCCCACGCCAAAAAGGCTTGCCAAGTTTCAGATACTTGAGAGTATCCTCAGTTCTAAATGGCAGTGATGATTCAGCAGGACTAGCACTCAGATATGTACTTCCTAACCTGCTGCAGTTGTACTTGAGAGGCTTTTTTAATTGGTTAGATGAAAAAGAATAAATACTTATCTGTGTCCAGTTCTGGGCCCCTCAGTTTAAGAAGGACATGGAGACACTTGAAGGTGTCCAGAGAAGGGCAACAAGGCTGGGGAGAGGCCTTGAGCACAGCCCTGTGAGGAGAGGCTGAGGGAGCTGGGATTGTTTAGCCTGGAGAAGAGAAGGATCAGGGGTGACCTCATTGCTCTCCTCAAGTACCTGAAAGGTGGTTGTAGCCAGGAAGGGGTTGGTCTCTTCCCCCAGGCACCCAGCACCAGAACAAGAGGCCACAGTCTCAAGCTGTGCCAGGGGAAGTTTAGGTTTGAGGTAAGGAGAAAGTTCTTCCCAGAAAGAGTAATTGGCCATGGGAATGTGCTGCCCAGGGAGGTGGTGGAGTCCCTGTCCCTGGAGGCGTTCAGGAAAGGATTGGACGTGGCATTTGGTGCAATGGTTTAGTAGTCATGAGGTGTTGGGTGACAGGTTGGACTCAATGATCTTTGAGGTCTCTTCCAACCTTAGTGATACTGTGATACTTAAAATACTTGAATGATTTGTGAGCTGGAGTACTTTGATCAGACCTGTTAGACCTAGTAGCTAAAGGTTTAATGACTTCTTTTTGGCCTTTAAAGACTAATGTTCATCACAAAACTAACTTTTTCTTCTTCCAGGGCCCAGGTTGTGCTGTAGCATAGAAAGAGTGATTGGCCATTGGAATGGGCTGCCTAGGGTGGTGGTGGAGTCACCATCACTGGACGTGTTTAGGAAGAGACTGGATGGGGTGCTTGGTTGCATGGTTTAGTTGATTAGATGGTGTTGGATGATAGGTTGGACTTGATGATCTCAAAGGTCTCTTCCAACCTGGTCTGCTCTACTCTACTCCTACTCTACTCCTACTCTACTCCTACTCTACTCCTACTCTACTCCTACTCTACTCCTACTCTACTCCTACTCTACTCCTACTCTACTCCTACTCTACTGTCAACATGTAGGCAAAGAAAAATATTAGTGTTTTAAACTCCTCTTAAAACTCTGTGAAGGTGAGATGGAGAATGCTCACTACCAAATTCCCAGTAAAATCAAATAAGAAGCTGCTCCTTGGAAGGAAAGTGCAGCTGGTAACTGGTGTGCATGATATGCTGAGCTGCAACAAGGCTAAAGCTTTTCCCTTGTGGGGGTTTAAAATCTTTAACAGTGTGCCCAGAAGGCCAATGGCATCCTGGCCTGCATCAGAATAGTGTGGCCAGCAGGAGCAGGGAGGTCATTCTGCCCCTGTACACCACACTAGTTAGGCCACACCTGGAGTTCTGTGCCCAGTTCTGGGCCCCTCAGTTTAGGAAGGACATTGAGACACTTGAATGTGTCCAGAGAAGGGCAACAAGGCTGGGGAGAGGCCTTGAGCACAGCCCTGTGATGAGAGACTGAGGGAGCTGGGGTTGCTTAGCCTGGAGAAGAGGAGGCTCAGGGGAGACCTTCTTGCTATCTACAACTCCCTGAAGGGAGGTTGCATCCAGGAAGGGGTTGGTCACTTCTACCAGGCAAGCAGCACCAGAACAAGAGGACACAGGCTCAAGCTGTGCCAGGGGAAGTTAGTATCACAGTATAACCAAGGTTGGAAGAGACCCCAAGGATCATCAAGTCCAACCTGTCCCAACAGACCCCACAACTAGACCATGGCACCAAGTGCCACGTCCAATCTCCCCTTGAACACCTCCAGGGACGGTGACTCCACCACCTCCCTGGGCAGCACATCCCAATGACGAACGACTCGCTCAGTGAAGAACTTTTTCCTCACCTCGAGTCTAAACCTCCCCTGGCACAGCTTGAGACTGTGTCCCCTTGTTCTGGTGCTGGTTGCCTGGGAGAAGAGACCAACCCCTTCCTGTCTACAACCACCTTTCAGGTAGTTGTAGAGGGCAATGAGGTCACCCCTGATCCTTCTCCTCTCCAGGCTAAGCAACCCCAGCTCCCTCAGCCTCTCCTCACAGGGCTGTGCTCAAGGCCTCTCCCCAGCCTTGTTGCCCTTCTCTGGACATGTTCAAGTGTCTCGATGTCCTTCTTAGGCTGGAGGTGAGGAGAAATTCTTTACAGAGAGAGTTGTTAGCCATTGGAATGTGCTGCCCAGGGAAGTGGTGGAGTCACTGTCCCTGGAGGTGTTCAAAAGGGGATTGGATGTGGCACTTGGTGCCATGGTCTTGTAGTCATGAGGTGTTGGATGACAGGTTGGACTTGGTGATCTCTGAGGTCTTTTCCAACTTTATTGATTCTGTGTGCTTAAAGCTTAGCATTGCTTCACACAGGCCTGACCACAGCAGTGCTGTGCAGCTACAGCTGAGAAGTAGCCTTTTTAACCTTCCAGTGTTTGACAGACAGTTACAGAGGCTCCACTTAGGTAGCTGCTATAACCCTCATCTCTGCAAACAATGTGGAGAGGAGGGAAAACCGGTACCAGCAGACTTAGAATTAGGTGGCCGATAAAAAGTGTGAAATAAAACAGAAGGCAGCATCTTGTGTAACTCAAAACGTGATGATTTGAACAAGCACCCTCTCGCTGAGTTAGCTCAGCAGCAGAAGTAACGTGCTGAATTTACCAGCCTTTGGATTTTATAATGGCTTTGCAATGCAAAAACGTGTTCCTGTGGAGCAAGGTGGTCCCATATGTTGTATCATGAAGTGTATGGGCACTCAGCTAAAACAATCCTTTCTCTGAACATGGGGGTAGGGGAAGACCAAGGGGAAAGTACAATTCAGCACCAGTCTGTCCTATATGCTTCAGCTTATATTCAAAAGATCATTTTTGGACTTCATTCCTCATGGGCAGGGGGGAACTATAAATTTTGGAGTATTAAGGATAAACTGATTCAAGTTCTCTCTTGAACAGCAAACTGCTGTCTAAGCTGTCAGCTTGTGGCTTGGACTGCAACACTGTGCTGGGTTAGGAACTGGCTGGAGGGCTGAGCCCAGAGAGTGGTGGTGAATGGTGCCACAGCCAGCTGGCGGCCGGTCACCAGTGGTGTGCCCCAGGGATCAGTGCTGGGCCCCATCCTCTTTAATACCTTCTTTGATGATCTGGATGAGGGGGTTGAGTCAGTCATCAGCAAATTTGCAGATGACACCAAGTTAGGAACAGATGTTAGTCAGTTAGAGGGTGGAAGGGCTCTGCAGAGGGACCTTGACTGACTTGACAGATGGGCAGAGTCCAATGGGATGGCATTTAACAAGTCCAAGTGCCAGAGGCTGCACTTTGGCCACAACACCACCATGCAGAGCTACAGGCTGGGGTCAGAGTGGCTGAGAGCTGCCAAACAGAGAGGGACCTGGGGGTGCTGATTGACAGCCACCTAAACATGAGCCAGCAGTGTGCCCAGGTGGCCAAGAAGGCCAATGGCATCCTGGCCTGCATTAGGAATAGTGTGGCCAGCAGGAGCAGGGAGGTCATTGTGCCCTTGTACTGTGCATTGGTTAGGCCACACCTTGAGTACTGTGTCCAGTTCTGGGCCCCTCAGTTTAAGAAGGACATTGAGACACTTGAAGGTGTCCAGAGAAGGGCAACAAGGCTGGGGAGAGGCCTTGAGCACAGCCCTGTGAGGAGAGGCTGAGGGAGCTGGGGTTGCTTAGCCTGGAGAAGAGGAGGCTCAGGGGAGACCTCATTGCCCTCTACAACTACCTGAAAGGTGGCTGTAGCCAGGAAGGGGTTGGTCTCTTCTCCCAGGCACCCAGCACCAGAACAAGAGGACACAGTCTCAATCTGTGCCAGGGGAAGTTTAGGCTGGAGGTGAGGAGAAAGTTCTTCACCGAGCGAGTCGTTCGTCATTGGAATGTGCTGCCCAGGGAGGTGGTGGAGTCACCGTCCCTGGAGGTGTTCAAGAGGGGACTGGATGTGGCACTTGGTGCCATGGTCTAGTCATGAGGTCTGTGGTGACAGGTTGGACTCGATGATCTTTGAGGTCTCTTCCAACCTTAGTGATACTGTGAAATATCACTGCATTTTCTTTCAGGCAAGTAAATACACATCTAACATGAAGCATTTCACTTCAATTTGCAGAGAGCAGTTTGGAGGCCAACCAGGCCAGCAGGTGCTAGGTGGAGTCTAAGTAATACAAAATATTTAAGTAGCTGTATTGGCTTTTCATTTCCATTAGATGTGTAGGTTCAGTGGTTGAACATAGCAGCTAGCTGGATCTGAAAAAGATTAGAGCATAACATTGTGGTAGAGTTTAACATGTAAATGCTTTGAGAGTTAATCAAGGAAATACATTTTAATTGGTTGTTAAATTAGGGACCTGCCTAACTAAGATGTTAAGGATTGCTTTAAGGTGATAGGGTGGAGAGCTGATCATGCTTCTCTTGGCTGCAGGGGAGTCTACGTTCTTCAGTTCAGACATGCCACTTGGAAGCTTAAGTTAAATGATGTCTACTGATGTGTCTACTCCCTCTTAGCAAATGTAATGGCTCTTATTTCAGTCTTTGCAGCAAAACCAGAAGCACAAGGTGGAAGCAAAGCTATTTCTTAATTAAAACCAGAACAGCTTCAGAATACCTTGGAAAAGCCGAGACAGATGTGGCTTGCCTTTCATTACTCAAACCCTTTGAATACTATTCAGTGCTGTGGGCATCTGAGAGCATAATGAATGAGAAAGATGAAATACTCAAAATGTGCTCAGGGATTTGCCTCTGTCAGGATGAGAGTTCTTGGGTAATTGGGGTAAGAAGGCAGAAGAGACTGGTGGAAGCTGAGAAATGAAACCTGTCTCAAATTCAGGCTCACTAAGGTTTCCAGGCTCACTATGGTGAGTAACTGGATGCTGGAGGGGGCAATCTCTAGAGGTGAAGTTCTGAAAATCAGTTGTAGGACATAAGTGAAAGTAGTTGTAGGACATAAGTGAAAGTGATTGTCCCTGTGTTTGCCTGCAAAATACACTATTACATGTTTGCAGTGGGGCAGGGGTGGATGAATGAGCATTGATCAGCTGCCCTAGCTAGACACTATGCCTGAATTAGTGGAAAGGAGCAATCAGTTCTCAGGACTCCAATTATTTGGTTCTTAGACAATGGGAAATAATTTTTAGGACCAGAACTTATAAGTGCCTTCTGAATTAATAGAAGTATGGAGGGCTTTTTTTCTCCTCATGTTTGCTCTTCCTAAAAACCTCTGTATGCCACTTGAAAATCATCTTGAAGTCAGTGATAGTTTACACCCAAATCAGAACTAAATGTAAGGATGTTATCTGAATGCAGCTGAATATTGATCTAGCTCTAAATCAGATTATTATGTTTACTGTTTGGTTGGTGGGTAGCTTTGGAACTAAGATGTTCTTCAGATTGCAGCTTGGGTCTGTTCAATTTAATTGATCATTAATACCTTGCTCGTTTCTGTGTATGGGCAAGCTGGGTTTGCTGTGAAGCAAACGATGACTGAGAGGTTTGGAGGATGTATAATCAGTGTCCATTTACATCTGTAAGACAGGGGCAAAACCCAAGCAAAACAAAAAATAACTTCACAAGCAAACAACGAGAGAAAAACCTCAGCACGACCACCCCTCCTGCACACACACACACGTCCCACCAACCAGACAAAACAAGAACTATTTGCATCATTGTTACTGTGCTCCATTTTAGCATTAAGTCTGCAAACAAACCAGCCCCCGAGTCTGAAATGGAAACACGCTGCCCTTGTAAAGCTGCAGGCTGCTCTGCAAGTATTTCTCAGTCTGTCTTTTCCCTGCTTGCTGCCTCAGAGTTTTCAAGAGTAGTTAGTTCATGTGCAATTAGGTGGGGTTGTGTTGCCTTTTTGTTTTACAAGGCAAAATTCTTAGTCCTTTAAATTCATTCAGCAGCCTGGCTTGCAGCAGGGTCCTGCAAATAGTTTGGTTTGTACAATTAGAAGGGTGGCAAAATGCAGCATGGGGTAGAAGTAGGGATCAAATCTAGTGGTAGATTCTTTTTGTCATTGGATTAAATGTATTCAGGTGATACTGATGGGCATGGCTTCTTTAGCAAGTGTTACATAGAATGCATAGAATAGAATACAGAGAATAAACCAGGTTGGAAGAGACCTTCAAGATCATCGCGTCCAACCCATCAACCAATCCGACACCACCTAATCAACTAAGCCATGGCACCAAGCACCCCATCAAGTCTCCTCCTGAACACCTCCACTGATGGTGACTCCACCACCTCCCCAGGCAGCCCATTCCAATGGGCAATCACTCTCTCTGTGTAGAACTTCTTCCTAACATCCAGCCCAAACCTCCCCTGGTGCAGCCTGAGACTGTGTCCTCTTGTTCTGGTGCTGGCTGCCTGGGAGAAGAGACCAACCTCTGCCTGTCTGCAACCTCCCTTCAGGTAGTTGTAGAGAGCAATAAGGTCACCCCTGAATCTCCTCTTCTCTTCTTACTAGACAGCTCTTGTGCCTACAGCTCTCACCTGTGAGTAATTTAGGAGAAATCATAACTTTATTCCCTGGAGGGAGCAATACAGGGTTCTAATGGCTTGCAGAAGGGTGTTTTACGTGGCACAAGGTCTGTGTGAATGCTTTTTAAAAGACAGGTAGGGCTCTAAGAAAAACTGTTCAGCAAATCTGGTCCCTGTTTAACTCTTTCGTCACAGCATTTGCTAACTTAATGCTTTGTTTTTCTCATGCCAGTCTTTTGAAAATCTCTCTGTGGAGTCTGGGGGTTCACTGCATGAAAGGGATTACATTCAAGGTAGGCAATTGGTTTGCTGTTAATGAACACTGTTCTGTATCTTTGTTTGTGGTTATAAGTAAGTTCTTGGTCACTTTGACACCTCTACTGCCATTTAAAGCGTCGCTGTGGAAAAGGAAAAAGCATTGGTATTACCAGGTTGGAGGATAGGGGAAGAACCAAGGCCTGAAGCACATCATCATATGATTGGTGCTTTGTTGGGTCACTTTCTTTCAGAAAGTTACACTGACCATGTGACTGCACCAGATAAAATACAGTGACCCTTTAATTTGTTCTGAGCACGCTGTCGGCCCTCTTTAGATTCAACTGGCATTAAAGACCAGCTCAAGATCAGAGCTGCTTAAGCGTAGGCGGTTGGCTAATCCTGGCTTTGCTCTCGGTGTGTGGTCACTTCTGCAGCTCACTTTGTTGTCTTCCATGCTTTATTTCCAGGACATCTTCGAGCAGAGGAGGTCGATAGCATGCTCCTAAGAAATGACAGTGGAATCGAAACGGCTCTGTCCTATGCTAAAGCATGGTCAAAGTATACCAAGGATGTGGTCGCATGGGTAGATAAAAAGCTTAGCTTGGGTGAGTGGCTCTTTCTGGCATTTAATCAGCTTTGTCATAAGGAAATCAAATCTGTTGTCAAGCCTCTGTGCTGCAGACTGTCAATAATGTGACTTCTAAATTAGTAGCTGTTAGTTGCGGTGAGCAGAACTACGGTTAAAGGGCTGTAACAAAGTGGAGGTGGTGCTCTGGAGCCTGTCTGTCAGAGGCAGAATGTGAAGAGCATAGAGCACGTGGTACAATTATCAGTGTGAACAGTAACTGAGTTTTATTTTTTACAGAAGTGGAGTGTGCTAAAAACTTAGCAAAAATGGCTGAAACTGCTAAAGCTGTTGTTGGACACCAGGTTAGTACACCCTAGGGACTTTATACTCAAGTCTTAAATGCTTCTGGGCAAGGCTTCCAGCGCACGACGCCGTGGCCATGCTTGAGGAATGGATTTTCAAGCTGAGACAGAATTGATTTGTGCTGTAAATCCCTGCTGAAATGACCTGCTGCACTTTGTCTTCCCATCTCCTAGGGAAATGTAGATAAATGGTTTTTGTTTATTTGTTGAATAGCTTTCTAGTTCACACAGTGCACTTTTCTGTAGTGCTTTCTGGTTTGAACTTGCAGGCTCCTCTGTCAGAGTGGGTTCCCCTGGTGAAGAGAAACACAGCTGAGAAATCAGGAATTTTCCACCTTCGGACCGAACTCTGACTTCCACACACCTTTAAACACCTTACTGAGTTTAATCTCTTTCAATTCTGCAGGCATGTAGAGTGTCAGTATCCCTCTACCTTGCCTAGAATCTGAATGTTTTGTTCTGTGTGACTTCAGGATTACATGCCATTCCAATCCATATTCGTGACTGCTTTTCAAAACGATATTGAGAACAGCCATCTCTGGCAGCAAACAGCCTCTGCTCTCCAGTCTAACAAGTTTGTGCAGGTAAGCTGAAAGAAAAAGAGCAAGGTAGTTTAGGATTATTATTTTTTTTTCTTAAGAGTTTTGTAGCACCACAGATTATTGAGAAGAATTTGCAGTCTCTAAAGCCTCCGTTATTGTTTCCCATCCTAGCCCCTTCTCGGAAGGAAAAACGAGTTGGATAGACAGAGGAAAGATATCAAGGAGCTCTGGCAGCGAGAACAGAAGAAGATGGTTGGTATTTTTTCACACCTACAGGGGTTCAATCTAAAATCTTTCAAACTAGACTGTTAGTCCCTGAAATCCCCATGTAGAATCTGTAGAGCTATTGGATGCGGTGTGTCACTGTGTATTGCGTGATGTAATTGTAGCTGCAAGACGTTTTCTGTGACTGCGTACTTTGGACTGAAGTCTACAGACCTGTGCATAACAGGTCTTTAAACACCACACTAAATGCCTGGAAGCTTAAAACAGTCAGTTCTTCTGCTTCTTTCTTTCATGGCATTCTGCAGCAAGAGCTGGAAGCTGCTCTGAGGAAAGCCAAGTTGCTATATACACAGCGTCAAGATGAGTATGAAAAGGCAAAATCCTGCACTGCTCGTGCTGAGGAGGAGCATCTTAGCTCAAGTGGGAGCTTTGTGAAAGATTTCAGCAAGCAGCTGGAAAAAAAAAGAAGGCTAGAAGAGGAAGCTCTTCAGAAAGTAAGAGTTTTTCACCTGTGCTTTTAAAGTTAAACCTGCCCTGGTTTTACTCAGGCTTTCCCAACAGGGGCATTTGAGCAAGCGTTCTGCTCGTAATTCTTGAGTTTGAGCGTGCTGTCCTCTCTCAGGCTTGTCTTCTAAACTAGACTCTTCAGTTACAAGCATCTTGTGTGGTTTCTTTCCTGTACCTTATAAGGCTTGTAGTCTGTCAATGGTTTATACTTGTGTTTTCTCTAGGCTGAAGAGGCCAATGAACACTATAAAGCAAGCATGGCAGAGGTTGAAGAAAAAAGGAATTACTTGGAAAGCTTTAAAAGCGATGTCTTAACACAGCTTCGGAAGCTTATTTACCAGTGTGATGATACTCTCAAAGCTGTAAGCATGCTTTTGTGAAGACATTTGGCACAGATCTGTAAATGTTGTTAAGGCTAAGAGCAAGTCCCATCTGTAGTGGTAACTGCTTAAAACAGAGAGTTTTCAAAGGGCAGAAGTAGAAAACAGAAGGAAAACTTGTCATGTTTGTGGCGGTGTTCTCCTGTTTGGAGTTTTCTTATGAAGGGGGGAGGATGTTGTCCATCTTGAGGGGGGTTTGGTATTTTCAATGGGCTGTTGCCTTGCAGAACACCCTGACTACACCATTCTTGTAAAGCCTCTCTAAGAATATTGGTGCAAGTCCTATCACTGAGGAGCACAGCTCTCGTTCTTGTCACTTTCTGTAGCGCATTAGCACAAAGGTTTGGCTCCGGCACGGAGCGGACGTTAACGTGCTGCGGCACGGAGCCTGCTGATCTGGGTGGCAGTCTCTGTTCCTGCAGGGTCCGTTGCAGCTGATGCATTAATGCACCTGAATGAGCTGAAGGTTGTCAGAACTCTCTTTACACAAGCTTCTGGAAAAAGCTTTGAGTGCATCGTGCCCGTGGATGTGTGTTTTCCTTTGAGGCAGACAATTTCATGCTGGGGTGGGAGGTGGGGAAGGAAAACTAAACAATCCTCCAAACACATAGCCCCTCCTCATGCAACCCAAAAGCCAACCCGTAAGACCAAGAGTGGTAGAGAGCTTAGACAAACTAGTCCAGTTCAAGTATCATCTGAACTGCAAACTGCTTTGCAGCCCCAAAGCTGAAGCAGCAGCCAGGCTGCATCCCCTTCCCCTGTGCATGTCTTGTGATAAAAATATTTCAGGATTTTTTGGGTAACTTAACAAAGAAAACATTCCACTGGGACAAGGAGTTTTGTCTCAAGATCATGTGGAGCTCATGTGAGTTTTAACTCCAATTACTTCATTGCTGTAGTGGCCACTAAAATTTCCTCCCAGGCATGATAAATGCCTTTGTGGTGGCGTGATTGCTAATTAGCTTGGTCAACCCAACTGCCTTTGCTACCTGGAGGATTCAATAATACAGAGAGGAGAAGACTGTCAGTATCTTCCTTACAGGTGGAGTTCTGCCAGTTGACTTTCAGGAATCTTGCCCAGAGTCTATCCCTGCAAATGTCACTCCTGTTTTCTAGGACTGTTGATTGTTTGGTTGATGTGTTGTTCTCCAAGTAGTTTTCTGTTGGGGATACTGATTTGGGTTGAGCAAAGTACAAGTGAAACAGCTAGTAAATTATCTACAAGTAATTGTTGTTTTTCCTTCCACCAGGCAACAGTTAACCTGTTTCAGCTGCAGCACGCTCAGGTTGTCTCTCTTCCTGTCAACTGCCAGTCCCTCTGTGAGAGTGCCAAACTCTATGACCCTGGCCAGCAGTATTCAGAATTTGTGAAAAGTTTGCCCAAGGAAGGTGTTGCTATTGAATCAGGCTCTTTTGACACCCACACTTCCCGTGCTGATGGGTGAGTCCCAACCTGTGCTTTTGTTTGCTTGTTTTAGAATGTAATCACAGTATCACTAAGGTTGGAAGAGACCTCGAGGATCATCGAGTCCAACCTGTGTCCCCAGACCTCATGCCTAGACCATGGCACCAAGTGCCACGTCCAGTCCCCTCTTTGACACCTCCAGGGATGGTGACTCCACCACCTCCCTGGGCAGCACATTCCAATGACGAATGACTCTCTCGGTGAAGAACTTTCTCCTCACCTTGAGTCTAAACCTCCCCTGGCACAGCTTGAGACTGTGTCCCCTTTTTCTGGTGCTGGGTGCCTGGGAGAAAAGACCAACCCCTTCCTGGCTACAGCCACCTTTCAGGTAGTTGTAGAGAGCAATGAGGTCTCCCCTGGGCCTTCTCTTTTCCAGGCTAAACAACCCCAGCTCCCTCAGCCTCTCCTCACAGGGCTGTGCTCAAGGCCTCTCCCCAGCCTTGTTGCCCTTCTCTGGGCACCCTCAAGTGTCTTGATATCCTTCTTAAACTGAGGGGCCCAGAGCTGGACACAGTAAGTAATAGAATAGAATAGAATAAACCAGGTTGGAAGAGACCTTCAAGATCATCGCATCCAACCCATCAACCAATCCAACACCACCTAAACAACTAACCCATGGCACCAAGCACCCCATCAAGTCTCCTCCTGAACACCTCCAATGATGGTGACTCCACCACCTCCCCAGGCAGCCCATTCCAATGGCCAATCACTCTCTCTGTATAGAACTTCTTCCTAACATCCAACCTAAACCTCCCCTGACACAGCCTGAGACTGTGTCCTCTTGTTCTGGTACTGGCTGCCTGGGAGAAGAGACCAACCTCTGTCTGTCTACAGCCTCCCTTCAGGTAGTTGTAGAGAGCAAGGAGGTCACCCCTGAGTCTCCTCTTCTCCAGGCTAAGCAACCCCAGCTCCCTCAGCCTCTCCTCATAGGGCTTATGTTCCAAACCCCTCACCAACTTTGTTGCCCTTCTCTGGACTCGTTCCAGCAAGTCAACCTCCTTCCTAAACTGAGGGGCCCAGAACTGGACACAGGACTCGAGATGACTCGCAGAAGGTCCTGTGGTGGGTTGACGTTTCCCCCCAGCATTAACTTTTGCCAGACCAACTCAGTTAGAAGCAAATGAAGCTGTATTTACAAGCAAAATCTACACTCTACCATGGAGTGCAATGGATATGTACAAAACATACAGTATGTACAATATTTACAGATATTCACAAGTAATAAACAGCACAAGGATGCCCCTGGCCAGGGACCAGGGGAAGCTACCAGCTTCTCCCTCCACTGCCTTCCCCTTCCCCGTCCTGTACAAAAGGGGCAAGAGAAAGGAGCAGAGAAGTTAGACTTAGCCAAGGCCAGCTCTGTTATAATGGCTTCTTGCTTTGTTTTTCCCAGCCTGTGTTGAAATGACAGGTTTCACTGTTTCCCTCTGAAAGATCCAGCTACTGTGGAAGTAAAGTCAAAGGCAGGTCCTTGAGTCAGTGTGCTGAATGCTTTTCCACCTTGAACTTGTTGTGAAATGTTCATCTTGGCACTCGAGCCCCAGAGTATCCATTCCAGTCCCTGTGTTTCGTGGTTCTACAGGAAAGCGTTGTCGTCATTCCTTGTCATCTTTCAAAAGGAAACTCAATACAAAAACCCAGGGCTTGAGTCAGACTCCCACCAACAAAAGCCAGGAAATCCAAAGCTAAAGCTGAGATTCTGAGTTCTTGTCTGTGAATTTCCTGCCTTTTAAGACTGACTTTTAGGCCTTACTCACACGTTCTCATTTAGAGGGGTTTAACTGTGCGGCTCCCTGAGGAACTGAGGAGTGAAGCGTCAGACGTTGTGCTCTCTCCCAGCTGTACTGCTCCAGATTTACAGGAGTCTGCTTTTGAACTCCTCACCACCCTTCGTTTTCTTTGACATGGCCCTGTGGTGGTTCAGGTGCTTGAAGCAATCACATCTGTTGTTTCTGTCTGCATTTATTTAAGGCACAGTAGCCTGGACAAAGGCAAGCTTGAACATTTTGAAGTCCTTGTGTCCTTAGCTGGAAAGGATACCTTCAGGAAAAGCCTTCTGACCGCTGAACTTGGCTAGCAGGCCACTTTGTCCATAGGGTGCTTCAGCACTCCACATCAATTACTATGAACAGTTTTGGGTCTTTGAGAGCATGTTTTCACAATAGAGAGGCTGTAAGCTCTTTGGCAGCTCTGACATCTTCTGTGCTTTTCAAAAAGCACAGCACTTTATTGCCTTTATGTGAATGGCCTTGATGGCTGGGCAGGGAATTGTTTTAGGGAAAGCATGGGAGTAGAATACGGTGTCACTTGAATTATCCTGATCTTTAGATAACAACAGCTTTGGGGAGGCTGGAGTGAAGAGGGGACAGCTGCTTCTCCTTGGTGGCAAGAGCCAGGAGCAGAGGCAATGGTTCCAAGCTGCAGCAGGGGAGGTTCAGGCTGGATGCTAGGAAATGTTTCTTCCCACAGCAGGTTCTCAGACATTGGAATGGGCTGCCCAGGGCAGTGCTGGAGGCGTTTAAGCAGCCTGTGGAGCTGGCACTTAGGGACATGTTTTAGTGTTGACCCTGCAGTGTTGGGTTGAGGGTTGGACTGGATGAGTTTGGAGGACTCTTCCAAACAGATGTTTTTTTGTGATACCTTGCAGGGATGTCAAAAAGCTGATTTACAGGGAGGGTGGGGGCAGGGAAACACTGGGAAATTGCACATATTTAATTGCAAGTAAAGGGCTATCTTTGTTTTCATTATTAGTATTGGTTTATAATTTAGCTTTAATAATGACATGTCAACTGGGTATGTTCATGAACAGCAACTACGTGAAGTATCTTTAGTGCCCAGGGATTAATAAGGGGAAGGGGGGTGGGGGGAAGAACATGGCTCTTCATTTAATTCTATCTTGTTCATTCTCAATTTACTTTATTCATTCTGAAGGGTTTTTAATAAGCAATCAGCCAACAGTGTCCATGCATCCCATGGGAACTTATCTCAGTATTCAGGAGATTTTCCTGCTCAGATGTTAGATGATGTGGGAAGCCCAATTTACCATCGTTCACAAAACATTGGAGAGAAGAGTTCCTCCAGCAGCACAGATATCCAAGGTAATGCTTCTGTATTTCACCTGGAGTTTGGTTGCTGAATAAAACTAGTGGGGGGAAAAGAAAGAAAGAGGCTTGATGTCTCTGTCAGAAGTGTAGCACTGGAGGTATTAAAACACATCTTTTACAGTCAAAGCCTGTAAAAGCAGTTAAGCGCTCGATGGCAAGGAGGAATGGAAAGCTGCCTCTTTGCATTCCCCGATTCTGTGACACAGAGGAGCAGATGCAGTTCCAACAGCAAGCCCTGTCAAGTTCAGTGTACCAAACCATTTCACTGTAGCAGCTGAAAATCTGTTTCTTTAAATGCTGCTCTGGTTTCAGGTGTTTCAGAGGCATGACTGTCCAGCTTCTGAAAGCCATTTTCTTACACCTTGAAGCTTTTACATGTGTGATGTGATGATTGACTGCTTTTCTTTTCCTACTATGCTGTATGTTGGTGTAACTTTTGCAGTGTTCTCCTGTTATGAATACAGTCTTAGTCTTTAAGTAGAATGTAATTTTGTCCTTGACCCTTGGAACTTGTGGCTTTTCCTTTCAAAAGTAACACGAGGGCCACCACCCTTCAGATCGTGGTCGGTTGGCAACCAGAGCGGAGGGATGTGCAGCGACTCTGAAAGCGCAGGAGGAAGCAGTGAGTCAAGGTCCATGGATTCTCCATCTGCTAGCCCAGGTACAGCTGCTCCCACTGATACACTAATTTGAAGTCTTCTTTCAACTGTGACTTTAAGAAGACACCATTGTTAGTTCAGCAAGTGCTGGGCAGAGCCTGTGATGAGAGCACCCAGTTGGGTGGAACTGATGCTTACAGCTTCCTGAAAATCCTTTCTCATCCGCTAGGGGATTTTAAAAGGCGACTTCCCCGAACACCTTCCACTGGTACAATGTCATCTGCAGATGATCTTGATGAAAGAGAGCCACCATCTCCTTCAGACTGTGGTAATGTTTCCATACCTGATGTCCCCAAAAGACTCTTTGCTGTGGAGTGAGGCTTTTCTTTCCAATGTGCTATAGAAAAGTGCGCCAAGGAGCCTGTGCTTGTCAGCAGTATTGTTTGTTGCTGTGGTGTGCATCCACTTGAGGCTGAGAGATGTTCAGGTTGTTTTGATGAAGCTGGGCAGAATTGTTCTTGCACAGCCTTTGAACATTTTCTGTCATCTTCACCCTCCTGAGTTAAGCAAAGGATCCCATTACCCTTTCCCTTCAGGCATTTACGTTTAAAATTAGCCCCATGGCACTGAGGAGCAAGATCACTTCTAAACTTTGAAGTGAAATGCATAGTTACAGAGACTTGGTAACTGGCAAATGGGAAGAAAAACAGTGGATCCCAATGTTTAGGGTTATGACTGAGATTTTACTGTTCTCAGCTTGGATAAGCAAGTTTGGTCATGTCTGTCTCAGATGTGAGCACCCCATTTCTCATTCTCAAATCTGGGCTGTGTGAAGCCAGTGTTGCCACAGGTACTGAAACCCGAGTAGCTGGGTTGTCAGGCATAGCTCCATAGAGTGTCTGCAGAGCTTAACAAACTAGTTCTGAAATACCTGTAGCATTTGCTCACTAAGGCATCTAGGAAATTCTGCAGGTAGTCCTTACTGCCTAAATGTGTGCTTTGCCTTCTAGAAACCAGCTTGTACTTAACCCTGCTGCAGACCCATATTTAAATCACAGCAACGTCTTAATGCAAACTTTCACTCGGAGTGCTGTTGTTCAATCAATACTTGAGCTCTTAAGAAGCTTTCTGGGCAGTTAACTATATGTGCTAACTTCAGGTTTACCTGTAAAACAAAGGATAGCATTTTAATATATAGAACAGAATAGAATAGAATAGACCAGACCAGGTTTGAAGAGACCTTCAAGATCATCGCGTCCAACCCATCAACCAATCCAACACCACCTACACAACTAACCCATGGCACCAAGCACCCCATCAAGTCTCCTCCTGAACACCTCCACTGATGGTGACTTCACCACCTCCCCAGGCAGCCCATTCCAATGGGCAATCACTCCCTCTGTGTAGAACTCCTCCTCTCCAGGCTAAACAACCCCAGCTCCCTCAGCCTCTCCTCACAGGGCTGTGTTCCAAACCCCTCCCCAACTTTGTTGCCCTTCTCTGGACACGTTTCAGCAAGTCAACCTCCTTCCTAAACTGAGGGGCCCAGAACTGGACACAGGACTCAAGGTGTGGCCTAACCAGTGCAGTGTCCAGGGGCAGAATGACCTCCCTGCTCCTGCTGGCCACACTGTTCCTGATGCAGGCCAGGATGCCATTGGCCCTCTTAGCTGCCTGGGCAGTAAGTTGCTTGGGGGAAAAAGTGGCCACAACAAGCAGCAGCTGCTATTCTGTCTTGGAATACTCTGGAAAATACTTTAGTGTTTTCTTAGGAGACAGAATCAGTGATTCTTTATTCTCCTATGGGTTCTGCTGTGAGTGCATGTGAATTCTTCCCTGCTGCCAAGTGTTTCAGAAACACTGCAGGCTGAACCATAATGTCATCTTCCGTCCTCCAGCGCAGGATTTTGACAGGCGTAGAAAGAAGCTTTTGTGCGTAGCTGCCTGCCTGCAGGGCGGCTGGAATCAGATGCCCTCATATTTTCATGTGCTTATTAATGCAGGACAGGACAGAAATGCTGAAAAATGCCAAAGTGGTGGGTTTGTCCCACTTGTATGTGAGATTACTTGACGGCTTGTCGGGTCTGTTAATGTAAAGCGTTGCGTTGTTTTGCCCCGGTGTGACCGGAATGCTTTTGATTGCTTTGATAGTTGCTGCTGCCTACAGAATTCTGGGTTCTGCAGCATGCTGCTAAACAAATCAGAATGTAGATACAAGAATGACTGTAACAGAAATTCTCTTCAGGTTTAAATGATCTGACATCTGAAACTGCAAATTCTCCAGGACCTTTTAGAAATGCTAATATGTCCAAAGCAGCACAAACACACAAGCTACGGAAGCTGAGGGCTCCATCCAAATGCAGAGAATGTGACAGCTTAGTGGTGTTCCATGGAGCTGAGTGTGAGGAGGTAAGTGGAAAAAACAGTTTAAATGACTGCCTGGGATTCTGTAAAGCCAGGAGTTTGGAAACCTGGGCAGTTCTTCTGTATGAAAATACAGACTTTGTGGCTTGTGGAGTTGTAAACTCAGAGCAAAAGTGCGATGGACAAATCTTTGCGCTTACTCGGGGGGGGGGGGGGGGGACAAACAGCATAGAATCATAGAGTCAATAAGGTTGGAAAAGACCCCAAAGGTCATCAAGTCCAACCTGTCAACCAGCACCTCATGACTACCATGGCACCAAGTGCCACATCCAATCCCCTCTTGAACACCTTCAGGGATGGGGACTCCACCACCTCCCTGGGCAGCACATTCCAATGGCTAACAACTCTCTCAGTGAAGAACTTTCTCCTCACCTCCAGCCTAACCTTCCCCTGGCACAGCTTGAGACTGTGTCCTCTTGTTCTGGTGCTGCTTGCCTGGGAGAAGAGACCATCCCCCCTCCTGGCTACAACCACCCTTCAGGTAGTTGTAGACAGCAGTAAGATCTCCTCTGAGCCTTCTCCTCTTCAGGCTAAACACCCGCAGCTCCCTCAGCCTCTCCTCACAGGGCTGTGCTCAAGGCCTCTCCCCAGCCTTGTTGCCCTTCTCTGGACACCTGCAAGAGTCTCAATGTCCTTCTTAAATTGAGGGGCCCAGAACTGGACACAGGGCTCGAGGTGTGGCCTAACCAGTGCTGAGTCCAGGGGCACAATGACTTCCCTCCTCCTGCTGGCCACACTATTCCTAATGCAGGCCAGGATGCCATTGTCCTTCCTGGCCACATGGGCACACTGCTGGCTCATGTTCAGCCAGCTGTCTATCAGTACCCCCAGGTCCCTTTCTGTCTGGCTGCTCTCCAGCCACTCTGACCCCAGCCTGTAGTGCTGCATGGGGTTGTTGTGACCAAGCAGTACTTGCACTGTCAGGTTGTATCAAAACATGCTGTTGTGTGTTTTTGGTTTTTTCCCTTCCCCTGTAGTGTTCACTTGCCTGCCATAAAAAATGTCTGGAGACTTTAGCTATTCAATGTGGGCACAAAAAACTTCATGGAAGGCTTCACTTGTTTGGAGTGGAATTTGCCCAAGCTGCTAAAAATATTCCCGATGGCATTCCTTTCATCATCAAAAAGTGTACATCAGAGATCGAAAGCAGAGCGCTGAATGTCAAGGTACAGTCAAGTTTGTTTGTCAGTCCTGAGTATGAACTGCCTCTGTCAAAACAAAGCCTCTGCAGATGTCAGTGCTGCACAGTTGGTAGCAGCTCTTCAAGGTATGGTCAAGTTTGTCAGTCCTGAGTATGAACTGTCTCTGTCAAAACAAAGCCTCTGCAGCTGTCAGTGCTGCACAGTTGGTAGCAGCTCTTCAAGGTACAGTCAAGTTTGTTTGTCAGTCCTGAGTATGAACTGTCTCTGTCAAAACCTCTGCAGCTGTCAGTGCTGCACAGTTGGTTGCAGCTCTTCAAGGTATGGTCAAGTTTGTTTGTCAGTCCTGAGTATGAACTGTCTCTGTCAAAGCCTCTGGAGATGTCAGTGCTGCACAGATGGTAGCAGCTCTTCAAGGTACAGTCAAGTTTGTTTGTCAGTCCTGAGTATGAACTGTCTCTGTCAAAACAAAGCCTCTGCAGATGTCAGTGCTGTGCAGTTGGTAGCAGCTCTTCAAGGTATGGTCAAGTTTGTTTGTCAGTCCTGAGTATGAACTGTCTCTGTCAAAGCCTCTGGAGATGTCAGTGCTGCACAGATGGTAGCAGCTCTTCAAGGTATGGTCAAGTTTGTTTGTCAGTCCTGAGTATGAACTGTCTCTGTCAAAGCCTCTGGAGATGTCAGTGCTGCACAGATGGTAGCAGCTCTTCAAGGTACAGTCAAGTTTGTTTGTCAGTCCTAAGTATGAACTGTCTCTGTCAAAACAAAGCCTCTGCAGCTGTCAGTGCTGCACAGTTGATAGCAGCTCTTCAAGGTACAGTCAAGTTTGTTTGTCAGTCCTGAGTATGAACTGTCTCTGTCAAAACAAAGCCTCTGCAGCTGTCAGTGCTGCACAGTTGGTAGCAGCTCTTCAAGGTATGGTCAAGTTTGTTTGTCAGTCCTGAGTATGAACTGCCTCTGTCAAAACAAAGCCTCTGCAGCTGTCAGTGCTGCACAGTTGGTAGCAGCTCTTCAAGGTATGGTCAAGTTTGTTTGTCAGTCCTGAGTATGAACTGCCTCTGTCATAACAAAGCCTCTGCAGATGTCAGTGCTGTGCAGTTGGTAGCAGCTCTTCAAGGTATGGTCAAGTTTGTTTGTCAGTCCTGAGTATGAACTGTCTCTGTCAAAACAAAGCCTCTGCAGCTGTCAGTGCTGCACAGTTGGTAGCAGCTCTTCAAGGTATGGTCAAGTTTGTTTGTCAGTCCTGAGTATGAACTGCCTCTGTCAAAACAAAGCCTCTGCAGATGTCAGTGCTGTGCAGTTGGTAGCAGCTCTTCAAGGTACAGTCAAGTTTGTTTGTCAGTCCTGAGTATGAACTGCCTCTGTCAAAACCTCTGCAGCTGTCAGTGCTGCACAGTTGGTAGCAGCTCTTCAAGGTATGGTCAAGTTTGTTTGTCAGTCCTGAGTATGAACTGTCTCTGTCAAAACAAAGCCTCTGCAGATGTCAGTGCTGCACAGTTGGTCGCAGCTCTTCAAGGTATGGTCAAGTTTGTTTGTCAGTCCTGAGTATGAACTGCCTCTGTCAAAACCTCTGCAGCTGTCAGTGCTGCACAGTTGGTAGCAGCTCTTCAAGGTATGGTCAAGTTTGTTTGTCAGTCCTGAGTATGAACTGTCTCTGTCAAAACAAAGCCTCTGCAGATGTCAGTGCTGTGCAGTTGGTAGCAGCTCTTCAAGGTATGGTCAAGTTTGTTTGTCAGTCCTGAGTATGAACTGTCTCTGTCAAAACCTCTGCAGCTGTCAGTGCTGCACAGTTGGTAGCAGCTCTTCAAGGTATGGTCAAGTTTGTTTGTCAGTCCTAAGTATGAACTGTCTCTGTCATAACAAAACCTCTGCAGCTGTCAGTGTTGCACAGTTGGTAGCAGCTCTTCAAGGTATGGTCAAGTTTGTTTGTCAGTCCTAAGTATGAACTGTCTCTGTCATAACAAAGCCTCTGCAGCTGTCAGTGCTGCACAGTTGGTAGCAGCTCTTCAAGGTATGGTCAAGTTTGTTTGTCAGTCCTGAGTATGAACTGTCTCTGTCAAAACAAAGCCTCTGCAGCTGTCAGTGCTGCACAGTTGGTAGCAGCTCTTCAAGGTATGGTCAAGTTTGTTTGTCAGTCCTGAGTATGAACTGTCTCTGTCATAACAAAGCCTCTGCAGATGTCAGTGCTGTGCAGCTGGTAGCAGCTCTTCTACGCTCATCTTCCAAATCAGGGTTGTGCTGGTCTCTTCATTTCAGGGCATCTATCGTGTGAATGGAGCCAAATCAAGAGTTGAAAAGCTGTGCCAAGCTTTTGAAAATGGGAAGGATTTGGTTGAGCTCTCTGAACTCTATGCACATGACATCAGCAATGTTCTCAAGCTGTATCTCCGTCAGGTATGTACTCAACGGGTCAAATGGAAAGCCAGAGTCATGCAGTATGTTTCTTCAGTGCATAAGGAGGGGGAGGAAAAGTCCTTTTCTACAGCAGGAGATAAAAGGAATGCCTTGTGTCCTAGCAATTAGGCTTCTTTTCCATTGTATGATGAGCTGTGTTTCCCAGGGGCCCGATGCCTCTTTAAATGTTAGTGCTAGACACTAGAACAAGCTTAAGTTGTAGTGGAGATTTCATTTGTAAAACCTTTTTGGCTGCTGACTGCTTGTTGAAAATATTTCCCCATCCCTGCCATCCCCCACAGCTGCCAACATGTGGCTGTTCATACCTGCTGATGAGTATTCCATGAAACACTTGCAGTGGTCCTGGTATTATGTTTGTTGTCGTAGAATGGTTTAGGTTGGAAGGGACCTTAAAGATCACCTAGTTTCCACCTCTCTGCCATGGACAGAGACACCACCTGCTAGGTGGAGTTGCTCAAGGCCCCATCCAACCTGGTCTTGAGCAGTTCCTATGGATGGAGTATCCACAGCCTGTCTGGGCAACTTGTTCCAGTGCCTCACTCAACCTCATGGGGAAGAATTTGCTCGTGTCCAATCAAATTGTAGCTTCTTCCAGTTTGAAGAACTCCTTACCCCTCTCATCTTGTCAATACATGCCTTTGTAAAAAGTCCCTCTCCAGCTGTCCTGTAGGCCCCTTTCAAACACCAGCAGGCTGCTATATGGTCTCTTCAGAGCCTTCTCTTCTCTAGGCTGAACAACCCCAGCTCTCTCAGCCTGTCATCTGAGATGTGCTCCATCCCTCTGATCATCTTAGTGACCCTCCTCTGGACCCACTGAAAGAGTTCAATGTCTTGCACTTAGATCTTCAGAGCTGAACACATTATTCCAGATGTGGTCTCATGAGAGTGAAGTGGAGGGAGAGAATCACCTTCCTCAGCCTGCAGACCATGTTTCTTTTGATGCAGCCCAGTTGGTTTTCTGGGCTGAAAGCCTGCATGGCTGCCTCATACTAGGCTTCTTATCAACCCACACTCCCAACTCCTCCTCCTCAGGTCTGCTCTCTATCCATTCCATCCCCAGGCTGTATTTGTGCTTGGGATTGCCCTGACCCAGGTACAGGACCTTGTGTTTGGCTTTGTTGACCTGTGCATGGGGTTGAGAGGTTGGGGTTCATGGGGAAGGAGATATTACTGTGGGGGTCTCCTACAGGCCACCTGAGCAGCAGAACCAAGCAGATGAGGCCCTCCACAGGCAAATAGAAGCAGCTTCCAGGTCACAGGCCCTGGTCCTCATGGGTGATTTCAACCACCCTGACATCTGCTGGAGGGACAACAGGGCAAGGCACCAGCAATCCAGGATGCTCCTGGATTGCATAGAAGACAACTTCCTCCTCCAAATGGTAGAGGAACCAACAAGAAAAGGTGCTATGTTGGACCTTGTTCCCACCAACAGGGAAGGGCTGGTAACCAATGTGAGGCTCAGAGACAGCCTTGGCTGCAGTGACCATGAAGCAGTTGAATTTAATCTCCTCAGGGCAATCAGGCTGAAGTATTCTAAGCTTACGGCCCCAGACTTTAGGCGTGCAGACTCTGATCGCTGCAGGGATCTGATAGCCAAAGTGTCCTGGGACAAAGCCCTGGAGGCAAGAGGGACCCAGGACAGATGGGTAGTGTTCAGGGACCACCTCCTCTGTGTCCAGGAGCTATGTATACCAACAAAGAGGAAAGCAGGAAAGAATGCTAGGAGGCCTGCCTGGATGAGCAAGGAGCTGCTGGACACTATCACTTAAAAGGAAACTCTACAGGCAGTGGAGGGAAAGACAGCTAGAACTGGGGGGATATAAGGAAGCTGCCCAGGCAGCAAGAGACCTGGGTAGGAAAGCCAAAGCAGAGTTTGAACTGAATCTAGCCAGGGAGGTTAAAGGGAACACTAAGAACTTCTGCAGGTGTATGAATGGCAAGAAGATGACGAGGGAAGGTGTGAGCCCCCTCAGAAAGGAAACTGGTGACATGGTCACCTCTCCCCAGCCTTGTTGCCCTTCTATGGACACCTGCAAGAGTCTCAATGTCCTTCTTAAACTGAGGGGCCCAGAACTGGACACAGGACTCAAGGTGTGGCCTAACCAGTGCTGAGTACAGGGGCAGAATGACCTCCCTGCTCCCGCTGGCCACGCTATTCTTGATGCAGGCCAGGATGCCATTGGCCTTCTTGGCCACGTGGGCACACTGCTGGCTCATGTTCAGTGGCTGTCTATAGAAGCTGTTCTGAAGGGACTGGGGAGGCATGGGCCATCTTTTTCTTTCGACGTGGAGCTTTAAAGCTTCACAGCTGAGCTTTCCAAAAGGATTTCAGTATGTGCCTGAAAACGTTAGGCTGGGATGTTGTGCAGTGAAGTTACTGAGTCACTCTGCAAACCTGCTAACCATGAAAGGAATTCAGAGTTCATGCACCTTCAGTGCGTGGTCCTGTCCTGTTCCTGACGCTGGCTGTCAGAGGTGAACATTCCGATCCTGGCATCGTCACCATTAAGAGCTTGGGAAAAATTGCAAAGATGTCCTCTGCCTACTGACTGCAGTTAAAAGGTAGCAGATGACCTCCATCACGGGGGGGGGGAGCTGTTGGAGGCACTGGGCTGCCTTTTTGCATAGGCTTCACAATTTAAAAGGGTCGACATCAAATAGCGTGTTTGCTTCTGGCCTTGCTGCTTCCTTTGTAGCTGCTCTGGTGGCTTTTGCGGCAAACCTGCTGGCTTGAGCTGTAGGAGCAGCACTAGGAACATGCAGTTAAGACACTGAGAATCCAGAGTTACCCTGTATTTGGGAATAATTACTAAAATTAATCATTTTCAGTTTTAGTCTCCCTGTTCTTTGCTTCTACCTAGCAAACAAGCAGGTCAGGGTTCAGGGTTTTGTCTTCTTGGGCAATTTGTTTGTTATCATTGGCTTTCATTTTCATGCCGAGAGGTTATTCCAATCACACTTAAAAATAAATGTTACATGGCCTAAAATCCCTTCTTAAGGAATGGAATAGGGCTGGGAAAAGAAAAAATGGATGCCACATGTGATAGACTCTCAGAGACTGGAAAAGTAAACAAACTGCTCCGTTATTGTGGTATCAATCCCTTCCCTGCAGTCTGTGCTTGCACTGATAAATGCTCAGTCTTGAAGCAAGAGAGGGCTAGCAAAAGGTCTCAGGAGACAGGTGGGGGAAGCTGGTTTTGTTACCCGGGATTAGGTTTGGCAAATTGTGCTTTGGAACTAATGAACAAGGAGTCGACAAGGTCATCATCTAAGAAAAGATGCTAGCCTAGACAGAGTTGAAGGGAAAAGGAGGAAAACAAAGAAGTGGCAATTGAGGCTTGAGCATGCTTCTGAAATGTTCTTATCTCCCCAGCTTCCGGAGCCTTTGATTTTGTTTCGGCTTTACAATGAGTTCATTGGACTTGCAAAGGAGAGCCAGAACGTTAATGAGGAGTTGGATGCTAACGAAGCTAGCCCCAGATCAAAGACCAGACAGTCACTCTGCATCGAGCTGAACAGGATCATCATTAAGATTAAGGATCTTCTGAAACAGCTGCCCCTACCAAACTACAACACTCTTCAGTACCTTATTGGGCACCTTCACAGGTGAGGAAAGACTTTAAATGCAAACTGATCTGAAATAGACCAGCTGCATGCTGGGAAACTCCTGTACTCTTCTGATGACCAGAGGAAGAAGTTGCATGTGCCTTAGAAGCCATTCCTTCTGTTGCCATTTATTTTTCCAGTGTAAGGAATTCTTAGGTTACAGAAGAATACGACAAGGGAAGAAAGGAGGGAAGGAGCTGACCTCCATTATTCTTGATTCTTTGCTAGCATTTGGGTCAGCAAGTAGAATAGAATAGACCAGGTTGGAAGAGACCTTCAAGATCATCGTGTCCAACCTATCACCCAACACCACCCAACCAACTAAACCATGCAACTAAGCACCCTGTCAAGTCCCCTCCTGAACACCTCCAGTGATGGTGACTCCACCACCTCCTCGGGCAGCCCATTCCAATGGGCAATCACTCTCTCTGTGTAAAACTTCCTCCTAACCTCCAGCCTAAACCTCCCCTGGTGCAGCTTGAGACTGTGTCCTCTTGTTCTGGTACTGGTTGCCTGGGAGAAGAGACCAACCTCTGCCTGTCTACAACCCCCCTTTAGGCAGTTGTAGACAAGCAATAAGGTCACCCCTAAGTAGTAACTAGTGGCAGCTTTAGGCCCCTAAGTGTGGTGTCAATCAGGATATGACCCAGACAGGGCAGTGATTTGGTGCTGTTAACAGAAAATCAAGACTTGTATCGTGTCTATTAAAACAATTTGATGGTTACATTTCACTTGCTTGTCCTCCAAGTGCTGGGTTGTATGATGCTTGCGTGCCAAGCTGATGACTACCAGGAAAAATGGGTAAGGTACCCACAATAATAATAATAATGCTTTATCACTCCTGGGAATGAGGGAGGTATTCTTCTCTGCAACTCCAGAAACCCCAAACAGCCACAAATAACATTAACCAAGCAAGACACAAACATCCTTGTGTGGCAAGCACCTAGCCTAAGCTGCTGTTAAATGCAGTCTGCACTGCAGACGCTGCCTGCCTACCACCTTCGTGGTTTCCATCGTCTTTCAGCATCTTTAGCTACGAGCTGGTATTTTCATAGCTGAAAGTGTTTCTGAAGTAGTAAACCCCTCTGACTCGTGGGATTTTGGTTTGGTTCTTGTTCCCCTCTTTGCAGGGTCGCAGAGCAGTGTGATGAAAACAAAATGTCAGCCAGCAACCTTGGCATCATATTTGGCCCAACTCTCATCAGGCCACGTCAGACAGATGCTACGGTTTCTTTGTCATCGCTTGTGGATTACCCCTACCAGGCTCGAGTCGTGGAGCTGCTCATCACCCACTACGAAAAGATATTTGATGTTTCAATGAAACCACTTCTGAGCACAATTCAGTCTGAGGAAACGGTCAGAGCTGCTGTAACAGCAGAAGAGAGGGAGCCACGTCAGCAGAGGAAGTCCTTAGTTGCAGTCAAAGAAGTGAGTGGCTTCTCCTTGCACCGCTGCGGCGCGCCAGCTAAGCTCCTGTGTCTAAGGGTGCAGCACTCCAGAGCACAGGCTCATTAAGCTTCTGTGGTTTGTTGTTGGGGTTCTGTTGGTTGGGGTTTTTGAGTTGGTTGGGGTTTTTTTTGGGGGGGAGGGGGTGGCTGAGTGCCTTCCCTCTTGTTCTCATTTACTTTTTGCACTGACTTCTGTTAGCAGGATGTTCTTATATCTCCAAGTGAAAGCAGAGCTTCAGAAACAGCTGCCCTGTTTTTGGATTCAAACACCAGCAGGAATACAAAAGAACAAGCAGATACATCTGTGACTGGTTAGTGCACTTTTATTAGGTCTGGGGATAGCTGTATAAGCACTGGTGCATGCATTAGATGATAGGGCACGCAGCTCTTTGCTTTAGACAGAAGCAAGTGATAAAACCTGCTTATCAGTGCTGGGTAATACTGTTCAGCTGTAAGAGGAACAGCATTAAATCCTTGTGAAGGCTTGCAAGAAGCATGTGCTTACAGAATTAGAGCTCAAAGTGCTTGATAAGAGAACAGCACAGTGTTTTGGTTTCTTCCTTTTGACAGAAGAAGGTAATTATGCTGTGCCCCTATGCTGTGACTGTAGACTCTGAAATCTGCTGCGGTGCCGCAAACCAATATCCACTCATCCAACATGTTCTGACCATTGCTTTCCCCAGAATGTGTATCATTGCTGCTCATTGGGACTAAACCAGAAGGCCCTGGGAAAAGCAGTCCTCTGACAGAACCATCAGCTGCCAGCATTCTGGATGTCAATGTGTCTTCTTCAAAAAAGCCAGGTTTGTTCACCTAACTTTAAATATGCTCCACGGTTTGCTTTGTTCTGCTCATCTGCCTGTGCTCCTACAGTGGTGTGTTTTAATGTAGGTATGATTTCAGCTGCTTCACTTAGGAGTTGAGACATTGACACCATCCCTTCTGCTGATTTTCAGGTGGTGTCACCGGTTCAGTCACGCCCTGCACGGTAGCGGTGCAACCTTCTGAAACACATGAAAACTGAAACCATTCAGGGATGAGAGAGCACCAGCCAAAATGTAGTGCAGTGTCTCCCTGCAGTTTTTCCCCTTAGCCTCTTCCTTGGTGGCACCTGTACAGTGTGTGTTTTACTGCTGTCGAAATGCCAACAGCTCTGTAGCGTAGCGCACACAAGGGCTACCTAAAACGCCCTCCCGTTCAAATCCCATCCAGGCATCAGCAAATGGAGGTCATCTTCTGCTGACAGCGGTCTTGCTGGTGTGTCTTTGTGTCTGGTGCAAAGATCTGCTCACTGCTACTTGTGTGTTTCTAGGGGATGCTCTGAGGCCAGCTGCAGAGAAAGACAACGAGTCATCTGTTCGTTTGGGTGAAGAGAGCTGCAAAGCCAACCTGCTGCCTGCGAAGCCTAACCGCCAGCTTACCAAGGTGCCGTTGCGGGTCCTGAGGACGAAGCCCAGCCCTCGCCCTGTGAGCCTGCCTGCGCAGCCAGTAGCTCCTGCCTCCGTGTTGAACGAGAGAAACTCGCGCAACGCAGCAGCGGTAAGCCCAGAGAAGCTCGGCAGGAGCCCCACTATTGAAGAAGTTTCAGAGGTGAGGGCACTCCCTGCCGTCAATGCCTGCTACAGGCTTCCTTGCTACGACGCCCAGACGCTGCGGAAAACCTGGGACAAGCAACACAAGCAGGGTGACGCCGCGGCAAGGGCAGCCGCGAGCGTGACTCACGCGCCCCAGGAGCACCGGGCGCTGGAGACCGCGACTGCGGCTGCTTTGTCTTCCGCCTGCAGCGCTGCCGTTCTTCCTAGTAAGCCATATTCTCTGTCTGCCAGGTCAGGAGGGGCAGCAGCGGAGGGGAATGGTACTGATGCCAATCCTCCTACTGCCTTCAGGGCACCAAGAACATTGCAGCCACCCCCAGAGACGTTTTACAAACCGCCCTCTTCCAAAACGAAACCAAACGAAGAGGGCTCCTGTGCTAAAACTTGTACCCCAAGCAGCCCCGGCTCTGGGCTTCACCAGGATAACACTGTGAAATCGGCGAGGAGCCCTGAGCAAAGCACACACGAACCAAAACCTAGCTCAGAGGAGAGTCACCCCGCAGACCTGAAGCCTACTTACCAGAGACTGAGACCAAAAAGGATCCAAGAACTGGAGCACAGGGAAGCTCACTTTGTATAGGGTGCAAGTTGCTCTTGGACTCTGTGCCATCTGTTGCGCCGCCAGAGGAGGTTTCCCTTTGGCCCTTTTATCCTCTGCCTCCTCTTGAGGAATGCCACCTTTGTGCCATACTTGAGTTATTTTTATATTTGCAGCATTTTAAAACTGGGGGAGGGGAGGGCTGGGGAGTTGTGAAGGAAATAGTCACGTGTTTTGTAATTCAGTAGCTTTCCATGAAGACTTCCTGCATTCCCAGTCTAGATGCAGCTCACGGGGTCGATGAATGAGACTCTGCGTTTCACTGTGTGGAATGGAGTGCTCATCCGCGGAGAAACAGCCATTGCACGTGGCAGTGGAAGGAGCCATCTTTCACAGCAGGTGTTTAATTAAACCTTCCAGTTTTGTTATGTTCACTGTCTCAGCATAAACCAAAGCTTGTGCTTTGCTCTGTAAAAGCCTTTGCTTCCTTTTCTGACTTGTATAATTAAAGCTTTGCTCCCGAACAGACAACGTCCTGGCCAGAGAGGCCTGTAATTCTGTACCATATGTGTATATTGTAGGCAGCCACGCTTCTCTATTTGCCACTTTTCCTGTGTTGTCACTTTGTGTTGTGTTGTACAGGAGGGATGCACTTACTGAACTTTAGAAGCAGCAATCAATCCACATCTAGTTTCTTGTGCAGCTTAGCGAGCGGGGCAAATGCGCACAGCCTGTTTTGTTTGGATCCCCCTCTGGAGAGGCGGTGGGTTGAGGTGGTGCTGTCTTTCCGGGTGAATGAACAGGCAGTGCCTGGCTTGCTGTAGATCAGTTTCACCCTGTGTGACTGAAATGAAGAGCATTGTGTCCAGGTTTCAGTGAAAGAGCTGAAAATAACCCAGAATGTGCGTTCGTAGGTGCATCGAATGGTTTTCACTTGGTATTAAACGGTTTCTATGTGTACACTGTGTTTATATTTGCTTTAAAATATATCAACTTCTTAACACTGGAGTGGCTCCATGGCTTCTCTGTCTGGATTTCCTGTAACTTAGAACACAGGTGTTTGACCTTTGCAGGAGCACAGTGTTCTGCTGCCTCCTTCTCCCAGGGCCGGGGAGGGTGGCACACTGTTTTCTTGGAGACTGCAACTTGCTCGACCTGCCCTTCCTTGCATACTGTAGAGCATAGTTCTTACAGCTGCTAAGAGAACCAAAAGGCTTCTCAGAGGACAGGGAAAAGCAAAGAATCACTTTTTTTTTGTTACAACATAAGTACACTTGACTTGCCTACCCCCATTCCCTTTGCCCTTGTTCCTGAAATGCCCCAAGCAAAATCCCACGCTGCGTTCGGTGGATGTTGTCTGACTTTTAGTTTCCAGAACCGAAGATGCTAAACTCCCAGTGCTGAGCTTCCACTCCCATGGCACATTTCCATGGAAGCATGACTTGCAGCCTTTGCAGAGGTGATGCTAGCAGCTGTTGCTTTAAGGAGCTGCCTCCTACTGTGGAAAAGCTGAAGATGCCAGATGCTGCTGTCTGCCCAAACTGGTATTGTGAGCTGCATAATACAGAGGAGGGATAAAGGCTCCTTCCACCTAGATGGGAGTTTGTTCCACTTTGAGAATGGGGGGAGGATTCCACTTTGAGAATGGGGGGAGGATTCCACAAGACTGGTTCATGAGCAGATACAGCATCGATGACACCTTATGGGCATTACAGCAGAACCTTAGAGCACAGCTGTGAAAGGATGATGCTTACATAGATTAGGGTCACAAGGCAGCAAAAGAATTTGTGAGCTCCTATGGAATCCATTGTCTTGCTATGTTTCAGTTTTGGCATACACCTGGAACTGACCTGACCTCTCAGCTCCTTGGCTCCCAGCATGAGGAAGACAGGGACCTGTTGACGTGAGTACAGAGGAGGGTCACAAAGATGATCAGAGGAATGGAGCACCTCTGCTATGAAGTCAGCCTGAGAGGAGTTAGAGTTGTTCAAGCGGACACAAAGAGGTCTGGGGAGACTCAGTAGCAGCCTCCTAGTATTTAAAAGGGACCTACAAGAAAGCTGGAGAGAGACTTTTTAAGGGCCTAAAAGAAAGCTGGAGCAGGACTTCTTATTCAGTTTCTTATTCAGTATCACTAAGGTTGGAAGAGACCTCAAAGATCATCGAGTCCAACCTGTCACCACAGACCTCATGACTAGAGTAGGGAGGACACTAGTGCCCACTGCAGGCCCACTGCAGGCTTGAACTCACGACCTTCCCCATTAAAGGTCTTATGACTTCTGAAAGGGGCCAGCAGTGGTAGGGCAAGAGGTAATGGCTTCAGGTGGAAAGAAGGTAGAATTAAATTAGATGCTAGGAAGAAGCTCTTCACTGTGAAAACCGTGAAAGAACATATTTCCCAGAGAGGCTGTGGATGTCCTGTCTGTGGGAAGTATGGCCAGGTTGGATGGGGCTTTGAGCAGTGGAAGGTGTCCCTGCCCATGGTCAAGGCAGTTGGTACAAGATGATCTTTTAGGTCCCTTCCAACCCAAACCCTTCTATGGTTCTGTGAATATGCTAATAGCTTAAGGAATTTTATTGAACTCTCTGTAGATGGCTGGAGGCTCTCCAGCACTCTTCAGAGCAGGCTGCTGAGATGGAGAATGACAACAGCATGTCCTAAATGGTGAGAAACAGGTGAGTGCTTCTTAACCAGATCTGATACTGGTTACTGCTGGTTGTTGCCCTATTATTTATGTAGCATCTGCTTCCATGAAAGGCTTCCACTGCTTCAAATGTGGCTCAGGTTTTGTTCGATGCTGCTTACAGCCAGGCAGCTACAGGTAGGCTCTGTGATGAGCAGGAGAGCACAGCAGCCTGCTGCAGGCCAGTGTGTATGGGTGAGGAGGTGTCTCATGCATGTTATTGCATGAAAAAAAGACCAACTGGTCACCAGCTGGTGAATTAATGCACTCCCTGCTTTAGAATGCCTCTGACTTCTGCTGTCCAGTACAAGTGAAGAAGCAAATGCACTGCTTTTGAAAAGGGAAGAGTTGACCTTGCTACCCCCTTTGGTGACAGCCGCAAGAGCGGTGGAGGGGCATGTGGGGGAGGGCAGAGGTTTCCTCCAGAACTTTCCAGGCTGACCTGTGGAGGATGCAGCCTGCTTGGGGCCGGGAAGCAGAGACTGAAGGGCCTGTGTGTGATTTCTTCATTTGTAAATGGTCGTAAACCTTTGCATCTTGGTGTGCGCCAGCAGGACGGCCCCGAGGAGCTTGGCGGCAGAGGCTGGACCGCCCTGTGCCGCAGCAGAGCTTTTAGGCCGATGGTTTTCTTTTTGACTGAAGCGTTACTGATGGTCCCTATTGTTTGTCGGTCCTGAGGGCTTGTCTGAAATTGCTTCACCTCGAGGCATTTGCAGCAACCCCTCCCGCCTGCCTCGGGTGCCACGGCTCTGGGTCGTACAAAGTGCCAGCACCTGCGGCTTGTGCTCTGGGGTGGAGACCTTCCTGTGTCAGACTCCCCGGATAATTCTGTTTTCTGAAGTTGCAATGCGCTGCCTCATCCCTCTTAAAGCTTTGGCCGCGCACCGACTTCCCTAAGTGGCTGACCTAATTAGTCATGACAGGTGTTTGTTTAGCGGGGCCCCTAATGCCGCCAGAACTCCTTTTCTGAGGCCATCTTTTCCACTCCAGCGTGTGCTGAGCTCTGAAGAACTCAGCCATCATACCCCCCAGCCTCCTAGCACAGGCTTTGCTGTGCCTGCCCTGCTCAGCTTGGCCGTTTGGGAGCGTTTTTATTCAGGACTCCTTAAACTCGCAGATTGAGCTGTCCTGTGCCGAGCAGGGGATTAAAACAATCTCCTTATGACTGAGCAGTGTTATTCTGCAGGCGCTGCACCTAAGAGACGTGTTTCTTCGCAGCCAAGCTGAGGGTTGCCTCGGAAGCCTCTCTCTTTCCCCTCGCCCAGCGGTGCTCACATGAGGTAAGCTTCTGGGGTAAGTTTTCCCGTTTATTTGTTCTTATTGTCTCTAAGAAGTCCACGTTTTGCTTGCAAATCTGGGAATTCTTTAGCTTCTGCAGCACAGCAGACTGGCCAAAGGGCTCTGCTGATACTGGTGACTTAGTTTAGTTCAGGGCACCTCTCGACTTTACTGGAAGCGATTCCTCTCTCGACTGCTGTGCTTTGAATTGAATTGAATTGAATGGAATTGAATTGAATTGAGTTGAATTGAATTGAGTTGAATTGACCAGGTTGGAAGAGACCTTTGAGATCATCAAGTCCAACCTATCACCCAACACTATCTAATCAACTAAACCATGGCACCAAGCACCCCATCCAGTCTCTTCTTAAACACCTCCGGTGATGGTGACTCCACCACCTCCCTGGGCAGCACATTCCCATGGCCAATCACCCTTTTTATGAAGAACTTCCTCCTAACGTCCAGCCTAAACCTCCCCTGGCACAGCTGGAGACTGTGTCCTCTTGTTCTGGTGCTGGTTAAATAATGAATGTACAAACAGCCCTGTTGCCCAGTGAATAGCCATGCTCCAGTCGTGCTATAGCTTTGAAGAAACCAGTCTTACTGGAGATTCAAAGCAAAGCAACCTTACAAACCAACCTTAGTCACCCTAAGCAGCACCCAGCAACTTCTACACAGAGAGAGCACTGTCTGTGCCGATTTGGAGGCATGTGCTTCATGGCACAGTGAGCTCAGCACAGGTGAACTTTGGTGTTTGTAGCTGAGACTAAATCGAAACGTCTGTTTCAGCCAGGTACCTGATGTGCTTCAGCTGCTAATGGACATGCGGCGCAGACCGGAGCTCCTCTGACGCCGCCTTAGCCGTGCGGTGTGTGCTGTCCTCCGCGCTCACTCTGTCCCCGATCGCTGTGGGCCAGCCCGCCCAACAGACGGGGGGGAAGGGGACAAACCCTTTCAGCTTTCCACTGACAAAGGTTTATAGGTTTTCTGGGTTTTTTCTAGGGGGAGGAGGGAGAAGTCAGATGTTTACAAACAATGGCGGTTCATAGAACTCTATTGATGTGGAAATAAGTTTCACCAGGGGAGTGCTTTGCAGGATACTTCTAGTGAAAATGTGCTATCTGCAGGCCCCTTTATCTTTGGAGAGAGAGGGGAGTTCTGTTTCTGATTCAGAGATACATGAGATCCTTGAAGAGTGTTTTCATTCACAGGTGGAAGAAAAAGCCATCCCAAGTCTGGCTGGAGGGCCGAGCCCAGAGAGTGGTGGCGAATGGTGCCACAGCCAGCTGGCAGCCAGGCACCAGTGGTGTGCCCCAGGGATCAATACTGGGCCCCATCCTCATGAACATCTTCATTGATGATCTGGATGAGGGGATTGAGTCAGTCATCAGCAAATTTGCAGATGACACCAAGTTAGGAGCAGATGTTGGTCAGTTAGAGGGCTGAAGGGCTCTGCAGAGGGACCTTGACTGACTGGACAGATGGGCAGAGTCCAACGGGATGGCATTTAACAAGTCCAAGTGCCAGGGGCTGCACTTTGGTCACAACAACCCCATGCAGAGCTACAGGCTGGGGTCAGAGTGGCTGGAGAGCTCCCAAACAGAGAGGGACCTGGGGGTGCTGATTGACACCCGCCTAAACATGAGCCAGCAGTGTGCCCAGGTGGCCAAGAAGGCCAATGGCATCCTGGCCTGCATTAGGAATAGTGTGGCCAGCAGGAGCAGGGAGGTCATTGTGCCCCTGGACTCTGCATTGGTTAGGCCACACCTTGAGTACTGTGTCCAGTTCTGGGCCCCTCAGTTTAAGAAGGACATCGAGACACTTGAAGGGCAACAAGGCTGGGGAGAGGCCTTGAGCACAGCCCTGAGAGGAGAGGCTGAGGGAGCTGGGGTTGTTTAGCCTGGAGAAGAGGAGGCTCAGGGGTGACCTCATTGCCCTCTACAACTACCTGAAAGGTGGTTGTAGCCAGGAAGGGGTTGGTCTCTTCTCCCAGGCAAGCAGCACCAGAACAAGAGGACACAGTCTCAAGCTGTGCCAGGGGAGGTTTAGACTCAAAGTGAGGAGGAAAGTTCTTCACTGAGCGAGTCGTTCGTCATTGGGATGTGCTGCCCAGGGAGGTGGTGGAGTCCCCATCCCTGGAGGTGTTCAAGAGGAGATTGGACGTGGCACTTGGTGCCATGGTCTAGTCCTGAGGTCTGTGGTGACAGGTTGGACTCGATGATCCTTGGGGTCTCTTCCAACCTTAGTGATACTGTGAGACTGTGAAGTCTTCTAAAATGTATAATGTTAGAGGAAGATGAAAGTCCTCACTCCTCAGCCTCCTCCTGCTGCTGGGTGAGGGAAGAGTTTCTACGTGAAGTGGATTAGGCTAGGAGCAGAAACCATGCCTTGTGAGTTTGCACTTGGTGTGCTATGTGCTTGTTTAAGCACAGAGTGGGGTGGTAAGAGGTGGCTGTGCCACCTAAGAGGGTGGCACCTAAAGCCCAGCTGAAGTGCCTCTGTGCAAATGCAGCAGCTTGGGCAACAAACACCATGAATTAAGGGCACTGTGCTGCTGGAATGCTATGACATAGTGGCTGTTACTGACACTTGGTGGGATGATTTCCACAACTGGAATGTAGGGATAGATGGGTACAAGCTCTTCAAGAAGGACAGGCACGGGAAGGAGGTGTTGCTCTCTGTATCAGGGACCAGCTGGAATCAGTGGAGCTCTAACTGGGCAAGGATGATGAGCTGGTTGAGAGGATATGGGTGAGGTGCTGCCTAGAGAGGTGGTGGAGTCACCATCCCTGGAGGTGTTCAAGAGGGGCTTGGATGTGGCACTTGGTGCTATGGTTTAGTAGTCATGAGGTGTTGGGTGACAGGTTGGACTTGATGATCTTTGAGGTCTCTTCCAACCTTATTGATTCTATGATTCTAAGATTAAGGGGAAGTTGATGTTACTGTAGGGGTCTGCTGCAGGCTGCCTGAGCAGCAGAACCAAGCAGATGAGGCACTCCACAGGCAAATAGAAGTGGCTTCATGTTCACAGGCCCTGCTCCTCGTGGGGGATTCCAACCACCCTGACATCTGCTGGAGGGACAACACAGCTGGGTACCAGCATTCCAGGATGCTCCTGGGATGTACAGATGATGACTTCCTTCTCCAAATGGTTAAGGAACCAAGTAGAAAAGGTGCTATGCTGGACCTTGTGCTCACCAATAGGGAAGGGCTGGTCACCATTGTGATGCTCAGGGATAACCTTGGCTGCAGTGACCACGAAGCAATAGAATTTAAGACCCTCAGGGCAACTAGGAGGATGTATCCCAAGCTTGCAGCCCTGGATTTTAGGCATGCAGACTTTGATCACTGCAGGGATCTGCTGGCCAAAGTGTCATGGGACAAAGCCCTAGAGAGAAGAGGGGCCCAGGACAGCTGGTCAGTATTCAAGGATCACCTTCTCCATGCCCAGGAGCAAAGTATAGCCACAAAGAGGAAAGCAGGAAAGAATGCTGGGAGACCTGGATGAGCAAGGAGCTCCTGGACACGCTGGCACACAAAAAGAAACTCTACAAGGAGTGGAAGAGAGGACAGCTGGAATGGGGGCATGTAAGGGAGCTGCCTGAGCAGCAATAGACCTGGTTAGAGAAGCTAAAGCTCAGCTAGAATTAAATCTAGCCAGGGAAAGCAAGGGGAACAGTAAACATTTCTATGGGACCTGGGGGTGCTGGTGGATGAGAAGCTCAACATGAGCCACCAGTGTGCACTTGCAGCCCAGAAAGCCAATCACATCCTGAGCTGCAGCAAGAGAAGTGTGGCCAGCAGGGCAAGGGAGGTGATTCTCCCCCTCTGCTCTGGTGAGACCCCACCTGGAGCACTGTGCCCAGTTCTGGAGCCCCTATTACAGGAAGGATCTGGAGGTGCTGGGACATGTTCGGAGAAGGGCCATGAGGATGAGCAGAGAGGGCTGGAGCTGCTCTGCTATGAGGACAGATTGAGAGAGTTGGGGCTGTTCAGTCTGGAGACGAGAAGGCTCTGAGGAGACCTAATTGTGGCCTTCCAGTATCTGAAGGGGGCTCCAAGAAAGCTTTTGAGGGTGTCAGGGAGTGATAGGACCAGGGGGAATGCAGCAAAACTAGAAATGGGTAGATTCAGATTGGATGTTAGGAAGAAGTTGTTCCCCATGAAGGTGGTGAGACACTGGCACAGGGAGCTGGTGGAAGCCTCATCCCTGGAGGTTTTTCAGGCCAGGCTGGATGTGGCTGTGAGCAACCTGCTGTAGTGTGAGGTGTCCCTGCCCATGGCAGGGGGGTTGGAACTGGCTGAGCCTTGAGGTCCCTTCCAACCATAACAATTCTATGATAGGCCACTGCTGTGTTTGCAGACAGACAGGAGCTGTTTAAATGCCACAGTTCCCTGTGTTTGGTATGTGGAGGAGTCTGATTCTTAGAATCAAAACCAACCAGAGTGATCTGGTATAGGTGATCCTGCTCTGGCAGGGGGACTTGATGATCTTTGAGGTCTCTTCCAACCTTAGTGACACTGTGATTGGACTCAATGATGTCTTGAGGTCCCTTCCAGCCCCCCCCTCCCAGTTTCACTGGGCTTTTCTTACTCTTTTCAGCACTCCCCTCAAAGAATTCTCTTGGCAACCTTGTTCCACTTGTTTCTGGGCACCCTTGGAGCTTGTTCTTTGCCATCTGATTAGTGCAATTGATTTCCTCCCTTCTCTTTAAAGGTTTACTTTCGCTAGCAGCTGTGTCCAAGAAACATCATCTGACCCCAGCTCGCCAGAGCTTCCCGTTCTTGTCCTCCAGGTCACCACTTATCTCATGCAGGGAGACCTCTGAAATACATCAGGAAAACTTCCAAAGCTTTCAGTGTTTTTTCCTCCCAGCAGTTCAGGATAAATGGGTGAAAAACTTGGGTCAGCGAACGGGACCCTGTGTATGTGCCGTGTTTTCCAGGCATACAAAGAGGTGGCTGTTCAGTGAAGTGAATTCATGCATGCCCCTGCCTTTGGCCTGGGCAAAACTGTGTCCTCCTCCTAGTGTGGCTGTGTCTAGGGACCCTTCCCTCTTTTCCCCCCCCCTTCCCTCTTTTCCCCCCCCTTCCCTCTTTTCCCCCCCCTTCCCTCTTTTCCCCCCCCTTCCCTCTTTTCCCCCCCCTTCCCTCTTTTCCCCCCCCTTCCCTCTTTTCCCCCCCTTCCCTCTTTTCCCCCCCCTTCCCTCTTTTCCCCCCCCTCCCTCTTTTCCCCCCCTTCCCTCTTTTCCCCCCCTTCCCTCTTTTCCCCCCCTTCCCTCTTTTCCCCCCCCTTCCCTCTTTTCCCCCCCTTCCCTCTTTTCCCCCCCCTTCCCTCTTTTCCCCCCCCTTCCCTCTTTTCCCCCCCCTTCCCTCTTTCCCCCCCCTTCCCTCTTTTCCCCCCCTTCCCTCTTTTCCCCCCCTTCCCTCTTTTCCCCCCCTTCCCTCTTTTCCCCCCCTTCCCTCTTTTCCCCCCTTCCCTCTTTTCCCCCCCTTCCCTCTTTTCCCCCCCTTCCCTCTTTTCCCCCCCTTCCCTCTTTTCCCCCCCTTCCCTCTTTTCCCCCCCTTCCTCTTTTCCCCCCCTTCCCTCTTTTCCCCCCCTTCCCTCTTTTCCCCCCCTTCCCTCTTTTCCCCCCCGTCCCTCTTTTACCCCCCTTCCCTCTTTTCCCCCCCTTCCCTCTTTTCCCCCCCTTCCCTCTTTTCCCCCCCTTCCCTCTTTTCCCCCCCTTCCCTCTTTTCCCCCCCTTCCCTCTTTCCCCCCCCTTCCCTCTTTTCCCCCCCTTCCCTCTTTTCCCCCCCTTCCCTCTTTTCCCCCCCTTCCCTCTTTTCCCCCCCTTCCCTCTTTTCCCCCCCTTCCCTCTTTTCCCCCCTTCCCTCTTTTCCCCCCCTTCCCTCTTTTCCCCCCCTTCCCTCTTTCCCCCCCCTTCCCTCTTTCCCCCCCCTTCCCTCTTCCCCCCCCTTCCCTTTCCCCCCCCGTCCCTCTTCCCCCCCCCCCTTCCCTCTTTCCCCCCCCCTTCCCTCTTCCCCCCCCTTCCCTCTTTCCCCCCCCTTCCCTCTTTCCCCCCCCCTTCCCTCTTTCCCCCCCCTTCCCTCTTTCCCCCCCCTTCCCTCTTTCCCCCCCCTTCCCTCTTTGCCCCACCTTCCCTCTTACCCCCCCCCTTCCCTCTTTCCCCCCCCCTTCCCTCTTTCCCCCCCCCTTCCCTCTTTCCCCCCCCCTTCCCTCTTTCCCCCCCCTTCCCTCTTTTCCCCCCCCTTCCCTCTTTTCCCCCCCCTTCCCTCTTTCCCCCCCCCTTCCCTCTTCCCCCCGGCAATCAGCGTTGACCCAGATCAGCAGTCAAAAGTCAAGGGCAAGCCTGCAAGTAAAACTAACAAAATGCTGGCATTTAGAACCTGTTCAAATGGTGTCGCTGAGGGGATAGCACCCCCCACACACACACACACAGAGGATCCTGTGTGTTGCAGAGAGGTGGCTGGGAACTGCTTCACAGGGCACTTCTCTTGGCAGGTCTGGTACCTATCGTAGGCGTAATGCAAGAGCAACCTAGCACCGAATCGCTCTTTCCCCTCGTTTGCCTTCATGACGTTCTGACCGATGAACGCCGTGCCTCAGTTTGCTGAGGGCAACAAACTGCAGGTCGTTAGGAAATACCCAGGTGAGGGTGGGTAGAGCTACCGGCGGAGCCGTGCAGCGTGCTCCGTAAGCTGAACCGTGTTTTCCCTTCCCTTGCGAAATGAAGGGCCTCGGATCCACATGCCCTGCTTGCTTGCAAAGATCGCATGCTTTACAAAGCCGGAATGAGCCACAGGCGCGGCTAATGCGGTTGAGCACAGAAAACAGACCCTGCCATCATCCAATTGTGATGCAAAAACATCCAATTAGGAGAGATTAGTTTAATCTGTTGGAGTCGTTTCTGTGTACATGCAGGCAGCAAGGGGGGGGGGGGGGGGGGAAAGGGTCTTAAAATAACTTTGCTTAGAATCTCAGGGTTCAAACCTCTGTTTGCTGAATAAAGCTATTAAATCGCCGCAAACACCGCTGCAGCGCTTAGACAGAGCCTCCAGCCCAGCAGCAGCACTGATTTGGCCGCTCTGATCGACGGCAGCGCAAAGCGGAGCTGCCTCGGCTGCGTTGTCAAAGCCTTCGTTTCTCCATCACGATTGCAGCGGCCTGGGTCTCGGCCGCGCCGTGAAGGTTCTGTCCAACAGAAACCAGATCCGAGCCACTTGTGGGAGAGGAGGTCGCCGTCTCGTCCTTTGTGAGGCCAAGTTAAAGCCAGGCAGCAGCTGGGCGGCAAACCTGCGCAGGCTGGAAGGTGGCAGCGCGAAAGCAGCCTGCGGGCGGCGGGGCCGGAGTCCGGCCGCGCTGCAGTGTGGCCTCCCGTGAACCTATTGCTGGTCAAAGTCAGCGGAATGAACCTTGGAGGAGGATTCTCAAGGGCCAGTTAAGCAGAGAGGAACAGGCGAATGCTGCCACACCTTTTTGTTTTAAATATGCCTTTAAAGAGTGAAAGCCAAAGTGGTGCTCAGCTCCCCCTTGGAGGAGCAGGAAGGGCAAGGCAGCGAGGAGAGCACTGATAATGGTTGGAGGGGTTGCTGCGTTGCTGCCTCTGCCAACCCTGACAGATTAAATCTACACAGAATTCAGGGTTCACTCAGTGCTTTTTTTTTGGCTTCTGGGCCTGACCACACTACTTGAAGGTTGGACCACTAGGTGGATACAGAACTGGCTTGATGGCTGCACCCAAAGAGTGGCTGTCCGTGGGTCCATGTCCCAGTGGAGGCCAGGGACAAGCAGAGTCCCTCAGGGATCAGTCCTGGGACCAGGCTTGTTCAGCATCTTTGTGGGTGCCAGGGACAGTGGCACTGAGTGCACCCTCAGCAGGTTTGCTGATGACACCAAGCTGTGTGGTGCAGCAGGCACGATGGAGGGAAGGGATCCATCCAGAGAGACCTGGACAGGCTGGAGAGGTGGGCACAAGCCAACCTCAGGAGCTTCAACAAGACCAAGGGCAGGGTCTTGCCATCTGGGTTGAGGCAACCCCAGGCACAAATCCAGGCTGGGCAGGGACTGGCTGGAAAGCAGCCCAGAGGAGAGAGACTTGGGGGTGCTGGGGGAGGAGAAGCTCAGCAGGAGCTCTCAGTGTGCACTTGCAGCCCAGAAAGCCAATCAGATCCTGGGCTGCAGCAAGAGAAGTGTGGCCAGCAGGGCAAGGGAGGTGATTCTCCCCCTCTGCTCAGCTCTGGTGAGACCCCACCTGCAGTACTGTCTCCAGTTCTGGAGCCCCTATCACAAGAAGGATCTGGAGGTGCTGGAAGGTGTCCAGAGTAGGGCCACGAGGATGAGCAGAGGGCTGGAGCACCTCTCCTGTGAGGACAGACTGAAGGAGTTGGGGCTGTTCAGTCTGGAGAAGAGAAGGCTCCGAGGTGACCTCATTGTGGCCTTCCAGTGTCTGAAGGGGGCTACAAGAAGGCTGGGGAGGGACTGCTCAGGATGCCAGGGAGTGATAGGACTGGGGGGAATGGAATGAAGCTGGAGGTGGGGAGATTGAGGCTGGAGGTGAGGAGGAAGTTCTTCCCCATGAGAGTGGTGAAGCCCTGGAATGGGTTGTCCAGGGAGGTGGTTGGGGCGCTGCCCTGGAGGTGTTTCAGCCCAGGCTGGACGAGGCTCTGGCCAGGCTGAGCAGTGACGCTGATATGTAACTTGCTTTAGTAAATATTAGTGGGAGTAGGGCAGAGCTTGTTGAAGTTCTGTGCTTGCATCGCTGCAGGTCCGAGTCAGACACAAAAGGCCACCTTGTATTCGGTGACCTTGCAGCTTGCTGACATTTTACAAGTTCTAGAAGACAGAACATCTAAGATCCCGTGAGAAGAGTTGGATTTTTTCCTCTCCTGTAGTGGTGAATATACTCTTGTCTCTTGCTGTCATAGAATCAACAAGGTTGGAAAAGATCTCAAAGATCATCAAGTCCAACCTGTCACCCAACACCTCATGACTACTAAACCATGGCACCAAGTGCCACATCCAATCCCCTCTTGAACACCTCCAGGGATGGTGATTGTGACTTTGCCACCTCCCTGGGCAGCACATTCCAGTGCCTAACAACTCTCTCTGTGAAGAACTTTCTCCTCACCTCCAGCCTAAAGTTCCCCTGGTGCAGCTTGAGACTGTGTCCTCTTGTTCTGGTGCTGGGTGCCTGGGAGAAGAGACCAACCCCCACCTAGCTACAGCCTCCCTTCAGGGAGTTGTAGACAGCAAGAAGGTCCTTCTTGAACATTACAGGATCAACTCCTAGGGGAAAGTAAAAAAACCTGGAAGCAGTGAGGGTTTGTTTGTCTGTTTGTTTTCTTGAGTTGGGGCTTTGTAAAAGTCTTCCACGTTTCACAGAATCACAGCAGACTGCCAGCTGGAAGAGACCTCCAAGCTCATAGAATCAGTAAGGTTGGAAGAGACCTCAAAGATCATCAGGTCCAACCTGTCACCCAACACCTCATGACTACTAGACCATGGCACCAAGTGCCACATCCAGTCCCCTCTTCACAGTCTCACAGTATAACCAAGGTTGGAAGAGACCCCAGGGATCATCGAGTCCCACCTGTCTCCACAGACCCCACAACTAGACCATGGCACCAAGTGCCACATCCAGTCCCCTCTTCACAGTATCACAGTATAACCAAGGTTGGAAGAGACCCCAGGGATCATCGAGTCCCACCTGTCTCCACAGACCCCACAACTAGACCATGGCACCAAGTGCCACATCCAGTCCCCTCTTCACAGTATCACAGTATAACCAAGGTTGGAAGAGACCCCAGGGATCATCGAGTCCCACCTGTCTCCACAGACCCCACCACTAGACCACGGCACCAAGTGCCACGTCCAATCTCCTCTTGAACACCTCCAGGGATGGTGACTCTGCCACCTCCATGGGCAGCCCCTTCCAACAGCTAACAACTCTCTCTGTGAACAACTTTTTCCTCACCTCCAGCCTAAACTTCTCCTCGACCCAGCCCTGAAGGGTCCCACACTAAACCATGTCCCTAAGCACCGGGTCCAGAGGCTACTTCAGCAGTATGCTGGTGACAAGACAGAGTTGGTTTGGTTGGCTTTTCCAATCAGCCCCCTGGAAAGAGAACTCATTTCCTGCAAAATCCCAGTGAGCAAAGCACAGGCTTTGATATGCTCTGAGCAGGTCACATGCCTTGAGTGTGCTCCCTGCAGGCAGCAAGCATTGCCCTTACATAGAATACATGCATAGAATAAACCAGGTTGGAAGAGACCTTCAAGATCATCATGTCCAACCCATCAACCAATCCAACAACACCCAAACAACTAACCCATGGCACCAAGCACCCCATCAAGTCTTCTCCTGAAAACCTCCAATGACAGCAACTCCACCACCTCCCCAGGCAGCCCATTCCCATGGGCAATCACTCGCTCTGTGTAGAACTTCTTCCTAACCTCCAGCCTCAACCTCCCCTGGTGCAGCCTGAGACTGTGTCCTCTTGTTCTGGTGCTGGCTGCCTGGGAGAAGAGACCAACCCCCACCTGGCTACAACCTCCCTTCAGGGAGCTGTAGAGAGCAATAAGGTCACCCCTGAGTCTCCTCTTCTCCAGGCTAAGCAACCCCAGCTCCCTCAGCCTCTCCTCACAGGGCTGTGTTCCAAACCCCTCACCAACTTTGTTGCCCTTCTCTGGACTCGTTCCAGCAAGTCAACCTCCTTCCTAAACTGAGGGGCCCAGAACTGGACACAGGACTCAAGGTGTGGCCTAACCAGTGCAGTGTACAGGGGCAGAATGACCTCCCTGTTCCTGCTGGCCACACTCTTCCTGATGCAGGCCAGGATGCCATTGGCCCTCCTGGCTGCCTGGGCACACTGCAGGCTCATATTCAGTCTACTGTCGACCAGCACCCCCAGGTCCCTTTCCACCTGACTGCTCTCAGCCACTCTGACCCCAGCCTGTAGCTCTGCATGGGGTTATTGTGGCCAATGTGCAGAACCTGGCACTTGGATGTGTTCAATCTCCTGCCCTTGGCCTCTGCCCATCTGCCCAGCCTGTCGAGGTCCCTCTGCAGAGCCTCTCTACCCTCAGAACCTGCATTGGTGTCGTACTGAAAACCTGACCAAACAGGCCCTAAGAGCGTCTGGGGCTGTGTCTGGTTTGAGGAGGGGCTTAATATCTGTGTTAACAAGCTTTGCTTTTCTGCAAACTGCATTTCTTCCCCTGCCTGTCCTGCTTCTCACTGCAGCTGTCTCAGGTCACTGCTGAGTTGGTGAGCAGGGTGCAAGAGAGCTGTCCACCACGACTAAGCACTCCAGAACTTGGTGTACCTCCTGAGCCCGTCTGGGGCTCTTAGCACCTCACTTCCAGGCACTGTTTTTATCGTGGTCCTACTCCATCATTCTGTTACAGTGTTTTGCTCTACTTCAATCCAACATGGATTTAGTGAAGGGCAGGTCCTGCCTCTCCAACCTGATCTCCTTCTATGCCCAGGTGACTGCCTGGTGGATGTGGGGCAGGCTGTGGATGTGGTCTGCCTGGACTTCAGCAAGGCCTTTGACACTGTCCCCCACAGCAAACTCCTGGCCAAGCAGTCAGCCCCTGGCTTGGACAGCAGCTCTGAGCTGGGCTAGGAACTGGCTGGAGGCTGAGCCCAGAGAGTGGTGGTGAATGGTGCCACAGCCAGCTGGCAGCCAGGCACCAGTGGTGTCCCCCAGGGATCAGTGCTGGGCCCCATGCTCTTTAACATCTTTATTGATGATCTGGATGAGGGCATTGACTCCCTCATCAGTAAATTTGCAGATGACCAAGTTGGGAGTGGATGTTGATCTATCAGAGGGTAGCAGAGGCTCTCCAGAGTGACCTTGGACAGATGGACAGATGGGCAGAGTCCAACAGGATGGCATTCAACAAGTCCAAGTGCCAGGTGCTTCACTTTGGTCACAACAAACCCATGCAGAGCCTTAGGCTGGGGTCAGAGTGGCTGAGAGCTGCCAAACAGAAAGGGACCTGGGGGTAGTGATAGACAACTGGCTGAACATGAGCCAGTAGTGTGCCCAGGCAGCCAAGAGGGCCAATAGCATCCTGGCCTGCATCAGGAAGAGTGTGGCCAGCAGGAGCAGGGAGGTCATTCTGCCCCTGTACACTGCACTGGTTAGGCCACACCTTGAGTCCTGTGTCCAGTTCTGGGCCCCTCAGTTTAGGAAAGATGTTGAGTTGCTGGAAGGTGTCCAGAGAAGGGCAACAAAGCTGGGGAGGGGTTTGGAGCACAGCCCTGTGAGGAGAGGCTGAGGGAGCTGGGGTTGCTTAGCCTGGAGAAGAGGAGGCTCAGGGGAGACCTTCTTGCTCTCTACAACTACCTGGAGGGAGGTTGTAGCCAGGTGGGGGTTGGTCTCTTCTCCCAGGCAAGCAGCAGCAGAACAAGAGGACACAGTCTCAAGCTGCACCAGGGGAGGTTTAGGCTTGAGGTGATGAGAAAGTTCTTCACAGAGAGAATTGTTAGCCCTTGGGATGTGCTGCCCCGGGAGGTGGAGGAGTCACCATCCCTGGAGGCGTTCAAGGGGGGACTGGATGTGGCACTTGGTGCCATGGTTTAGTTAGTCATGAGGTGTTAGGTGACAGGTTGGACTTGATGATCTTTGAGGTCTCTTCCAACCTTGTTGATTCTATGATTAAAATTGGTAGAGCCAAGTAATGTCCACATAGGAGAGGACATCTGGGGGCTGGAAGTGTATTACTCCTGACTTATTTTGCACCGTTCCAGAATCCAAGGCTCCTCTGCCCAATGTCTTCTAAAGTCTTCCATGAGCTCAAGGGTATCTTTATTGAAGCTTCATATGTTGATTACACTTTGTGTGCCAATGACATAGCTTAAAGAGTTTGACTTAGGCCAGGGATAAAACAGTGCTGTGAATTCTGACTCATGTAGCAGAATCCTAACCTGGATAACCAATCCAGTAGCCACTTCCTCTGAGTGGTTTCCTTGATGCTTCATGAATTAGGCTGTGTGCCATTGAGTTATTCCACTTGCAAGGAGTCTCTCTCCTCATCACTATCAACTGCTAAGGTTTACTGGAAACAACCAACCAACCTTAACAGTTAGATGCCAAGCACAACGTGGATGATCTTACTTGCTGCCCATTTTCTCCCCCCTCAGAGTTATTGGTTTTGGTATCATTACTGCTTACATTTTTTTTGTTTCAAGAAAATAGGTAAACTTTCCAGAGCAAGCCCTGACAGCCATTGTATCTGTCAATCCTAGCCCCACTTAGAGCCTTGCACTGCTGCTTTTCTTGCTGATAAGAGTGAAAGCCACAGGGAGGCTGCAGCTATGTCAGAGTGAGCCAGAAGTTTAGGAAGGTGAGCTAAGACTCAGTGCTGCTAAGGAATCTCTCGTTGAGAAAGAAACTCCTAACGGTGGCTGACTCAGTAAGGAGCCAGGAGGAAGAGGAGGGGCCAGGCCACTGGCAAACTGCAGGTTTTATGGCCTTACCATCTTTCTGCTGCAGAAAGATAACAGCACTCATCTGGGATTTGGAGGAAGGTGAGAGGAGGCTGAACAAAACCAGCTCTTCCTCACACGCTCAGCTGCAGGATCCATTTGTCAGAATGAATTCTTCAGGCTGTTGAGCCTGGAGAAAAGAAGGCTTTGGGGAGACCAAAGAGCAGCTTCCCCAGTAAGTGAGAGGAACCTGCCAGAATGCCAGGAACCTGCCAGAATGCCCTCTAAAAAATGGCCTTTAAATGCCCCTCTCTTAAAAGTGGGCTTTAAATGCCCTTTTTAAAAGGGCCTGTAGTGGTAGGGTAAGAGGTCATGGCTTTAAGCTGTAAGAGGAGAAGTTCTTCACTGTGGGAGTGGTGAGGCACTGGAACAGATTTCCCAGAGAGGCTGTGGATGCCCTGTCTGTGGGAAGTATGGCCAGGTTGGATGGGGCTTTGAGCAGTGGAAGGTCAAAGGCAGTTGGTACAAGATGATCTTTTAGGTCCCTTCCAACCCAGACCATTCTGTGGTTCTGTGAATATGCTAATGGCTTAAGAAACCATCAAGTGTTAACCCATTTACCCTTTACAACAGCAGCAGCAGCGTTTCACAGCTGGTCTCACTTCTTGTGGTGCTCTGTAGCTTGAGCCAATTCAACTTGCTAGAGGAACGCTGAAAACCGCGTCAAACTGTTGCCTTGCCAAGTATGTGAAGTGTTCCAGGTTTTGCCAGAGTCAGATTTGTGTGGATGTGCTTTCTGCTGAAGTGTGGGTTTGTTTGATCCCTGATACACAGCAGAGTCAATTCTAGCAAGGCTTGGCCTTAAATCTCCTGCTCCAATGCCTGGTACGTCACGAGAGATCTGCACGTTCTTTAAGACCCCTTCCTCAGTGCTGCCTACCTCCCCTCTTGTTGAGGTCCAAGTTAATTTTTGGTTCATGAAATGTGGACCTGAGATGATTTTCTGAAATGGTCAAATAATTAAGAGTTTAATCTAATGTTTTCCAGCAATGCCTTGTTGGCACATCAGGCCAAACCATTCTGACCTGCTTTCCAAGCCTTGCCTTGTCAAAGTCGGATGAAATCTCCACCACCTGATACGTTTGCCAGAAACAAAACTCGAGGGGAGCAGAGGCAAGAAAGGCTCAACAGTTGCACATCACACTGGTTAGGCCACACCTTGAGTCCTGTGTCCAGTTCTGGGCCCCTCAGTTTAGGAAAGATGTTAAGTTGCTGGAAGGTGTCCAGAGAAGGGCAACGAAGCTGGGGAGGGGTTTGGAGCACAGCCCTGTGAGGAGAGGCTGAGGGAGCTGGGGTTGCTTAGCCTGGAGAAGAGGAGGCTCAAGGGAGACCTTCTTGCTCTCTACAACTCCCTGAAGGGAGGTTGTATCCAGGTAGGGGTTGGTCTCTTCTCCCAGGCACCCAGCACCAGAACAAGAGGACACAGTCTCAAGCTGCACCAGGGGGGCTTAGACTGGATGTTAGGACAAAATTCTTCATAGAGAGAGTAATTTGCCATTGGGATGGGCTGCCCAGGGAGGTGGTGGAGTCACCATCCCTGGAGGTGTTTAGGAGGAGACTGGATGGGGTGCTTGGTGCCATGGTTTAGTTGATTAGATGGTGTTGGATGATAGGCTGGACAGATTGATCTCAAAGGTCTCTTCCAACCTGGTCTGGTCTATCCTATCCTATCCTATCCTATCCTATCCTATCCTATCCTATCCTATCCTATCCTATCCTATCCTACTCTTCTGATCCATAAGCAGTTTTACCTCTGTAAGTGTCGGTGGAGTTTTGAGTGGGTTCCAGCAGTGGAGACCCTGCGGCCCTGCCATGCCATCAGTTCTGCTACCTCACCATTCTTATCACTTGGGAGTTCTTTCCTGTATCCAACTTCCATTTCACAGTATCACAGTATCACTAAGGTTGGAAGAGACCTTGAGGATCATCGAGTCCAACCTGCCACCACAGACCTCAGGACTGGACCATGGCACCAAGTGCCACGTCCAATCCCCTCTTGAGCACCTCCAGGGATGGTGACTCCACCACCTCCCTGGGCAGCACATCCCAATGACGAACGACTCGCTCAGTGAAGAACTTTCTCCTCACCTCGAGTCTAAACCTCCCCTGGCACAGCTTGAGACTGTGTCCCCTTGTTCTGGTGCTGCTTGCCTCGGAGAAGAGACCAACCCCTTCCTGGCCACAACCACCTTTCAGGTAGTTGTAGAGGGCAATGAGGTCACCCCTGAGCCTCCTCTTCTCCAGGCTAAGCAACCCCAGCTCCCTCAGCCTCTCCTCACAGGGCTGTGCTCAAGGCCTCTCCCCAGCCTTGTTGCCCTTCTCTGGACACCTTCAAGTCCCTCAATATCCTTCTTAAACTGAGGGGCCCAGAACTGGACACAGGACTCAAGGTTTTGATCAGATCCCCTCTCAGTCTTGTCCAGGTTAAACAGCCCCAGGTCTCTCAGCCTTTCCTCATAAAACAGACATTCCAATCCCTTAATCCTTCCCATAACCACTGTTAGACGCTCCCCAGTCGTTTCTTGTCCCTCCTGAGCTGGTGTTTGGTGCTTCTGCCAGGTGTAAGATTTGTGATTTTTATCACCTTTTATCAACCCTGTCTACAGTCCCTTCATCCTCCTGGTGTTTTCTGCTGGTATCCAGGGAGAAAACTCACTCTTGGAGAATTCTGTTGTTGTTAAAACCTGTTATTTTCATCTGAAAAGCACAGATTTTCCTGCCAAGCCAAATGATACTGATGGAAAGGTTTCACTGTAGCAGCCACCATTGTGCTTTATTTTATGAAGCACTGATGGGTTTGTCCTTTTTGTTTTGCATGGAGACAAAGCAAACCATGAACTGCAGTTGTGCATTATGGAAGAGTTCTGGAAAATAAAGTTATCTTAAAATCCCTTTATTTCACCACCATAATTCCTTTCCCCCCATAATTGCCCCTTTTCCACTCCACCTGCCCCATTTTCCCCCTTTTTCCTCCCAAACCCAGAGCACCTGGGCTCTGTTGGAGTCTCCTCCCACCCCAGGTGTGGCCACTTGGCCCTCCCCACCCACTCCCCTTTTTAATCCCCACCAGGAAAGGCAGCAGCCCCTAGCTGAGCCCATTTGGGCTGAGGAGCCTCCTCTCATCTCTGGTGAGTGCCCCTGGTGCACAGTGGATGGTGGTGGTGGTGGTGGTGACAACAAAGGCTGGGGGGCCTGGTGGCCCCCCGGTTGTTAGGACTAACATTGATTGCTACTCCAATATCATCCACGGGTGCTGGCTGGGGCTGAGCTCCTCTGTGTGGTATCTTGGCTGGTTGAGGGTCTTGCCCCTGGCTCTGGGATGAGTGCAAAAATGGTGGTGGAGCAGGAGCTGTTTAGGCAGGGTGTAGGATGGTGTAGAGGGAGCAGGAGCTGCTTTGAGAAGACGAAGGAGGGTGGTGGATCAGGTTGCTCAGAGCCTTGTCAAGCCTCACCTCGAATATCTCCAGGTATGGGGTCCCAACTACCTCCCTGGGTGACTTGTGGCAGTGTTCCAGCCCCCTCATGGTGAAGCATTAAGCTAGGAAGTAGGAAAACTTTGCAACTTTCCTTCTGGAGCAGCTGTCTTAAAGAGGCTCCCAAAAGCTTCCCTCAACACCACTTCCACCCACTCACGTTTGTGTGGAGCTGAAGTGCAGGTCCCAAAGGTTTCCCCTCTCTGGCTGTCCATAACTGCTCTTACCTTGGAGGAGTAGGTTATATTTTGCCAGAGCTCACTGCTCTGAAAAGTTCAGAAATGTAAGGGTTTATAGATTGATTTGTTTGCAAGACAATGGTGCAAAAAAACCCAAACAAAAACCCCCCACTAAGACAGCAGCTTTTGGCTTTTATGTTTATAAATGACTGAAAAAAGGGCAGGTTAAGGCTGGATGTTAGGAAGAAGCTCTTCCCAGCAAAAGAGGTTGGCCATTGGGATGGGCTGCCCAGTCCAGAGAAGGGCAGCAAAGCTGGGGAGGGGTCTGGAGCACAGCCCTGTGAGGAGAGGCTGAGGGAGCTGGGGTTGCTTAGCCTGGAGAAGAGGAGGCTCAGGGGAGGTTTAGGCTGGATGTTAGGAAGAAGTTCTTCCCAGAAAGAGAGATTGGCCATTGGGATGTGCTGCCCAGGGGGGTGGTGGAGTCACCATCACTGGAGGTGTTTAGGAAGAGCCTGGATGAAGCACTTCCTGCTGTGGTTTAGTTGATTAGATGGTGTTGGGTGAAGGTTGGACTCGATGTTCTCGAAGGTCTTTTCCAACCTGGCTTGTTCTGTTCTCATGGGATGTAGTCACGAGCATGTGGACAGCCTCACTCTTCAAAGGCTGCATAGTCTCCCTTGTGCTGGTACAAACATAATAGCAGCTGGGCCAGAAATGGGAATGCATACAGGAGATGATGCAGGTTCCTGGAAGTTCAAGGCTTGTAGATTCATGTGGCTACTACCCTAAGCTGGCTTAGCTTTCCACTCTTAGAGCAATGCAATCAAACATCACCCCCCCAGCTTGCACATAAGGTATAGGTATTCAAACCTGTATGCACAACTGGGTGCTTGGAGTGCCCTAACCTGACACCTTTGAGGGCCTTACTGCTGGTGCAGCTCATCTCTCACAATCTTCACTGTCTGCTTCTTACTGTTGTTCAGCTACTTACCCTGAAAAAGCATCAACAACTGGCAGGGTTTGGGACATGCCTGCCTCTGTCTGGTGGCCTTCTCACCTTCTAAACCAAACAACACATGACCCCACGGGACTCAGCTGTTCTCTGTCAGTTTAATCTCCTTCATAGACCTTCAGTGTAACAGAGCTGATGCAGATCAATAGCTTTTCTCTGCATATCAGACCTGGGAAAACTGATCCACACCAAAATGTGGGAACTAACTATTCCCTTCCTTCTTTTACAAAGGTAATTGTATGAAGCCTGTTTCCTGCCACTTCTCTAGTACAGATGTGTTGTTCCCTCAGAGCCCTGAAATTTCTGCCTCATCAGTTCAGAACAAACATGGCTGAAAAAGCCAGCAGAAAAATCAATGGACAATAGAGCATTTGGACATTAGACTACAAAAGTTATGCTCAGATGAACTCAAGCATCTGATATGATCTGGACTGTCTGTAGGTCAACCCCCATATCTGTCTCATTTGACCTCAAGAGGCTGGGTCTTTGCTCTTTGAGAGTCCTGCCTGGAATCTGCTGCCAGAGGTGAAGCCTGAGGTTTTTGAGGTTGGGAAAGGTCTCGGTTCCTTTCAGTGGAACTGAGGACCTGGCACACTTAGCCTTGGAAAGGCTCATTTGTGTGCCAAAACTTAGACAGCCAAACCCAGGAATAAACCCAAATTTAGCTGCTGCCTCTGGAAAGCAAACTCCTGGCAGTGTGATTCTCCTGCACATGGAAGTAAAGATAAAGGAGTCTGGGCAAGATCCTTCACTCTGCACCATTGTTTACAGAGCCCTCTGTGGCAGAAAGGATCTGCCTTGGTTGCTGTGCTATAATATTTAACACTCAAAACAAAGACCTCTTGGTTTTCAGGCCAGGCTTTCCTCCTTCCATGAAACACAGCTTCCTGCTTCTACTAGCATCCACTTCTAATTACTAACCATTCATGAAGAAACCACTCTGCAATCATTTCGAGCTCATAAAGCTGCTAAATGTAGGAAGCTGCCATAGGTAGCTTGGTTCTTTCTTTACAGGTAGCTTCTTTATCTGTTTTCATGGGCCCCTGGATTTAGTGTTTGGATTGGTATGTCAGTGTCTCTCTTTCCCTTCCCCCTCTTTTTGAAGGTAAAAGCTCATCATTCTCAAAATGAGTCAGGAACTTACAGCATGCAGTGGTTTAAATTCCTTTGTGTCCCTGCTAAAAATAGAGTGGGAATGGCTGGGTTTAAGGGCATCAAAACATGAGAATCCTGTATTTGGTTGGTTTGGGTTTTGGTGGTTGGTTGGTTGGTTGATTGTTAATAAAATGGAAACAAAATGACTTCACAAATCAGCTCTGGGCTGTGCTGATAAATGTACATTCATAGTGCTAGGATAGTACATTCATAGTGCTAGGATAGTACATTCATAGTGCTAGGATGGAGATCCTCACTCTGCCATGACAGGAACAAAATAAATAGCTTTGGATGAACTTAAAAAACCCCAATAGCTTGAAAGGGCAGATTTAACCTGGTAGTGATGCAACAGTTAACTGCTTTTGTTACTTGCTAGTCCAAGAGGGGTATGGAGGTGCTGGAAGGTGTCCAGAGGATGAGCAGAGGGCTGGAGCACCTCTCCTATGAGGACAGACTGAAGGAGTTGGGGCTGTTCAGTCTGGAGAAGAGAAGGCTCCAAGGTGGCCTCATTGTGGCCTTCCAGGATCTGAAGGGGGCTACAAGAAGGCTGGGGAGGGACTGCTCAGGATGTTAGGGAGTGATAGGACTAGGGGGAATGGAATGAAGCTGGAGGTGGGGAGATTGAGGCTGGAGGTGAGGAGGAAGTTCTTCCCCATGAGAGTGGTGAAGCCCTGGAATGGGTTGTCCAGGGAGGTGGTCGAGGCCCCGTCCCTGGAGGTGTTTAAGCCCAGGCTGGACAAGGCTCTGGCCAGCCTGATCTAGTGTGGGGTGTCCCTGCCCATGGCAGTGGGGTTGGAACTGGATGATCCTTGTGGTCCCTTCCAACCCTGACTGATACTATGATACTAAGTTTAGGAGCTGGATCCAGTGTCAGTTACAGTTTTCATCTGAAAGAGATGCTTTGCCTTTTTTATTAGTTGGGTCTTTTTTTTCCCTTTCTTTCTGGAACTGCTTGAATGTGTCACAGGAAACAGCCTCCAAACAAAGGAAACCCCTTGATTTTTTTGTCATGTATGGTTTGCAAAATGAAATGGTGCAGACAATGAAAGGAACCAATCTCTACAATGACCTCAGAATAAGAACAGCAAGCTGTTGCTCTGCTCTGGAGTCTCTTTCGGCTGAGAAATAGCAATGGTTCAGCAATGTCCTATGGGCTGGGGTCAGAGAGCCTGGGGAGCAGCCAGGCTGAGAGGGACTGGGGGTACTGGTTGACAGCAGATGAACATGAGCCAGCAGTGTGCCCAGGTGGCCAAGAAGGCCAATGGCATCCTGGCCTGGATCAGGAACAGTGTGGCCAGCAGGAAAGTCATTGTGCCCTGTGCTCAGCACTGGTTAGGCCACACCTTGAGTCCTGTGTCCAGTTCTGGGCTCCTCAGTTTAAGAAGGACATTGAAAGACTTGAAAGTGTCCAGAGAAGGGCAACAAGGCTGGGGAAGGGTTTGGAACACAGCCCTGTGAGGAGAGGCTGAGGGAGCTGGGGTGGCTTAGCCTGGAGGAGAGGAGGCTCAGGAGAGAGCTTCTTGCTGTCTCCAGCTACCTGAAGGGAGGCTGTAGCCAGGTGGGGGTTGGTCTCTTCTCCCAGGCAAACCAGCACCAGAACAAGAGGACACAGTCTCAATCTGTACCAGGGGAGGTTTAGGCTGGAGGTGAGGAAGAAGTTCTTCCCAGAAAGAGTAATTGGCCATTGGAATGTGCTGCCCAGGGAGGTGGTGGAGTCACCATCCCTGGAGGTGTTCAAGAGGGGATTGGACGTGGCACTTGGAGCCATGGTTTAGTTAGTCCTGAGGTGTTGGGTGATAGGTTGGACTTGATGATCTCTGAGGTCTTTTCCAACCTTTTTGATTCTATGATTCCTCTACCACAGGTTAGCCAGAAGTGTGATGCAGAAGAATGAGCTTCTTCAGGCAAGTCAGACTTCTGCTTTGGAAGAACTGGATCCTCCGGAAGAGACAAAAGGTAAGGCTCTGGCCTTTGGGTTTCACCTTTAGACCATGCCCTTCCCTGCATGATGTGCCTGTCACAGGCATCAGCACATACAAATCCTGAATTCCTTGAAAAATCCAATGTGGTCCTGGTGCAGGCCTAGCTGTCTGGGACCTTGGCTGGTGTGCTTTGCAAACCCCCTCTTGACAGCCTGAACACAGCGTGCTTGCCTTGGGGCTGTCTTTGACAAGCAGCATTGAGTACCAAGAGCTGGGTGGTAGGAAGTCAGTTTTGCCTTTCCCTGTGAAAGGCTCTGGGGTTAGAAAACATCAGGAGCACTTTTCAGCTCAGGGAGGTTTGCTTGCTGAAATTCAGAGTGTAGGTTTGCTCCTCACATCCAGCTGCTCGAACGCAGTTAGGGCCCTGAAGTCCACACATGTTGGATATGTTTTAGTATGGCTGAATGGGACAGGTGGAGTCAACATCAGAGAAGTATTCTAAATCCTTTCAAACCCACCTAGAGCTTACAATGCTTTGTCTTAGAACAAATGTATCTGTTACCTGCATTATGATTGTGGTATCTCGTGTTGCATTAAATTCTTACCTCCTTGTGCTGGGGGAGCAGGCAGCTGAACCCCTGCACTGAACCATTACAAGTGGTTTGCTTCTCAAGTTCAGGGGGCAGGGGGGCAGGAAGGGAAGCAAACCAACAAGCAGCAAATCCACATCTTTCTGATCTCTAAATGTGTGTGCCTGGGAGAATTGGAAGCCACTGTGGTTGCAGTATCACTAAGGTTGGAAGAGACCTCAAAGGTCATCGAGTCCAACCTGTCTCCACAGACCTCATGACTAGACCATGGCACCAAGTGCCACATCCAATCTCCTCTTGAACACCTCCAGGGATGGGGACTCCACCACCTCTCTGGGCAGCACATTCCAGTGCCTAACAACTCTCTCTGTGAAGAACTTTCTCCTCACCTCCAGCCTAAAGTTCCCCTGGTGTAGCTTGAGACTGTGTCCTCTTGTTCTGGTGCTGGGTGCCTGGGAGAAGAGACCAACCTCTTCCTGGCTACAACTTCCCTTCAGGTAGTTGTAGAGGGCAATGAGGTCACCCCTGAGCCTCCTCTTCTCCAGGCTAAACAATCCCAGCTCCCTCAGCCTCTCCTCACAGGGCTGTGCTCAAGGCCTCTCCCCAGCCTTGTTGCCCTTCTCTGGACACCTTCAAGTGTCTCCATGTCCTTCTTAAACTGAGGGGCCCAGAACTGGACAAAGGACTCAAGGTGTGGCCTAACCAATGCAGAGTCCAGGGGCACAATGACTTCCCTGCTCCTGCTGGCCACACTATTCCTAATGCAGGCCAGGATGCCATTGGCCCTCTTGGCCACCTGGGCACACTGCTGGCTCATGTTTAGGCGGGTGTCAATCAGCACCCCCAGGTCCCTCTCTGTTTGGCAGCTCTCAGCCACTCTGCCCCCAGCCTGTAGCTCTGCATGGGGTTGCCGTGGCCAAAGTGCAGCCCCTGGCACTTGAACTTGTTGAATGCCATCCTGTTGGACTCTGCCCATCTGTCCAGTCGGTCGAGGTCCCTCTGCAGAGCCCTTCAGCCCTCTAACTGACCAACATCTGCTCCCAGCTTGGTGTCATCTGCAAATTTGCTGATGACTGACTCAATCCCCTCATCCAGATCATCAATGAAGATGTTAAAGAGCATAGGGCCCAGCACTGATCCCTGGGGGGACACCCCTGGTGCCTGGCTGCCAGCTGGCTGTGGCACCATTCACCACCACTCTCTGGGCTCAGCCTCCAGCCAGTTCCTAACCCAGCTCAGAGCTGCTGTCCAAGCCAGGGGCTGACAGCTTGGCCAGCAGTTTGCTGCGGGGGACGGTGTCAAAGGCCTTGCTGAAGTCCAGGTAGATCACATCCACAGCCTGCCCCACATCCACCAGACAGGTCACCTGATCTAATTTTAGCACTTGGATCTCTGTGTTCTGTTTTTTCAGTGCATGAAATGCTGTTTTATTTGGGCAAATCTTGCAAGCCCAGTGGTTTAATCCACAACAGGGAAATGTTTTCTCCACTCATTTTAGAACAAAGATGTTAAAGAGAATTCCCACCTCCCATGTATAAACCTTCCTGCTTCTTGGAAACAAAGAGAGAAGCAAAGCAGTCAAACCAAACATCCATAGTGTGCAAAGCAGCCCTGCAGGATGTCTGGGGAAATCAGCCTGGTTTTGTTAACCATCATGCAGTACACTAAAGGGAGGCATAGCCAATCTATTCAAGTTCATCACTTGGTCTAATCTAATTCACAAGAGGAAAGCCTCTGTTACAGAGTTAACAGTTTATCAGTGGCCCATGTATGGTTGTCTGTCTGGGTATTGCATTGCCCTGTGCCTGTTGCTGGGATTTCTGGCTGTTTGTCCTGTGGTTCTGCAGGTTTAAGGGCTGCTTTCTGATCTCTCTAGTGAGTTCTGAGAGGCCTGCATGTCCTTAGGAAAGGGAGCACAGGAAAAATCACACTTGGTCCACTCTTATTGCGTGATACGTTGTGTAACAGCTCGAAAGAAGGCTTTCCTTGTGCTTTAGTCTTCAATCCCCTCCAAAGTAGTTAGCTCAGAAAAGAAGTGCTGGGTTCAAGTCTGAGGATTTTGTATTTTCTGGGAATGAAGTAAGAATCAACATCTGAGCAATAACCCAGATGAACTCTGCAGCAAAAATGATGACCAGGGAAACTCCTCAATTCTCGGTGCTGTCTCTAGGCACGTCAGGGATAAGAAGAAGGTTATTGGGAGCAGTCAGTGTGGGAACTAAGGGGAAGTCATGTCTGACCAACCTGATAGCCTTTGATGAGGACATAACCAGGTGGATAGAGGATGGTAGAGCAGTGGATGTGGTTTAACTTGATTCCAGTAAAGCTTTTTGCACCATCTCCCTTGCAGCTAAGCTGAGGCAGCGTGGTCTGGGTGACTGGGGACCAAGGTGGATGGGAACTGATTGAAGGGAAGAAGTCAGAGAGTTGTAGTCAATGGGATGGAGTCTAGCTGGAGGCCTGTGTCTAGTGGAGTCCCTCAGGGGTCAGTACTGGGGCCAGAGTTGTTCAATATATTCACCAACAGCCTGGCTGAGGGCACAGAGGGCACTGTCAGCAAGTTTGCCAAGGACACCAAACTGGAAGGAGTGGCTGACACCCCTCAGGCTGTGCTGCCATTCAGTGAGGTTTAAACAGGCTGTGAGTTGGGCAGGGAGAAACGCAATGAAGTTCAACAAGGGCAAGTGTAGAGTGTTGCACCCATGGAGCAGGATAGGTTGGAGAGCAGTGCATGGACAAAGGGAGCTGGGGGTCCTGGTGGACAGCAGGATGACCGTGAGCCTGCGATGTACTCTTGCAGCCAATAAGGCCAACGGCATCCTGGAGCGTATTAGCAGCGGGGTGGTGAGCATGTGGAGAGAGGTTCTGCTCTCCCTCTACTCTGCCCTGGTGAGGCCACATCTGAAATACTGTGTCCAGCTCTGGGCCTCTCAATTCAAGGACAGGGAACTGCTTGAAAGAGTCCAGCCCAGATCCACAAAGCTGCTGAAGGCAGTGGAGCATCTTCCGGCTGAGGGAGCTGGGTCCCTTTGGCTTGGAGGAGCCTGCAGGGTGCCCTCACTCCTGTTGATAAAGGTGTACAGGGTAGTGTCAGGAGAATGGAGCCAGGCTCTGCTCAGGGATGTCCAAGGACGGGACAGTGGGCACTGGAAGCAAGCTGGAGCAGAGGAGATGCCATTGGAATGGAAGGGAAAGCTTTGCCACTGTGTGGGTGCTGGAGGCCTGGAGCAGGCTGCCTAGAGGGGTTGTGGTGTGTCTCCCTCTATGGAGACATTTGAGACCCATCTGGATGTGTTCCTGTGTGATCTACTCCAGGTGACCCTGTTCTCGGCAGTGGGGGTGGACTAGAGGATCTTTCAGGTCCCTCCCAGCCCCTCACCTTCCATGATTCTGTGATTCTTACTTCTCTGGGTGTAACAGCTGCTACAGAGAAGAGCTGTACAATGTGCAAGCTTCCTCCTCTACTCATCCTGCCATTTGCTCTTTGCTGCTTTAAAAATACCAGGCACAGACAGCTTCTGGGGCAGCAGGAAGGAGTTGTTCTGTTATAGGAGGAGAAGCTGTAGGGGCAAAAGTGTGAAACAGGAATTGGCTGCCTCAGGTAAATCTCTCTGCCTTTTTGCTGCAAGCAAAAGCTGCACTCAGCTAAGCCTGTTAGAAATAGTGCAAAACACCAGGGTAGCTCAAAAGCCTCTTCCTAAGCACGCTCTTAAGGGACTTTTCCTTGTGTGGTGCAGTTTGAAAAGCAAAGCAGCAATGACAACAAAAGAGAACAGCCCCTCCACCCTCCCCAAAACAGGAGCATCGGCAGGTGACTCATTCTGCCTCTGCTGTGGTAGGGTTGGTGCCTGTCAGGGGAGGTGAGAGCAAAGGGAAGGAGGCAAGGAGGGCTCTCCTGTGCATGTGCTGCAGCCTCCTGGCTTTTGCAGGGAGGAAGAACGAACTGCCACGTGTCTGGGCACAAAAATCCCACAGCTGGCCCTGGAGCCCAAAGCCTGTGTCATGGGATCAAAGGGCTGTAGCTTCAAACCTCTGCCAAGAAACACAAAGGCAGTAAAACAAACTGAAACACAAGTGGAGGAAACAGACTGCAAAGCAGGCAGGATGTTGCTCTGTGGCACAGCAGTGCCCTTGGTTTTCACAGTATGGCTAAGGTTGAAAGAGACCTCGAGGATCATCGAGTCCAACCTGTCACCACAGACCTCATAACTAGACCATGGCACCAAGTGCCACGTCCAATCCCCTCTTGGACACCTCCAGGGATGGGGACTCCACCACCTCCCTGGGCAGCACATTCCAATGGCTAACAACTCTCTCAGTGAAGAACTTTCTCCTCACCTCCAGCCTAAACTTCCTCTGGCACAGCTTGAGATTGTGTCCTCTTGTTCTGGTGCTGGTAGCCTGGGAGAAGAGACCAACCCCTTCCTGGCTACAACCACCCTTCAGGTAGTTGTAGACAGCAATGAGGGCACCCCTGATCCTTCTCTTCTCCAGGCTAAGCAACCCCAGCTCCCTCAGCCTCTCCTCACAGGGCTGTGCTCAAGGCCTCTCCCCAGCCTTGTTGCCCTTCTCTGGACACCTTCAAGTGTCTCGATGTCCTTCTTAAACTGAGGGGCCCAGAACTGGACACAGGACTCAAGGTGCAGCCTAACCAATGCAGAGTCCAAGGGCACAATGACCTCCCTGCTCCTGCTGGCCACACTGTTCCTAATGCAGGCCAGGATGCCATTGGCCTTCTTGGCCACCTGGGCACACTGCTGGCTCATGTTTAGGCAGCTGTCAATCAGCACCCCCAGGTCCCTCTCTGTTTGGCAGTTCTCCAGCCACTCTGACCCCAGCCTGTAGCTCTGCATGGGGTTGTTGTGGCCAAAGTGCAGCCCCTGGCACTTGGACTTGTTAAATGCCATCCCACTGGACTCTGCCCATCTGTCCAGTCGGTCAAGGTCCCTCTGCAGAGCCCTTCAGCCCTCTAACTGACCAACATCTGTTCCCAACTTGGTGTCATCTGCAAACTTGCTGTCATGCTTGGAGGCTGGCGACTGCTCCGAGTGTATTGAAAGATTTGGGCAATGGAGTGGCCTTTGCTGGGGTTTCCTGTGTCACTGACTAAGGAGTTTGAGCTCAATTTATGCATTTCTACCTGGACTGGAACATTAATGACCTTGAAATGAATTCTGGCAAAAAAGGAGCAAAAGTGAAGGCCAAAGAGTGTAAGCCTCCACTTCAGTCTTTGCACTTCAGGTAAGCCTCGTGCACTGCTGGCCTGCTGATGAGCCTGGAATTGCCACAGGGTGGGTAAAAACATCCCCACACTTGTTCTCTCTTGCCACCAAGCCTTTGGGTCTGTTTTACTGTAGAGTCATCTACTTTGTGTAACAACTGCTTAGAATTCTCTCTCTTCTGTCTGGCATTTTAGTGCTATCTCCTCCTGCCTCTTTTTACCTCAGTCAGGATGCTTGAGCATTTAGTTGGAAGAGGCAGAGAAGACACTGAGTGAATGGTGCCTGATGAAGCCCTTTGGGTGTCCTTCCCAAGTGGTGGAACAGGCGAGGGGGAAGCCTGGGCACGTGCTTCACGGTGCAGTGCTGCTGTGAGAAAGGGCTCAGCCCTTCAGTCAGTCACTGACTCTCTTCATGGTTCATTTGTAAAACTTGGGTTTAATGGATTTATTTTTTCTTATCTTTCTTTTTTTTCTCCCCCCCCCAGCTTCGTTTCCTGGTGGAGCTTGTGTGGCCTCTGTCATTATTTCTTGCCCTTGTCTGGCTGAGGAAAGTTAATCCACTGTATCACCAACACGAATGTAAGAGCATGTTTTTAACTCTCTGACATGTAGGAGAGGGCTGGAAGTTCTCAGAGAGAGATGCTGGGACCTGTTTGCCAAGTATTACTCTCCACTAGCAAATGAACAGCCTTTACTTCAAGCAGTGCAGTTAACTACAGCATATATTATAAGCATTACCAGTGAGATGGGGAAAGAGAATAGACTAGAATTGCATGGCCTAGAATTGCATGGACTAGAACTGCATTGACTAGAACTGCATTGAACTGACCAGGTTAGAAAAGACCTCCGAGATCATCGAGTCCAACCTATCACCCAGCACCATGTAATCAACTAAACCATGGCACCAAGGGCCTCATCCAGGCTCTTCCTAAACACCTCCAGTGATGGTGACTCTACCACCTCCCTGGGCAGCACATCCCAATGGCCAATCTCTCTTTCTATGAAGAACTTCTTCCTAACATCCAGCCTAAACCTCCCTCAATGCAGCTTGAGACTGTGTCCTCTTGTTCTGGTGCTGGCTGCCTGGGAGAAGAGACCAAGCCCCACCTGGCTACAACCTCCCTTCAGGTAGTTGTAGACAGCAATGAGGTCTCCCCTGAGCCTCCTCTCCTCCAGGCTAAGCAACCCCAGCTCCCTCAGCCTCTCCTCACAGGGCTGTGCTCCAGACCCCTCACAACTCTACTTTGCCTGTGAGATATTTGTGGTCAAACTTACATAAAGTCTCAGGATTCCATCAAGTTGCACACTTTGTCATTCTGACTCTGAGAAAGCACTGCCTTGCTGCTGCTTCTTGTAAGCTAGCTCAGTATTTATCTCAATTGAAAATAATCACAGTGCTTAGTTACATTTTTCTTACTAAAAAGATAAACTTCTATGACTCCCATTACATTCACTTTGCAGTGAGCCAGCTCACCATGCTGTTTGAATTCACACAGCCAGCAAGAGAAAAGACAATCATTCCCCTTCAGAAACTCCTGGCACAAGGCTTGGTTAAGTGCACTCTGCACTAGATGAAAACTTGGCTGGATGGCCAGGCCCAAAGAGTGATGGGCAATGGAGTGGAGTCTGGCTGGTGCCCAGCTACCTGTGGTGTCCCCCAGGGCTCAGTACTGGGGCCTGTCCTCTTGAATATCTTTATTAACTTGCTGGAGCGTGTCCAGAGAAGGGCAATGAAGTTGGTGAGGGGTTTGGAACACAGCCCTATGAGGAGAGGCTGAGGGAGATGGGGTTGCTTAGCCTGGAGAGGAGGAGACTCAGGGGTGACCTTATTGCTCTCTACAACTACCTGAAGGGAGGTTGTAGACAGGCAGAGGTTGGTCTCTTCTCCCAGGCAGCCAGCAGCAAAACAAGAGGACACAGTCTCAGGCTGTGCCAGGGGAGGTTTAGGTTGGATGTTAGGAAGAAGTTCTATACAGAGAGAGTGATTGCCCATTGGAATGGGCTGCCTGGGGAGGTGGTGGAGTCACCATCATTGGAGGTGTTCAGGAGGAGACTTGATGGGGTGCTTGGTGCCATGGGTTAGTTGTTTAGGTGGTGTTGGATTGGTTGATGGGTTGGACACGATGATCTTGAAGGTCTCTTCCAACCTGGTCTGGTCTATTCCATTCTAATCCATTAATGATCTGGGTGAGGGGATTGAGGCAGCCTCAGTAAGTCTGCAGATGACACCGAGCTGGGTGGCTGTGTCCATCTGCTAGAGGGAGGCTTTGCAGCAGGACCTGGACAGGTGAGACCCATGGGCCAAGGCTGATTGTATGAAGTTCAACAAGGCCAAGTGCCAGGTCCTGCACCTGGGTCACAACAACCCCATGGTGAGCTCCAGACCTGGGCATGTGTGGTTGGAAAGCTGTGACTCAGAGAGGGACCTGGGGGTTCTGGTTGACAGTCAACTGAACATGAGCCAGCAGTGCCCAGGTGGCCAAGAAAGCCAATGGCATCCTGGCTTGGGTTAGAAACAGGGTGGGCAGCAGGGACAGGAGGTGATCATCCCCCTGTGCTCAGCACTGGGGAGGCCACAGCTTGAGTGTTGTGTTCAGCTCTGGGCCCCTCACTCCAGGAAGGACATTGAGGGGCTGGAGCCTGTCCAGAGAAGGGCAACGAGGCTGGAGAAGGGCCTGAAGCCCCTGGGCTATGAGGAGGGGCTGAGGGAGCTGGGGGTGTTCAGCCTGGAGAAGAGGAGGCTGAGGGGAGACCTCATGGCTCTCTATAGCTCCCTGAAGGGAGGTTGGAGCAAGGAGGGAACAGCCTCTGCTCCTTGGTGGCAAGAGACAGGAGCAGAGGCAATGGTTCCAAGCTGCAGCAGGGGAAGTTCAGGCTGGATGCTAGGAAATATTTCTTCCCAGAGAGGCTTCTCAGACATTGGAATGGTCTGCCGAGGGCAGTGCTGGAGTCACCATCCCTGGAGGTGTTCAAGCAGCCTGTGGAGCTGGTGCTTAGGGACATGGTTTAGTGCTGACCCTGCAGTGCTGGGTGGAGGGTTGGACTGGAGGAGCTTGGAGGTCTCTTCCAAATGGATGCTTTCTGTGGTTCTGTGATTTACAGCTTGTGTTTCTGTACTCTAGGTCACTTCCCAAACAAGGCCATGCCCTCTGCAGGAGCGCTGCCATGGGTGCATGGCATCTTCTGCAACATGAACAACCCTTGTTTCCGCAGCCCAACTCCTGGAGAAGGTCCAGGTGTGGTGTCCAACTACAACAATTCCATGTAAGCACAGCTCTGTGTGTGTGTCTAGCTTTCAATAGTACAGCCCCACTAGAGAACTGCCAATAGGCTGCTCTTGGCACCTCTTCAGCATTCATGGGCATGAATGATGCAAGGAGAAACGATGGAGGAGGATAGAGCAGAATAGGATGGAGGAGGATAGAGCAGAATAGGATGGAGGAGGATAGAGCAGAATAGGATGGAGTAGGATAGAGCAGAATAGGATGGAGTAGGATAGAATTAACCAGGTTGGAAGAGATCTTCAAGATCTAGTCCAACCTGTCACCCAGCACTATCAAATCTACTAAACCATGGCACCAAGCACCCCATCCAGTTTCTTCCTAAACACCCCCAGTGATGGTGACTCCACCACCTCTCTGGGCAGCACATTCCAATGGCCAGTCTCTCTTTCTATGAAGAACTTCTTCCTAACATCCAGCCTAAACCTCCCCCGGCACAGCTTAAGACTCTGTCCTCTTGTTCTGGTGCTAGTTGTGCCTGGGAGAGGAGACCAACCCCCACCTGGCTACAACCTCCCTTCAGGTAGCTGGAGACAGCAAGAAGCTCTCCCCTGAGCCTCCTCTCCTCCAGGCTAAGCCACCCCAGCTCCCTCAGCCTCTCCTCACAGGGCTGTGCTCAGACCCCTCCCCAGCCTCGTTGCCCTTCTCTGGACACCTTCAAGTCTCTCAATGTCCTTCTTAAACTGAGGGGCCCAGAACTGGACACAGGACTCAAGGTGTGGCCTAACCAGTGCTTTAGTGTGTTATTGCTTACAGCTGAGGTGTGAGTGACAGAACAGGAGAGAGAGACCCTTAGAGTAAAAAATGTCAGAAGAGCTATAAGAAGTGCTCCAATGTTGCTGCCTTGGCAAGCAGTCCACCTTGGAGCATCCAATGACAAGAAGTCACACACTATCAATGTTGAGGCTATTGAAGCTCCAGTACCATGAGTGTCTGTAGCCTGGTGTTAGAATCTGGCCTTTTCTTCCTAGTGAAGAGGGTTAACATAGTCAGCTGGCCCTTCTTCTGGGGTAGAGTTAATCACACAGTGAAGCCAGGGTGTTCTGGGTTCCATACATTCTGCCCTTTCTAGGTTGCTTCTTGCAAGGCAACCTGTCCCTTTGTGAGTCAGAGTCACTTCAGTGCATTGCAGAGGAAGCAAATACATTGTGTTTCCTGGGGAAAAAAACTTAACCCTTCCCATTTGCTCTTTCCTGTAATCTAAAATAAGTTGTGAGGACTGAAAGATCCCATTCCATGAATGGAAAAGCATGACTCCCTCAAAGAAATGTAACAGCCTTCCCTGCTGGGGATAAGGATGCTTTACACCTCTTTATAAACATAGGACCTGCTTGAATCACTGCTTGAACTGCATGTTCCATCCCATGGCCAGCAGCTGAGCAGTTGCCTTGCTCCTGTTTTCCTGCCTCTCCTAGAAGAAATGTTGTGAAGGCATCTAAGTGTCACCTCTGCATTGGAGGGAACTGAGCAGGGAAGGGGAGGAGGATTTTAACTGAGTGATTCCATGTTGCTTTCCTGTCTGAGTGTGTGCCCAGGGTGTCCCATCCAGCTGCTGCAGCTGTGCCTGGGCCAAAATCACAGCAGATTTGCACTGCAGCCTTGAGGTGAACACTGTCCGAGGAAGATTCCAGCTCCCCACCAAGATGCCAATCTTCTGCAACACCAGCAAGCAGCCCCCTTAAACCATCTGTAGACTTCCAAAACCAAATGAATTTGACACCAGCTGAAACTGCTCTGTTGTTGCCACAAAACTCAACTTGGAGTTTCAAGACTGGAGACCAAAGAATTTATTTTCACCCCATCCCTAGCAGAGGAAGTTAACCTTTTGTTGTCATCGTCATTTGGGGGGGGGTGGTGGTGGTGGTGTTCTGAAATATGAAGGTTTCTCAAGAGTCATCAGTCTTGAATTACTGTTGGTCACTGTTTCTTCTTTCAGCCTTGCAAGGGTATATAAAGATGCCCAGGAGCTCTTACTGGAAGCCCCTGAAATGCGTGATCTCGGCAGAATCTGGGAAGAGCTGATCATGGTGACTCAGTTTATGGAAACAATGAGAACTAACCCTGAAAGAATTGCAGGTAATTGTTTTGTCTATATCCTTCAGGCTGCTGAATTTTCCTGTCTGAGAGCTGAGTAGTGGTTACTCTGCAGGCTGAGAACATTCTAAGGTATGCACTGTGTGTGTGTTGCTCTGCTTGCTGGTAGAGAGTAAGCTGAAGCGCATCCAGTGTTACAACAATAACCTCTCTGTTGAGAGGAAGGAGAAAGGCAATCCACTCCAACCCATAGCCATGCTCCTTAAAGAACAAAACTGGGAAGGCCAAGCCACAGATACCTCAGCACCCCAAGCAAGACATGGGGGTGAAGACCTTTAGCTAATCATTTTCCTCCAGTCCTGGCTCACTGGAGAGGTCCCAGATGACTGGAAACTGGCCAGTGTGGTCCCCATCCACAAGAAGGGATGGATGGAGGAACCCGGAAACTCCAGGCCAGTCAGCCTGAGCTCAGTGCCAGGGAAAGTGATGGAGCAGATTATCCTGAAGGCAATAACTGCGCACCTGAAGGATGGCCAAGGGCTCAGGTCCAGCCAACATGGATTTAGGAAGGGCAGGTCCTGCCTCTCCAACCTGATCTCCTTCTATGATCAGGTGACCCGTCTGGTGGATGTGGGGAGGCCTGTGGATGTAGTCTATCTGGACTTCAGCAAGGCCTTTGACACCGTCCCCCACAGTAAACTGCTGGCTAAGCTGTCAGCTCGTGGTTTGGACCGCAACACTCTGTGCTGGGTTAGGAACTGGCTGGAGGGCCGAGCCCAGAGAGTGGTGGTGAATGGTGCCACAGCCAGCTGGCAGCCAGGCACCAGTGGTGTGCCCCAGGGATCAGTGCTGGGCCCCATCCTCTTTAACATCTTCATTGATGATCTGGATGAGGGGGTTGAGTCAGTCATCAGCAAGTTTGCAGATGACACCAAGTTGGGAACAGATGTTGGTCAGTTAGAGGGTAGAAAGGCTCTGCAGAGGGACCTCGACCGACTGGACAGATGGGCAGAGTCCAACAGGATGGCATTTAACAAGTCCAAGTGCCAGGTGCTGCACTTTGGCCATGGTAACCCCATGCAGAGCTACAGGCTGGGGTCAGAGTGGCTGGAGAGTTGCCAAACAGAGAGGGACCTGGGGGTGCTGATTGACACCTGCCTAAACATGAGCCAGCAGTGTGCCCAGGTGGCCAAGAAGGCCAATGGCATCCTGGCCTGTATTAGGAATAGTGTGGCCAGCAGGAGCAGGGAGGTCATTGTGCCCCTGGACTCTGCATTGGTTAGGCCACACCTTGAGTCCTGTGTCCAGTTCTGGGCCCCTCAGTTTAAGAAGGACATCGAGACACTTGAAGGTGTCCAGAGAAGGGCAACAAGGCTGGGGAGAGGCCTTGAGCACAGCCCTGTGAGGAGAGGCTGAGGGAGCTGGGGTTGTTTAGCCTGGAGAAGAGGAGGCTCAGGGGTGACCTCATTGCCCTCTACAACTACCTGAAAGGTGGTTGTAGCCAGGAAGGGGTTGGTCTCTTCTCCCAGGCAACCAGCACCAGAACAAGAGGACACAGTCTCAAGCTGCGCCAGGGGAGGTTTAGACTCGAGGTGAGGAAAAAGTTCTTCACTGAGCGAGTCGTTCGTCATTGGGATGTGCTGCCCAGGGAGGTGGTGGAGTCCCCATCCCTGGAGGTGTTCAAGGGGAGATTGGACGTGGCACTTGGTGCCATGGTCTAGTCGTGAGGTCTGTTGGGACAGGTTGGACTTGATGATCCTTGGGGTCTCTTCCAACCTTGGTTATACTGTGATACTGTGATACTGTGATGATTACAGCAGAGGCAGCAGCAGTAAGAAAGCATCCCTGAAGATAACGCTCTAGAGGAAGGGCAAGCTCGAAATACACCTGAATGCATGCAAGGAGCATACCCCAGAGAAGCACCTCCAGATCCTGCATTTCAAGCATCAGCTAAAATAGGTTTGGGGCAGTGAAAAAGGAAACACTTTCTTCTTGTTTCAATGATGTGTTTAGAGAGAGGAGGCATAGCACACTCACAAACAGGATTCCGTTGTTCTGACTGAACCCAACCTGACAAAACACAGCCCTGGGGAAAAACAGTTGGGTTCATGTGTAGAATGTCACAAGCTGCTACTGCAGCTGAAGGTACAGAGATGGACTGGCTTCAAGGCTTGATCTGTCCCCTTGTCAAGTCCTTTGTGACAGAAAGAATGTTTGTATTAAAAACCACATAGAAATAGGAATAGAATAGAATAGACCAGACCAGGTTGGAAGAGACCTTTGAGATCGAGTCCAACCTATCATCCAACACCACCTAATCAACTAAACCATGCAACCAAGCACCCCATCAAGGCTCTTCCTAAACACCACCAGTGATGGTGACTCCACCACCTCCCTGGGCAGCACATTCCAATGGCCAATCACTCTTTCTGTGAAGAACTTCTTCCTAACCTCCAGCCGAAACCTCCCCTGGCACAGCTTGAGACTGTGTCCTCTTGTTCTGCTGCTGGTTGCCTGGGAGAAGAAACCAACCCCCACCTGGCTACAACCTCCCTTCAGATAGTTGTAGAGAGCACGAAGGTCACCCCTGAGCCTCCTCTTCTCCAGGCTAAGCAACCCCAGCTCCCTCAGCCTCTCCTCACAGGGCTGTGCTCCAGACCCCTCCCCATCTTTCTTGCCCTTCTCTGGATACCTTCCAGCATCTTTCCTAAACTGAGGGGCCCAGAACTGGACACAGGACTCAAGCTGTGGCCTAACCAGTGCAGAGTACAGAGGCAGAATGACCTCCCTGCTCCTGCTGGCCACACTGTTCCTGATGCAGGCCAGGATGCCATTGGCCTTCTTGGCCACCTGGGCACACTGTTGGCTCATGTTCAGCCTACTATCAACCAGTACCCCCAGGTCCCTTTCTGCCTGGCTTCTCTCAGCCACTCTGACCCCAGCCTGTAGCACTGCCTGGGGTTGCTGTAGCCAATGTGTAGAACATGGCACTTAGATAATCACTCTCTGTATATTTTTAATGCAAACAAACTATCTGATATATCTGCTCCAAAATCTTGTCAGAGGTTTCTAACTAGAAGGCAGAATTGAATTATCTCCTGGTAATTAACAGTGAGACAGTCAAATTGTCCCAGAACCCAAACCACAACAACTTGGATGTAATCTGAGCTGCAGGTCCTACACAGCTGTAGACACCAAGCCCCTCTGTTTAGAGGTGAGGAAAAGCAAAGCACTGCACAGATCCAGCAGATCAACTCCTGCCCCCAGCTTGGTGTCGTCAGCAAATTTACTGATGATGGACTCAATGCCCTCATCCAGATCATCAATAAAGATGTTAAAGAGCGTGGGGCCCAGCACTGATCCCTGGGGCACACCACTAGTGACTGGAAAGCTTTGTTTTAGTTTGGAAGCTTCTGTTCCAGAAAGCAAAGCAACAAAGTCAGTTTGGGAGCTAAACTAACAAAATGTGTCTTGCCACTTTGTCCCTATAGATAAAAAGGGTACTGCAGAATTGGCTGCTGAAGTTCTTTCTCTCTGTATCTTACTGCTGCTGCCTGGAAGTAGTGGTTTTGACATACCATTGGTATAGCTGCAAAGCTGAGTGATGAAAAATTAACAAATCTTAGAAAGTGTTGCTCCTCCTGAGGTCTTAAGCCAGATATATCTCCAGAGTCCTCCTTCCTTATCCCATTTCCCCCTTGCACTGACAAGACGTATTCCTGCGGTGTGCTTTTTCCTCTGCAGTGCCTGGGTGCCAGGAAAGGCATCAGTGAGACTATGAGAGACAGGCCCCCTACTATTGTTTTCAGTGTTTACTGCTTGAATAAATATATGGAGAAGCTATTGAACAGGCTTATGGCAGATGGAATTGTGGAAGTTAGTTGTCAAACCCTGATAAGACTCTGCTTAACCCACAGAAGGGAGACGCTCGGCAGCGAATTTGCACGTGTTTATTTGGAGATGCTTTAAGTCACATTCCCCATGCCAATATGATGCATGGTGCTCCCATCAGCTTCAGCTCCCTGACTGAAGAGCTAGTGCTTTTCAAGCATGCTGTGCCAAAGTCTATTGATGCTGTGTAAACCTGCCTTAATGAAGGCTGTAGTGTTCAGTAGACATGAGAAACGTTCACTTTCTGAGCTGAATCATAGACTCAGTAAAGTTGGAAAAGACCCCAGAGATCATCAAGTCCAAGCTGTCATCCAACACCTCCTGACTCATTAAACCATGGCACCAAGTGCCACGTCCAATCCCCTCTTGAACACCTCCAGGGATGGTGATTCCACCACCTCCCTGGGCAGCACATTCCAATGGCCAATCTCTCTTTCTATGAAGAACTTTCTCCTCACCTCCAGCCTAAACCTCCCCTGATGCAGCTTGAGACTGTGTCCTCTTGTTCTGGTGCTGGTTGTCTAGGAGAAGAGACCAACCCCCTCCTTGCTACAACCTCCTTTCAAGTACTTGTAGACAGCAAGAAGGCCTCCCCTGAGCCTCCTCTTCTCCAGGCTAAGCAACCCCAACTCCCTCAGCCTCTCCTCATAGGGCTTGTGTTCGAAGCCCCTCCCCAGCCTTCTTGCCCTTCTCTGGACACGTTCAAGAGTCTCAATGCCCTCCTTAAACTGAATGGCCCAGAACTGGACACAGGACTCAAGGTGTGGCCTAACCAGTGCTTTAGTGTGTTATTGCTTACAGCTGAGGTGTGAGTGACAGAACAGGAGAGAGAGACCCTTAGAGTAAAAAGTGTCAGAAGAGCTATAAGAAGCGCTCCAATGTTGCTGCCTTGGCAAGCAGTCCACCTTGGAGCATCCAATGACAAGAAGTCACACACATAAATCATTTAGTCCCCAGCCCTGGCGCACACCTCTCCCGAAGGAGCCGGTAATTGGCAAAGTAGTTGCCAGCCGGGTTTAAAGCGATTGGAAATTGCTTTCCATACAGCCTTGCTGATAGCGAAAGGTTTCCCCCGTTCCTCGAGCGTGAGCTACAGGAACATGATTGAATGTAACCCCTCATTCGGTTCAAGCTGTGATGCTGATATGCTATAGACAATATCAATCCCCCAGAGCACGCCGAGGCCGCCTCAACGGTCCATTTAAGTCCGATTCAGTTAGGCTCACCGCAGTTCTTAGGATTTCTTAAGGTGTGTTTGCAGAAGCCTTGGGGGTTGGAATGTGAGAACAGTATTCAGCTAGGAGTTTTATATTAGATCTCAGGTGTCATCACTCTAAATGAATTATTACAGTGGTGTGCTCATGCCATTACCGGTAAGGTTATGTTAGCATCTCCACTCAGCCATATTAATGCACTCGGGGCTGGGGCTCGGTGTGTAAGGTCCTTGCCTTACAGTGGCTTTCTTTAACCCACTTCTGCAAACAAGCAGGAGCTGTGTTTAAAATGCATGTAAGCAGATTGGTTCCTTTCAGCTTCTGACTTGACGCTCAGCAGGGTGCTTTAGGAGCTGCCTGTTACACCCATAGGAGGTGGGGGTTGGGCTCTGCTCCCCAGGATCAGCTGATAGAAGGAGAGGGAAGAGCCTGGAATTGTGCCAGGGGAGGGTTAGGTTGGAGAGGAGGTAGGATGTCTTTGCTGCAAGAGTGGTCAGGGCTTGGCAGAGGCTGCCCAGGAAGGTGGTGGAGTCCCCATCCCTGGAGGTGTTCCACAAGGGGGTGGACCTGGCACCTGGGGACAGGGTTTGGTGGCCGTGGTGGGGTTGGGTTGCTGGTTGGACTGGATGATCCTAGAGGTCTTTTCCAACCCACACAATTCTATGATTCTATGATCAATGTTGAGGCCATTGAAACAAAGGGTTAAAATGCTTGGACCTCTCCTTAGTGACTGATGCAATGTATGAACCCAAGCACAGACTTTTTAGTGGGTTTAAGCCAGGATATGAGCTAGCTTTCCGCTTCCTCTGTTTCCTGCCTCGCTGATCGCTGCCTTCCTTTCTCCATCCAGGAAGAGGAATACGAATTCTAGACATTTTGAAAGATGGGGAGACCCTTACTTCCTTCTTGCTGGAAGATGTTGGCCTCCCAGATGTTGTTGTTTTCCAGCTCGTTAATGCCCAAGTGCGTCCTGAACAGGTGGGTGAAGGCCGATGCAATCTCCGGGTTGCATATGTGAAGCAGCCTCCCTGAGGATCTTGTGCCCAGAATACCAGCTGCTTGGGAGGCTGTTTGTACAGCTGCTTCTTGTGAGTCTCAGGGAAATGTTTGTTTTGCTTTTGAAGAGCATTTTGAATATGCCTCAAAAGCAGATATTTGATCTGCTGCTATGGTTGCCACCAAATGGCAAGCTGTGGCAGCTTCAGGGTATGCCTTTAAAGAGTTTTCACAGACCTTGAGCAGAAAGTGGTAAAATGTGAATAAATCACTGCTGGACATGAAAAGGAAAATAATGATAGACCTAAACAAGCCCATTGGAAGGATAACAGACTTAAGCTAGTCATGTAACTTAAGCTAGTCAGGTAAACAATTTCTCTCTGCTTGCTTCTTCGCTCTGGGAGATACTAACCAGCTTTACTGACCTTGTCTGTATTGCTTTGGTTGGGACTGGTATTAACTTCTCTGCTCTGTCTCTTGTCCCTTTTATGTGCAGGGGGGCAAGGGGGAGCAGGGAGGAAGAAGCTATTAGCTTCCCCTGGTCATTGACCAGGGGGATCCTTGTGCTGTTCATTCATTGTTAATACCTGTAAAGATTATAAACGCTGTACCTGGTGCCATGGTTTAGCTGACTAGATGGTGTTGGATGATGGGTTGGACACAATGGTCTTGAAGGTCTCTTCCAACCTTGTCCATTCCATTCCATTCCATTCCATTCCATTCCATTCCATTCCATTCCATTCCATTCCATTCCATTTGACACTGTTCCCCATAGCAAACTCCTGGCCAAGCTGTCAGCCCATGGCTTGGATGGGAGCACTCTGAGCTGGGTTAGGAACTGGCTGGAGGGCCGAGCCCAGAGAGTGGTGGTGAATGGTGCCACAGCCAGCTGGCAGCCAGGCACCAGTGGTGTGCCCCAAGGATCAGTGCTGGGTCCCATGCTCTTTAACATCTTTATTTATGATCTGGACGAGGGCATTGATTCCATCAGCAGTAAATTTGCTGACGACACCAAGCTGGGGGCAGGAGTTGATCTGCTGGAGGGTAGAGAGGCTCTGCAGAGGGACCTCGACAGGCTGGACAGATGGGCAGAGTCCAAGGGCATGTGACTGCACACATCCAAGTGCCAGGGGCTGCACATTGGCCACAGCAACCCCATGCAGTGCTACAGGCTGGGGTCAGAGTGGCTGGAGAGCTGCCAAACAGAGAGGGACCTGGGGGTGCTGGTTGATGGTAGGCTGAACATGAGCCTGCAGTGTGCCCAGGCAGCGAGGAGGGCCAATGGCATCCTGGCCTGCATCAAGAACAGTGTGGCCAGCAGGAGCAGGGAGGTCATTCTGCCCCTGTACACTGCACTGGTTAGGCCACACCTTGAGTCCTGTGTCCAGTTCTGGGCCCCTCAGTTTAGGAAGGAGGTTGACTTGCTGGAAGGTGTCCAGAGAAGGGCAGCAAAGTTGGTGATGGGCTTGGAACACAGCCCTGTGAGGAGAGGCTGAGGGAGCTGGGGTTGCTTAGCCTGGAGAAGAGGAGGCTCAGGGGTGACCTTATTGCTCTCTACAACTACCTGAAGGGAGGTTGTAGACAGACAGATGATGGTCGCTTCTCCCAGGCAACCAGCAGCAGAACAAGAGGACACAGTCTCAGGCTGCGCCAGGGGAGGTTTAGGTTGGATGTCAGGAAGAAGTTCTATACAGAGAGAGTGATTGCCCATTGGAATGGGCTGCCTGGAGAGGTGGTGGAGTCATCATCATTGGAAGTGTTCAGGAGGAGACTTGATGGGGTGCTTGGTGCCATGGGTTAGTTGTTTGGGCGGTGTTGGATTGGTTGATGGGTTGGACGCGATGATCTTGAAGGTCTCTTCCAACCTGGTTTATTCTATGTATTCTATGTATCCGTCCTTGTGATCATCAATGTTTGGATCACAAGTCTAAGGCAGCTGTGTGGCCTCTGGGGACAGCAGTCCTGATGAACAGCAGCAAAGAACTATTTGAGGTTCTTAATTTGCCATTCAGCTTCCCTAGTGTTGGCAGGATGGTATGGTGACTTTATGGCATTGCCTCACATGACTAGGTGGGAGTGGAGAAACAGACAAGCTTTCTTAGATTCTGATTGAATAATAGATCTGAAACTGCAGGTCAAAGCCCTCCTGAAGCAGCTAGGCAGGGGACTGCATTTGACCAAGTCCAGGCTCTCTGCCTCTGCATGTACTGGCAGCTGGGAGCTCTGTGAGGAATGCTGTGTTAGCGAACGGATGTCGCTGAATCAGAACTCTGGAACAATCTCTGCACTGCATTAGTTTGTGGGTGAAAGCAAGTGAATAACTGAGGCTGAAAGACAGAATGCCTCTTTTTCACTGCCACATGAAACAGAGCTGCTGGGGCTGCGTGTGGCCAGAAAGAGGGAGGGCATTAGTGAACTCACGTGCAGTTCCTTCTGTGCACCACAGGCTCCAGCTGACGCAGTAGGCAGAGTACTTACCTGCTGTATTCTTGGCTGTGCCCGGGGGAAGCCTCCCTTTCTCATCATTTTGTCTTGAAGCAACATCACAAGATCACAGTATCACACAGTATCAGTAAGGTTGGAAGAGACCTCAAGGATCATCGAGTCCAACCTGGTACCACAGACCTCATGACTAGACCATGGCACCAAGGTGACTCCACCTACCTCCACCAGATCATACTGAAGCAAGTAAAAGCTGATACATCTTACTTATTTTCACATCTCCCTATCAGTTGAGGTGGTGAAAATTTCCTTCCTTGATGCTCTTAACAAGAAGAATATGCAGAGATGTCCTGCTGGCCTTCTCTTTCCCTTTTCATCCCTAACCTCTTCTTCACCAGAGGTCTGCTGTGTGCTGCTGTGTGAGTCTCTGTTATCTTCCCGGTAACATTCATTCATCTATTCAAAACTCTGCCTGCCAGGACTGAAGCTTTCAACATTCTCACCAAGAGGATGATTTAAACCTGCTGGAATATGATATCTTTCTGCTGCATTTTCTGTGCTGATCTAGGAGGAGGAGATGTAGTTTGCTTTCTACTGCATATGAAAGAAACATGAACATCAGAGATGAAGCCAGAGGAGACCTGGTGTTGAGTTCACCTTATCACAGTATCACCAAGGCTGGAAGAGACCTCAAAGATCATGGAGTCCAACCTCTCACCACAGACCCCATGACTAGACCATGGCACCAAGTGCCACGTCCAATCCCCTTTTGAACACCTCCAGGGAGGGTGATTCCACCACCTCCCTGGGCAGCCCATTCCAATGATGAACAGCTCTCTCTGGGAAGAACTTTCTCCTCACCTCCAGCCTAAACCTCCCCTGGCACAGCTTGAGACTGTGTCCTCTTGTTCTGGTGCTGGTTGCCTGGGAGAAGAGACCAACCCCTTCCTGGCTACAACCACCTTTCAGGTAGTTGTAGAGAGCAATGAGGTCACCCCTGAGCGTCCTCTTCTCCAGGCTAAACAACCCCAGCTCCCTCAGCCTCTCCTCACAGGGCTGTGCTCAAGGCCTCTCCCCAGCCTTGTTGCCCTTCTCTGCACACCTTCAAGTGTCTCGATGTCCTTCTTAAACTGAGGGGCCCAGAACTGGACACAGGACTCAAGGTGTGGCCTAACCAATGCAGAGCAGAATGACCCTGCTCCTGCTGGCCACACTATTCCTAATGCAGGCCAGGATGCCACTGGCCTTCTTGGCCACCTGGGCACACTGCTGGCTCATGTTTAGGCAGCTGTCAATCAGCACCCCCAGGTCCCTCTCTGTTTGGCAGCTCTCAGCCACTCTGCCCCCAGCCTGTAGCTCTGCATGGGGTTGTTGTGGCCAAAGTGCAGCACTTGGCACTTGTTGAATGTCATCTTATTGGACTCTGGCCATCTGTCCAGTCAGTTGAAGTCCCTCTGCAGAGCCCTTCAGCCCTCTAACTGACCAACATCTGCTCCCAACTTGGTGTCATCTGCAAATTTGCTGATGACTGTCTCAATCTCCTCCACGTAGTTGTCTTGTTAGGAATAGTCACAGGGATACAAGATCACATCACAAAGGCTGATTTACACCTATGAGGAAAGCAAGTGAAGTTGCTCCAAGAGCAACTGAGGCAGAAAAACCAGTCTGGCAATTTTCAGAGCACCACAAGATAGTTCTTTTCAAGTGAACATCTGATCTCCTATGGGAGGTGAAGCACTTGATTCCTACAGACTTTCTTGAGAAGCAAGTTACTTGGGCTGAACTTGTGGTGGTTGAGGTTGAAGTTGCAGAGCTATGACTAGAACGTAGATCTGTGATCATCTAAAGGCTCTACCATGACAGTTCATCTCTAGCTCTTCATGACTAGAACCTAGATCTGTGATCATCTAAAGGCTCTCCCATGACAGTTCATCTCTAGCTCTTCATGACTAGAACCTAGATCTGAGATCATCTAAAGGCTCAACCATGACAGTTCATCTCTAGCTCTTCATGACTAGAACATAGATCTGAGATCATCTAAAGGCTCCACCATGACAGTTCATCTCTAGCTCTTCATGACTAGAACCTAGATCTGAGATCATCTAAAGGCTCAACCATGACAGTTCATCTCTAGCTCTTCATGACTAGAACCTAGATCTGAGATCATCTAAAGGCTCAACCATGACAGTTCATCTCTAGCTCTTCATGACTAGAACATAGATCTGAGATCATCTAAAGGCTCCACCATGACAGTTCATCTCTAGCTCTTCATGACTAGAACCTAGATCTGTGATCATCTAAAGGCTCAACCATGACAGTTCATCTCTAGCTCTTCATGACTAGAACCTAGATCTGTGATCATCTAAAGGCTCTACCATGACAGTTCATCTCTAGCTCTTCATGACTAGAACGTAGATCTGCGATCATCTAAAGGCTCCACCATGACAGTTCATCTCTAGCTCTTCGTGTTGCCCTGCCCTCTGCTTGCTGGCACATTGCTGTACACCACCTCCTCCTGGCTCTAACGAGCAGATCAACCCGAACGCTGCTTGTTTACAAGAGCCTGACCTGTTGCCAGTAGCTGGCTGCAGATCTAGGTCTGAGCTGGATGAGCAGGAAATGACACAGAGTGCTGAAAGCTAAACCTGATCAAACAGCCAACTAGCTGAAAAAAATAATGTGCTAGCTTTGGCCAAATAGTGACACACTGACTATAAAAAGGAAAGCATTGAAGTTTTCCTCTGAGGGCCTGGGGTTTTGGGGGTTGAGTCATTCTCAGATAAGGCATAGAGGCAGATGTTTAAAACCAGTAAGGTCAAGAAAGATTGGCGACAGCCCACCCTGCCGGGAAAATTGGAAGGGCGGAGGTTTGATGTTTTTCGACTCCCATCTGGTCATGAATAGAATAGAATAGAATAGAATAAACCAGGTTGGAAGAGACCTTCGAGACCATCGTGTCCAACCTATCATCCAACACCACCCAAACAACTAAACCATGGCACCAAGCATCCTGTCAAGCCTCACCCTGAACACCCCCAGCGACGGCGACCCCACCACCTCCTCAGGCAGCCCATTCCAGTGGGCAATCACTCTCTGTGTAAAACTTCCTCCTAACCTCCAGCCTAAACCTCCCCTGGTGCAGCCTGAGACTGTGTCCTCTTGTTCTGGTACTGGTTGCCTGGGAGAAGAGACCAACCTCCGCCTCACTACAACCTCCCTTCAGGTAGTTGTAGAGAGCAATAAGGTCACCCCTGAGTCTTCTCCTCTCCAGACTAAGCAACCCCAGCTCCCTCAATCTCTCCTCACAGGGCTGTGCTCCAAGGCCCTCACCAACCTTGTTGCCCTTTTCTGGACACGCTCCAGCAAGTCAACCTCCTTCCTAAACTGAGGGGCCCAGAACTGGACACAGTACTCAAGGTGCGGCCTAACCAGTGCAGTGTACAGGGGCAGAATGACCTCCCTGCTCCTGCTGGCCACGCTGTTCCTGATGCAGGCCAGGATGCCATTGGCCCTCCTGGCTGCCTGGGCACACTGCAGGCTCATGTTCAGCCTACCATCAACCAGCACCCCCAGGTCCCTTTCCACCTGACTGCTCTCCAGCCACTCTGCCCCCAGCCTGTAGCTCTGCATGGGGTTGTTGTGGCCAATGTGCAGAACCCGGCATATGAACATACTTGAGATGCAGATACGGCCTGTAAATAAGCTCTCTTCTCCTGCTTCTGCACTTTTGGGTTGTTGTGGTGTTGTCTGGGTTTCTTTTAGTGTGTTTAATCCTTCTCCATCACGTTAATGTCCCAGTTTCCTCATGTCGCAGCGGGATGCTCGGGCTGCCTCCCTCCGCGGCTCGGTGTCAGCGCAGGTCACACTGTGTGACCAAGAGCGTGTCAGGCTGGGCATATGCAGTTAAAAAGTGTCTGAATAAATAAGTACCTGGCAGATAAGGGTCTGTTGAATGCAGTTCAGATGCTCCAGTCTGAGGGAGGGAAGGAAGGAGGGCAGGAGTGTTTGGTTTTGCAGGTTTTTGGCAAGCCAGGCTGTACGTGTCAGTTGCATTCCTTTCGCATTCTGCCTTTCCACGCAGTGCCCAGTGCGTGTTAAGAAGCCTTTGCATGCCTACAGCCCTGCTGATGACAGCTCCCTCAGATGCTTCTAGACATTTACCTGCAGCTCCAGTGCACAGCCTGTGTGTAATTCCTGTGCTCTTGTTGCCAGCAGGGGCAGTCATGGCAGACAAAACACAGTGTTGTCCTGGGCCTTTATTCCTCTGCCTTTCCTATTCTGGTTGCTTCCCACAGCCACAATTGCAGCTTTGTTGATCACTTCTGACGTCTGAAGCACCTGATGAGCAACTCCTCAGGCTTGAATCCACTCTCCAAAGCAACTGGATTAAGATTGTCTTCTTTCTTTGGGTTTCTTAAATATTTCTCTTTGCTACCAAATTGGTCTCAGGTGCCAGCTGTAGGAGATGTGCAGATCCAGAATCTTTTAGATGGCCTTGTTAATTTGCTTAGGAAATCAGTGTGTCTGATCTGGTACAGGGGCAGGGTCTTTGGTTTGATCCAAAGGCCTCAAAGGTTGGAATGCTCAGCAGGTTAATTTTCTGAAGGACATTGTGGCCTGTGTGAATTTTCCTTCTTTCTTTTTCAGTGCATCTTTCCTGAATTCACTTACCCTCATGATATTTTGTCAAGTGCATAGTTGTTGTCTGACACCCTGCTTGTCTCAATCACAGTGAGACATTTACAGTCATCACAGTGAGACATTTACAGTCATCACAGAGTTGAGAGATTTTCTTTCCTGACAGCTTATACTGTGAAGGGAGAGGGACAGAGGATGGCAACATTAATTAATGAGGAATGTGCAGCACTTTTTGTTACATTGCCATGTATTCTGCCCATCATAAAGCAAGTAGAATGGAATCTTAAGCCTCAAAGGGCTTTCTATTACAACCCTGTAAATCCCAGCTAAATCTGCAGGTTTCTGAGGACTTATTGTGCAGGTAGATTGGTTTAACTATAAGCTAATTTGTTTCCACTATTTGAACTAAAGATAGGGAATGGAATGGAATGGATAGCTAAAGATAGGGAATGGAATGGAATGGGATGGAATGGAATGGAATGGAATGGAATTAACCAGGTTGGAAAAGATCTCCAAGATCATCAAGTCCAGCCTATCATCCAACACTATCTAATAAAGTAAACAATGCCACCAAGCACCCCATCCAGGCTCTTCCTAAACACCTTCAGGGATGGTGACTCCACCACCTCCCTGGGCAGCACATTCCAATGGCCAATCTCTCTTTCTATGAAGAGCTGCTTCCTAACATCCAGCCTAAACCTCCCCTGGCACAGCTTGAGGCTGTGTCCTCTTGTTCTGGTGCTGGTTGCCTGGGAGAAGAGACCAACCTCCACCTGTCTGCAACCTCCCTTCAGGTAGCTGTAGGGAGCAAGAAGGTCTCCTCTGAGCCTCCTCTTCTCCAGGCTAAACAGCCCCAGCTCCACAAGGATGGGTGGCATGGCATTAGGTGTGCTTAGATGACAGAGAAAGAAGAACTTTTGTAATGAAAGGAAGAATTGCTGAGGGGAAGAAGAAAAATGTGACTTACACTCGGCTCTGGTGAGGCCACACCTCGAATGTTGTGTCCAGTTTTGGGCACCTCAATAGAAGAGAGATGTGGAGGTGCTGGAGCCAGGGCAGAGGAGGGCAAGGAAGCTGTGAAGGGCCTGGAGAATAAATCTTGTGAGGAGCAACTGAAGGAGCTGAGGATGGTTAGTTTGGAAAAGAGGAGGCTGAGGGGAGACCTCAGGGCTCTCTACAGCTCCCTCAGAGGAGGTTGTGGAGAGGTTGGTGCTGGTCTCTCCTCACAGGTAGTTAGTGACAGAAAAGAGGGAACAGCCTCAGGCTGCAGCAGGACAGCTTTAGACTGGACAGTAGGAAGAATTTTTTCCCATCAAGAGTGGTCAGGCCTTGGAATGTGCTGCCCAGGGAGGTGGTGGAGTCTCTAACCCTTGGATGTGTTTAAAGGTGGTTTGGATGTGGTGCTTGGGGCTATGGTTTAGGGGTGACCCTCGCAGAGTAGGGTCAAGGGTTGGACTTGGTGATCCTGAGGGTCTTTGCCAACCTGAATGTTTCTGTGATTCTGTGACAGGAGGCAAGCTGACCTAGCATAACATTAACTGAAAGTGGTTCCAAAGCTGAACTGTTGGCAGGGGCTGACATCAAAGTGTCTACTTCTGCTAAATCTTTCATTTTCCCTGAGCAGCATGAAGGTTCCATAACAGTAACTGAAACATTTGTTGTGCTTACAGTTTGCCTATGGTGTCCCTAACTTGACTCTGAAGGATATTGCTTGCAGTCAGATGCTCCTAGACCGCTTCATTATCTTCAGCAGCAGACGAGGTCTCCCTTCTGTGCACAAGGCCATGTGTGCCTTGTCCCAGGAAAGCCTACAGAGAGTGGAAGATGCCTTGTATGCAAATGTTGATTTCTTTAAGCTATTTCAGCTGGTAAGTATTAACACAATCTTTCTGCCTTATTGTTGTCAGTTTCTTTGTCTGGTATTTGATTGCCCTTCAAGAGTTTTCTCTGTAATACATCACCGATGTCCCAAGTGGTCTCTGCTTATTTCAACCTGCAAATGTGAAGTTCTGGATGTGGGCTTGCTAACCTACTGCCAGCAGGACACCAGACAGTTCTGAGTGTGCTTGTGGATGAAACAGATGAAACGAACAGCACAACAGAACTGAAGGATCCAAATGCAGTCTTGAAACCAGGGTCCTATGTGGAGCTACCACCTGGTCATTCCAGGCTGTGTAGCAAAACTTTGTGTGGCAAGAGCTACAGGGGCCCTGCTAAGGGGTCTGAAAATACTCCATACAACCTATCCTGTCTTTGCTGTGCTCAGCAAGACTGACTTTTGTGCTGAAGTCAAAGCAGCTTGAGGCAGGATAACCACATGAGCCTCTTAACGAATCAGCCAAGCAACCAACTTGCACTGGCTTGCAACACTCTTTCCATGAAAGCTTTTCCTCACCTCTGTTAATTTTCATTGCCCTTCTCTGTGCTGTTCCTGCTTCTGCTGTGGCCTTCTTGCCATATGTTAGAATAGAATAGAATACAATAGAATAGAATAGAATAGAATAGAGTAGAATAGAATAGAATAAACCAGGCTGGAAGAGACCTTCAAGATCATCGTGTCCAACCTATCACAGTATCACCAAGGTTGGAAGAGACCCCAAGGATCATCAAGTCCAACCTGTCACCACAGACCTCAGGACTAAACCATGGCACCAAGTGCCACATCCAATCCCCTCTTGAACACCTCCAGGGATGGTGATTCCACCACCTCCCTGGGCAGCACATCCCAATGATGAATGACTCTCTCAGTGAAGAACTTTCTCCTCACCTCCAGCCTAAACTTCCCCTGGTGCAGCTTGAGACTGTGTCCTCTTGTTCTGGTGCTGGTTGCTAGAGAGAAGAGACCAACCCCTTCCTGGCTACAACCACCTTTCAGGTAGTTGTAGAGGGCAATGAGGTCTCCCCTGAGCCTCCTCTCCTCCAGGCTAAGCAAGCCCAGCTCCCTCAGCCTCTCCTCACAGGGCTGTGCTCAAGGCCTCTCCCCAGCCTTGTTGCCCTTCTCTGGACACCTTCAAGTGTCTCGATGTCCTTCCTAAACTGAGGGGCCCAGAACTGGACACAGGACTCAAGGTGTGGCCTAACCAATGCAGAGTCCAGGGGCACAATGACCTCCCTGCTCCTGCTGGCCACACTATTCCTAATGCAGGCCAGGATGCCATTGGCCTTCTTGGCCACCTGGGCACACTGCTGGCTCATGTTTAGGCAGCTGTCAATCAGCACCCCCAGGTCCCTCTCTGTTTGGGAGCTCTCAGCCACTCTGACCCCATCCTGTAGCTCTGCATGGGGTTGCTGTGGCCAAAGTGCAGCCCCTGGCACTTGGACTTGTTGAATGCCATCCTGTTGGACTCTGCCCATCTGTCCAGTCAGTCAAGGTCCCTCTGCAGAGCCCTTGAGCCCTCTAACTGACCAACATCTGCTCCTAACTTGGTGTCATCTGCAAATTTGCTGATGACTGACTCAATGCCCTCGTCCAGATCATCAATGAAGATATTAAAGAGGATGGGGCCAGCACTGATCAGCTGTGTTCAGTATGAAATGATTATGGTATCTTAGATATTTGCTTGTTATTTATATTTCATGTGTAAAAGTAATAATATTCATTTTATATATGTATCTATATGTATATATATGATAGCACAGTGCTGGGTTGTGGTTTTTTTCTCTATTCTTTTCCTAATGTGTTTTTTGTTTCTCTAAACTCCATGTGTATTCCACACGCTTTAAGTTTAGAGCCCCAAGGCTAAGTGTGCCCCAGGGATCAGTGCTGGGCCCCGTGCTCTTTAACATCTTCATTGATGATCTGGATGAGGGCATTGAGTCCATCAGCAGCACGTTTGCTGATGACACCAAGCTGGGGGCAGGAGTTGATCTGCTGGAGAGTGGAGAGGCTCTGCAGAGGGACCTCGACAGGCTGGACAGATGGGCAGAGTCCAAGGGCAGGAGATTGAACACATCCAAGAGCCAGGTTCTGCACATTGGCCACAGCAACCCCATGCAGTGCTACAGGCTGGGGGCAGAATGACTGAGAACAGCCAGGTGGAGAGGGACCTGGGGGTGCTGGTCGATGGTAGGCTGAACATGAGCCTGCAGTGTGCCCAGGCAGCCAGGAGGGCCAATGGCATCCTGGCCTGCATCAGGAACAGTGTGGCCAGCAGGAGCAGGGAGGTCATTCTGCCCCTGGACACTGCACTGGTTAGGCCACACCTTGAGTCCTGTGTCCAGTTCTGGGCCCCTCAGTTTAGGAAGGAGGTTGACTTGCTGGAGCATGTCCAGAGAAGGGCAACAAAGTTGGTGAGGGATTTGGAGCACAGCCCTATGAGGAGAGGCTGAGGGAGCTGGGGTTGCTTAGCCTGGAGAGGAGGAGGCTCAGGTGAGATATTATTGCTCTGTACAACTACCTGGAGGGAGGTTGTAGACAGGCTGAGGTTGGTCTCTTCTCCCAGGCAACCAGCAGCAGAACAAGAGGACACAGTGTCAGGCTGCACCAGGGGAGGTTTAGGCTGGAGGTTAGGAGGAAGTTTTACACAGAGAGAGTGATTGCCCTTTGGAATGGGCTGCCCGAGGAGGTGGTGGGGTCGCCGTCGCTGGGGGTGTTCAGGGTGAGGCTTGACAGGATGCTTAGTTGCATGGTGTAGTTGATTAGGTGGTGTTGGATGATAGGTTGGACACGATGATCTCGAAGGTCTCTTCCAACCTGGTCTATTCTATTCTATTCTATTCTATTCTATTCTATTCTATTCTATTCTATTCTATCACTGCATGCATGTCTTGTGTGCTTGTTTCCCCTGTGCTCACCACTCTGCATTTTGCCACCATCAATTCCATTTGCCTGTTTCCACCTTTTAAACTGCACGTCACGGAACCACTGCGCTGTCGGTTTGCCACACACAGCAGACAGGAGGTATCGGCAGCCGCCGTAGTGCCGTGGGAGTTATCGAGCTGACTCTTGGGCCAGGGCAGTGCAGTGCTGTCATTAACTTCACATGGATTGTATTCAGCTTTGGGTTGCTCAACACCAGCAGCAGGGGATGCCAGAAGCTTCAATCGACCCGCTGGCCAAATTACTCTTTGATTGTTTGAGCACCGACAGTCACTCTGTGTGCCTGTGTGATTTGGCCTGATTAGAGCCTGAGGTCAGCTTTTACAAGCTGCTCTTTTCCATTTCTGAAAATAGACTCAAATATTTCCATAGAGTTGGTGCTTGCTAGAAGCAGAAAGGAATTAATGCCACAGTTCTGGATGAGGGCATTGAGTCCATCAGCAGTACGTTTGCAAACGACACCAAGCTGGGGGCAGGAGTTGATCTGCTGGAGGGTAGAGAGGCTCTGCAGAGGGACCTCGACAGGCTGGACAGATGGGCAGAGGCCAAGGGCAGGAGATTGAACACATCCCAGTGCCAGGTTCTGCACATTGGCCACAGCAACCCCAGGCAGAGCTACAGGCTGGGGTCAGAGTGCCTGGAGAGAGGTCAGGCAGAGAGGGACCTGGGGGGGCTGGTCGATGGTAAGCTGAACATGAGCCTGCAGTGTGCCCAGGCAGCCAGGAAGGCCAATGGCATCCTGGCCTGCATCAGGAACAGTGTGGCCAGCAGGAGCAGGGAGGTCATTCTGCACTGTACTCAGCACTGGTTAGGCCACACCTTGAGTCCTGTGTCCAGTTCTGGGCTCCTCAGTTTAGGAAAGATGTTGAGTTGCTGGAAGGTGTCCAGAGAAGGGCAACAAAGCTGGGGAGGGGTTTGGAGCACAGCCCTGTGAGGAGAGGCTGAGGGAGCTGGGGTTGCTTAGCCTGCAGAAGAGGAGGCTCAGGGGAGGTTTAGGCTGGATGTTAGGAAGAAGTACTTCCCAGAAAGAGAGATTGGCCATTGGGATGTGCTGCCCAGGGGGGGGGTGGAGTCACCATCACTGATGAAAGACTGAGTGTTCAGATGCAAGCTTATGTTGTGGTGTGTTACTACAAGATCTGTCTACCAAGACTTCTCCTGACTATTGGAAAGGCATCCATAGCCTGATTCCCTATGGGCTGCAATGTGCAGCCAGTTGTGGGGCAGAGGGTTTGTGTTTTCATGATGCCACAGTTTTGAGGAAGTGTTTTTAGAGGCTTGTCTCATAAGTATGACTGCCTAGCTATCTGCAAGTCCAGCTTTATATTTTGTGGTAATAGCAGGAAGAAACAGATGCCTGAGAAAGCCTCAAGAGCACTAAGTCCAAGCACGAGTGTGATTTTTAGGGCGCTGAAAGAGGGGGCTGCAGTGATGTAAGCAAAGTGATATGTGAGAGCACCCCATGGCATCACCTGGGTAAGAGGCCAGTGAGAGTGAAAGTGTTAAGTTCTGCTGGAAGGGCCACTTGCCCAGTCTGCAGGAGCTTGGAGAATAATGCTTTGTCAGACCTGACAGGCAGCTAGGAGCAGGCTGTCTCCAACGTCAGGGAATCATTCCAGGGTAATATGCTACCAGCTATTTGCTTTCATGGCAGATGGGGGGGAGCTTCTGCACCACCACCTTTGCTCAGTTCAGAAGTTACTAAGAGTCTGTACGTCTCACTGGCAGAACAGCCTCTCAGCTCCTCAGAAATCCCCACCCCTGCATTCTTCCTTCATTTTTTCCATCTTTAGGCAGGGTGGGCTTAGATCAGCAGAACGAATCACGAACTGTGTTTCCAGCGGCCTGTGACGTACCAGGACGAACACTTACCCACGCTGCTGTGTGAGCCTGCACACGGCTACTGGATTAGTGGCCCCACAAGCCAAGCCATCTGGGTTTTCTTCTCTCACTGTAACAGCTGTTTGCACATAGAAACTGTAAAACACTCCTCTGTATCTCTGGTCTATGCACAGCTTCCCACTGTGTTGGACAGGAACTCGCCGGGTGCCGACCTGAGAGCCTGGGGCAGGGTGCTGTCTAATGTCTCCCGAGCAGTGCAAAAAGTAAGTGGTCTAGTAGTGGATGACATCACTTTTCTGGGTGGCACAGAGTCCTCTTTTTGCTTGGCTCTTATTATAGTTCAGTTACCTGCTGTATCAGAAAGCAAGCAGACTTGTCTGGGAAGAGTTTATTCCTTAGCAATCCATTCGTCTCTCGTTACAAACCCAATGCAAACCTAAGCCTCAGCGGTTGCGAAGCATACTCTTGACTCCAGGAGAGACCTGAGAGAACAAGAACTGCAAATGCTGCCTGTGACCCAGACAGAGATAAAAGGCTGAGGTTCTGACTGCATCCATGCTTTTCCAGTCTGGCTGCAGCTGACACCTCACCAGACACTTGCCTCCTTTGAGGGTTGCAATTAACAGCCTTGTCTTGCCGCAGCTCGCCAGGAGGCCAAGCGTTCAGGACCTGTTGGCAGTTCTGCAGCCATTTGTACAAGGTGGAAGGCCAGAATCCCTGGGCCACTTGGTGAGCTCCCTGTCTGCTCTTTTCTGTGGCTACCCAGAAGGAGGAGGATCCAGAGTGCTTTCCTTCAACTGGTATGAAGATAACAACTACAAAGCTTTCCTGGGAATTGACTCAACAAGAAAGCAATCCACTTATGTTTATGATAACACAACCAGTAAGTTTTTCTACCAACTCCTAGAGAAACTCTAGACAGATGAAGCTTGTGTTGGAGTACCACTGCTGCCTTTATAAAATGTTCTTAAGAAATGGATTCTGATAATTTTAGATAAGTGAGATAATATTGCTTCACACTTGGCTCACAGCTGGAAGCAGAGAAGAGCAGGGGTTGAGAACCGACAGAAGCACACATTTACCTTCAACATGAAGGCATAAGTGTTGTCATCATCATCATCACTGAGACAGTTCCTCTGTCTTCTAATATATGCTCCTGATATCAGGGGGAAATAGATGCTCCTGAAGAAGGTTCAGGGAGGTACAGTGCTGCATTCTGGAAGTAATTTTCTCCAAGACAATTTATTTTCAGGTCTCCTGCCTTGATTGATGGCCTGGAGTACAGGGACTTCAAAATGTCTCTTTTGAGGTAATACTCAAATTGATGCATGGCAGCTGTCCCCTTTCCTGCACAGAAGCACAGCACAGTAATGGTCTGGAGCATAATTCAATCCCACACAGGAAGCATTTCAGGGTACCAGCTTTTGTTGCTTTGGTTTCTTCACTCTCCTTCCTGCTCTGGTCATGGGAGAGAATGCAAAGCAGAACCCGTGGTGCCTTTTCCACCATTCATTATTTTGCCTCTTGATTGTGCCTCCCTTCTGTTCACTCTCCAGTTTTTCTCTGCATTGAGACCACCAGCAAGCATTTTTTTCTGTACTAAGAGCCATGCTGTAGACAGCAGGACATTTCTGTGTCCCTCCTGCTATGACAGATGTGGTTCCATGGTTAAAAGTAGAGATGAGCATTACACTTGTAGAGAGATGCCTGCCTGCCTTTCACTGTGGTGGTGATGCTTGGCTCTGCTTCTCTCCAAACCCTTAGAAGACCTTTAAAAGGCCTGGTACTTCATTTCTTCAGCCAAGGAATGAAATAGTTGGAAGCTAATCAAGTAAACTTAATTACTTCAGTGTGCAAGAGTAAGATAGAAATGTTTATGTTGGAATGTTTAGTTCTAAATTGCTGTAGGATCCAGGTGTGAAAGGCCCTGGAGTGCCACACTGAAACCTGCTTGGATCTCCAGTCGGCTGCTTTATACCATGTGAGAATTAACCACTGTGTAACTCAAACCACAATACAGCCAGGAGAAAAGCAATCAGAGCTCACAACTGTTCAGTGAGATCTGAGCTCTCTAGTTCCCTTCTATTTGAGATACCTTATAAACAGCAGCAGCTTTCCCCACACTTAGCTTTATATATGTTCAGTCTTCCAATTTCCACGGTGTTTACTTTACAGCTCTGCTCTCTGCTTGGCAGCCTTTTCCATCTGTTTAGATGTTGTGCTCCTGAACTGCTGAAATGTGCTTAACCCACACAGGTCAAACACTGTCCATATTGCTAGAAATAAGCCCTGCAGGACATTAGGTGTGCCAGGATTTGGGTAAGGTTACATAAAGACTCTCTCTCTTTCTGTCTTTAGCACCCTTCTGTAATGCGTTGATCCAGAACTTGGAATCAGATCCTTTAACCAGAATAGCCTGGAGTGCTGTGAAGCCCCTGCTGATGGGAAAAGTTCTCTTTGCTCCTGATTCACCTGCTGTACAGCAAATCCTTAAAAATGTAAGAAGTTCTGAGGTACAAAAATGGGGATTTCTAAAAGCCTGAATTCTGCCCCTGTGCTCAGCACTGGTTAGGCCACACCTTGAGTCCTGTGTCCAGTTCTGGGCCCCTCAATTCAAGAGAGACGTTGAAGTAGTGGAAGGTGTCCAGAGAAGGGCAACAAAGCTGGGGAGGGGTTTGGAGCACAGCCCTGTGAGGAGAGGCTGAGGGAGCTGGGGTTGCTTAGCCTGGAGAAGAGGAGGCTCAGGGGAGACCTTCTTGCTGTCTACAGCTACCTGAAGGGAGGTTGTAGCCAGGTGGGGGCTGGTCGTTTTTCCCAGGCACCCAGCACCAGAACAAGAGGACACAGTCTCAAGCAGTGCCAGGGGAGGTTTAGGCTGGATGTTAGGAAGAAGCTCTTCACAGAAAGAGTAATTGGCCATTGGAATGTGCTGCCCAGGGAGGTGGTGGAGTCACCATCACTGGAGATGTTTAAGAGGAGCCTGGATGGGGTGCTTCGTGCCATGGTTTAGCTGATTACATAGTGTTGGACTCGATCATCTCTGAGGTCTTTTCCAACCTGGTTCATTCTAATTCTAAGAAACATCTCTGGGAAAGCGATGCCCCAGCTGCCTCAGCCTCATCAGATTTCCTTTCCAGAACTCCTTTTGTTCTGATGGTCATCACAGAAGGGACAATTACTTTTTGTTTGGAAAAAAAAAACAACCAGATCTTCACTGATTCCTCCCATCTTGGTCAACACTCTGCTTTATCCAGGCCAAGCAGCCCTTTGTTGGCAGGATTCCACGTTTGCACTGGTAACAATAGAGATGTTTACCCATGTGGCACAGAGGCAGGAATATCAGCAGTGCAATGCCAGTAAATAGTTATATGATGCAGCTATGAGGCTTGGTTAGGATGGGATGGAATGGGATGGGATGGAATGGAATGGGATGGGATGGGATGGAATGGAATGGAATGGAATGGAATGGAATGGAATGGAATGGAATGGAATGGAATGGAATGGAATGGGATAGACCAGACCAGACCAGGTTGGAAGAGATCTTTGAGATCATCCAGTCCAACCTATCATCCAACACTATCTAATCAACTAAACCATGGCACCAAGCACCCCATCCAGTCTCTTCCTAAACATCTCCAGGGATGGTGACTCCACCACCTCCCTGGGCAGCACATTCCAATGGCCAATCTCTCTCTCTGTGAAGAATTTCTTCCTAACCTCCAGCCTAAACCTCCCCTGGTGCAGCTTGAGACTGTGTCCTCTTGTTCTGGTTAGACTTACTGAGACCTAACGCTGCAGGATTCCAAACCAATGTCAACACCATGTTGCAACCATTAATAACTTTAATTTCATGAAGCAGGATTGAGCTTGGCCTCTTAGGCTGAGTGCCTGAATTTGGATGAAAGACATCTGAGCAGTTAAATTGAGGTCACCTGTGACCTAGGTGACCTCAGAAGCAGCAATTCGTTAGCTCTCAACACCCAAGTAAAGCACAGGACAGCTGCTTGTAGTTCACCCAGGAAAACAGAATATTGACAGCAGCCCAATATTTCAAATCTTAACTAATCTTAACTATTGTACTGTGTCCAGTTCTGGGCCCCTCAGTTTAGGAAGGACATCGAGACACTTGAAGGTGTCCAGAGAAGGGCAACAAGGCTGGGGAGAGGCCTTGAGCACAGCCCTGTGAGGAGAGGCTGAGGGAGCTGGGGTTGTTTAGCCTGGAGAAGAGAAGGATCAGGGGTGACCTCATTGCCCTCTACAACTACCTGAAAGGTGGTTGTAGACAGGAGGGGGTTGGTCTCCTCTCCCAGGCAACCAGCACCAGAACAAGGGGACACAGTCTCAAGCTGTGCCAGGGGAGGTTTAGACTCAAGGTGAGGAAAAAGTTCTTCACCGAGCGAGTCATTCGTCATTGGAATGTGCTGCCCAGGGAGGTGGTGGAGTTGCAGTCCCTGGAGGTGTTCAAGGGGAGATTGGACATGGCACTTGGTGCCATGGTCTAGTCGTGAGGTCTGTTGGGACAGGTTGGACTTGATGATCCTTGGGGTCTCTTCCAACCTTAGTTATACTGTGATACTGTGATAATACCTTAACTGTGAGACTCTGTCTTCTCAGAATCACAGAATCAACCAGGTTGGAAAAGACCTCAGAGATTATCAAGTGCAACCTATTACCTAATGCCTAACACCTCCTGACTAACTAAACCACGGCACCAAGTGCCACGACCAATCCTTTCCTGAACACCTCCAGGGATGGTGACTCCACCACCTCTCTGGGCAGCCCATCCCAATGGCCAATTACTCTTTCTGTGAAGGATTTCTTGCTAAGATCAAGCCTAAACTTCCCCCTGCACAGCTTGAGGCTGTGTCCTCTTGTTCTGCTGCTGGTTACCTGGGAGAAGAGACCAACCTCCTCCTGGCTACAACCTCCTTTCAGGTAGCTGTAAAGAGCAATTAGGTCTCCCCTGAGCCTCCTCTTCTCCATTCTTCAACTGCCTCACATTTATTCATCTAACCACATCATCATCTTTCTTTTGAGGTCCTAAGGGAGAGAAATAGTCGGGGAGGGGGAGAAGAGAGGGGGAAAAAATCAATCTACCTAAACCCTCAGTATTTAAAGGAATTGTAATTAACTGGGATTGATGTGCACCTTTCTTCCCTCCCCCCCTGCATATACAACTGAAATTGATCCTCTGTGACCTTGATTCCATTTTATGAATTCTCTTTTTCTGAGGATCATTAACATTTATGCTAGCTATTTTTTAAGAGTTTATGAAGTGTTGTGCTGGTTTGAGCCTTAACTGGGGCTTTAAAGCTCAGCTGGGGGGAAGGCTGAGAATCCCTCCCCTGTTTCCACCCCCCTCCTCTTCCCCAATAGAGGGGGGGGGAGGGGGGGAAAGGTAGGGAAGCAAATCCACCAAGAAATAATTTGGGTTTGGCTTGGAAAGAGAGAGGCAAAGAATTTTTCTTTAAACAGTGTATATATATATGTGTATATATATATATTTGTCTGTATATATATACATGTAGTTATACATATGTATACATATATGTGTGTTTATATATATAACAGTGACAGGCAGAGTTCACAGGGGTAAGGAATAAGGATGGATGGGAGTGGAACAGACCAAGTCAGTTTCCCAGGCGGGAATACCTGAGCAAAGCCTTCAGCACTGTCCCGCAGCACAGCCTGGTCTCCAGGCTGCTGACACATGGGTTTGATGGGTGACCACTAGATGGATACAGAACTGGCTTGATGGCTGCACCCAAAGAGTGGCTGTCCATGGGTCCATCTCCCAGTGGAGGCCAGGGACAAGCAGAGTCCCTCAGGGATCAGTCCTGGGACCAGGCTTGTTCAACACCTTTGTGGGTGCCAGGGACAGTGGCATTGAGTGCACCCTCAGCAAGTTTGCTGATGACACCAAGCTGTGTGGTGCAGCAGACAGGCTGGAGGGAAGGGATCCATCCAGAGAGACCTGGACAGGCTGGAGAGGTGGGCACAAGCCACCCTCATGAGGTTCAACAAGACCAAGTGCAGGGTCCTGCATCTGGGTCGAGGCAATCCCAGGCACAAATCCAGGCTGGGCAGGGACTGGCTGGAAAGCAGCCCTGAGGAGAGAGACTTGGGGGTGCTGGGGGAGGAGAAGCTCAACAGGAGCTCTCAGTGTGCACTTGCAGCCTGGAAAGCCAATCAGATCCTGGGCTGCATGAGGAGAAGTGTGGCCAGCAGGTCAAGGGAGGTGATTCTCCCCCTCTACTCAGCTCTGGTGAGACCCCACCTGGAGCACTGAGTCCAGTTCTAGAGCCCCTATTCCAAGAGGGATCTGGAGGTGCTGGAAGATGTCCAGAGAAGGGCCACGAGGATGAGCAGAGGGCTGGAGCTGCTCTGCTGTGAGGACAGACTGAAGGAGTTGGGGCTGTTCAGTCTGGAGAAGAGAAGGCTCCAAGGTGACCTCATTGTGGCCTTCCAGTATCTGAAGGGGGCTCCAAGAAGGCTGGGGAGGGACTGCTCAGGATGTCAGGGAGTGATAGGACTGGGGGGAATGGAATGAAGCTGGAGGTGGGGAGATTGAGGCTGGAGGTGAGGAGGAAGTTCTTCCCCATGAGAGTGGTGAAGCCCTGGAATGGGTTGTCCAGGGAGGTGGTTGGGGTGCTGCCCTGGAGGTGTTTAAGCCCAGGCTGGCTGAGGCTCTGGCCAGGCTGATCTAGTGTGGGGTGTCCCTGCCCATGGCAGGGGGGTTGGAACTGGATGATCCTTGTGGTCCCTTCCAACCCTGACTGATACTATGATACTACTATGAAAACACCCTCCAAGGAGGGCAAAACCTCTCACAAGCCTTCCCCCCCTCTTTTCAGGCCAGGCGTAGCCCACCACAAGTGTGAAGGTAAAACCGGTAACATTCGTAAGTCGTCACGCCACTGAGTGGCTGCATCACAAATTCTGAGCCATCTAACGCTCCTCTCCCCTGTTCTATTCCTCAGGCAAACTCCACTTTTGAGGAACTTGAACGCCTCAGAGTGTTGACCAAAGCTTGGGAAGAATTAGGACCTCAGCTGTGGTACTTCTTCCAGAACAGCCTGCAGATGAATATGATCCGGGTAGGGAACTCGGCGGGGCTCCTCAGCAAGAGCAGCCTTTCACCAGCCTCTGTTTTTAAGGGAGAAGAGAATTGACTCCAAGTGTTTGGCTGGCAGCACAGCCTTGGCAGCAAGCAATTTGCAGTCTTTAAGACTGTTGGATTGGTTGCTGGGCTCTTACTTTGAACACCAGTCCTAAATGCATTACCTCATCCCGGTGTCAAAACCTCAGACCGGGAGGCTCTTTAGAATCTGACAAACAGCTTCTCAGTAGAGGCAGCAGTCACAGCTTTCCTCTCTCTGCAAAATGTCTTTCAAGAGCAGACAACTTTGTATTATCAATTCTATATTATTGGGCTCTGTACAGGCAAACAACACAGCAGGGTCAGGGGTTTGATGGGCCCAGATAACTGCTTATATCCGTGTCCCTTAGAACTGACCTTGGTCAGCTGCAAGTAATGTCTGTAGTTCAAGTTTAAAAAGCAGTTCATGCTAGAGAAAATATTGGGGGATTTCTGCTCTGTTCTGTAGCAGGTGAGACATCTGTCACATTTATTCTCTTGCTTATATGGAAACAATGCAGTAAATAGTCAAGGGTGGATTTCTTTTCACCCGCTCTTCAGCTCCCACCTCTGGCTCAGCTGTGTAATTACCCACTGATACAATCAAACCCTGAGCGTATCTTAGGGCATCTGAAGAGCATCCTTGCAGTGAAGCTGCCAAGCAGTCAGCTCTTGGCTGGGACAGCAGCACTCTGAGCTGGGTTAGGAACTGGCTGAAGAGCTGAGCACATAGAGGGTGGTGAATGGTGCCACAGCCAGCTGGCAGCCGGGCACCAGTGGTGTGCCCCAAGGATCAGTGCTGGGCCCCATCCTGTTCAACATCTTTATTGATGATTTGGATGAGAGGATTGAGTCCATCATCAGTAAATTTGCAGATGACATCAAGCTGGGGACAGGAGTTGATCTGGCAGAGAGTAGGAGAGCTCTCCAGAGGGACCTTGGCAGGCTGGGCAGATGGGCAGAGTCTAAGGGCATGAGATTGAACACATCCAAGTGCCAGGTTCTACACACTGGCCCCAACAACCCCAGGCAGTGCTACAGGCTGGGGTCAGAGTGGCTGGAGAGCAGCCAGGCAGAGAGGGACCTTGGGATACTGGTTGATAGTAGGCTGAACATGAGCCAGCAGTGTGCCCAGATGGCCAAGAAGGCCACTGGCATCCTGGCCTGCATCAGGAACAGTGTGGCCAGCTGGAGCAGGGAGATCATTCTCCCCCTGTACTCAGCACTGGTCAGACCACAGCTTGAGTCCTGTGTCCAGTTCTGGGCCCCTCAGTTTAGGAAAGATGTGGAGATGCTGGAAGGTGTCCAGAGAAGGGCAACAAAGCTGGGGAGGGGTTTGGAGCACAGCCCTGTGAGGAGAGGCTGAGGGAGCTGGGGTTGCTTAGCCTGGAGAAGAGGAGGCTCAAGGGAGACCTTATTGCTCTCTACAAATCCCTGAAGGGAGGCTGTATCCAGGTGGGGGTTGGTCTCTTCTCCCAGGCAACCAGCACCAGAACAAGAGGACACAGTCTCAATCTGTGCCAGGGGAGGTTTAGGCTGGATGTTAGGAAGAAGCTCTTCACAGAGAGAGTAATTGCCCATTGGAATGTGCTGCCCAGGGAGGTGGTGGAGTCACCATCACTGGAGGTGTTTAGGAGGAGACTGGATGGGGTGCTTGGTGCCATGGGTTAGTTGATTAGATAGTGTTGGATGATGGGTTGGACTCAATGATCTCAAAGGTCTCTTCCAACCTGGTTAATTCTATTCCATTCTTAGGACTCTCTGAAGCACCCTACAGTGAGGAACTTCTTGAACAGCCAGCTAGGTACTGAAGGCTTAACTGCTGAGCACATAATCAACTTCCTCCACAATGGGTCTCCAGGAAGCCGTGAGAAGGGAATGGCAGACTTCGACTGGCGGAATGTCTTCAGAGCTGCAGACCAGGCTCTGCGTTTGCTCAGCCAGTACCTGGAGGTAAGGTTCAGCCCTGCTGCTGCTGGGAATGCTTGCAGCAGGTCAGGAAGTACCTGGGATCTGTGCCAACAGACAATAAGGTTAAAATCAGCAGACTTCTTCATTTGTTTCCATTTTAATCTCAGCCCTAAAAGCATGCTTTTAAATCAGGCAGCATTGTGAGAGCATGGGTGCTTATGGTTGTGGGGGGGAAAAAACCAGACCCTTCAGATTTATGATCCCCAAACACTCCATTCCAAATGTTGCTGGAATGTCTGAACACACTTTGCTGCCAAGAGGTAGCAATGGGCTCAATGGGCTTTTGTTTGTAAGCACTAATTGCTGGCAGGCCACTAATTGCAGCAAGACCAGGACCAGAGGAGCTAATAATCCATTGCTAATAATCCTCCTTCAGGTTTTTAAACACCTGATCAAAATGTCATTGAACCCCAGATGGGGAGATCCTGCTGGTTCTGTAGCTCCTTCAAGCTGCAGCAGGGGAAGTTTAGGCTGGAGGTGAGGAGAAAGTTCTTCCCAGAGAGAGTTGTTAGCCCTTGGAATGGGCTGCCCAGGGAGGTGGTGGAGTCACTGTCCCTGGAGGTGTTGAAGAGGGGATTGGATGTGGCACTTGGTGCCATGGTTTAGTAGTCAGGAGGTGTTGGGAGGCAGGTTGGACTTGATGATCTTTGAGGTCTTTTCTAACCTTGTTGATTCTATGATTCTGGCAAAGTGCCTGGAAGCTGTACCACTCTCCTCTAGGGCGTTGTGTTTTAAGTGGGCTCTCTGAGGCTTTTTGAGAGCCACAAGGTAGAAAATAAGGTGAAGGCTTGCTGTATAGAGTTAAAAAAAAAAAGTAGTAAAAGTCTAGGTTAAAACATCAAGACATTGTGAAAGGAGTTTGGAAGATGCTTTGAGTAAGGAGTTACTTTCATATGGGCAATCAAATTTACTGATTAATTAGTCAGACTCAGTCTGAGTCCAGTGCAAAAGAGTTTTGTGGGTTTGTTTTGTTTTGATAGTAGGCTGAACATGAGCCAGCAGTGTGCCAAGGTGGCCAAGAGGGCCAATGGCATCCTGGCCTGGATCAGGAGCAGTGTGGCCAGCAGGAGCAGGGAGGTCATTCTGCCCCTGTACTCAGCGCTGGTTAAGCCACAGCTTGAGTCCTGTGTCCAGTTCTGGGCCCCTCAGTTTAGGAAGGATGTGGAGATGCTGGAAGGTGTCCAGAGAAGGGCAGCAAAGCTGGGGAGGAGTTTGGAGCACAGCCCTATGAGGAGAGGCTGTGGGAGCTGGGGTTGCTTAGCCTGGAGAAGAGGAGGACACAATCTCAAGCTGTGCCAGGGGAGGCTTAGGCTGGATGTTAGGAAGAAGTTCTTCATAGAAAGAGTGATTGGCCATTTGATTGTGCTGCCCAGGGAGGTGGTGGAGTCACCATCCCTGGAGGTGTTTAGGAAGAGCCTGGATGGGGTGCTTGGTGCCATGGTTTAGCTGATCAGATGGTGTTGGATGATGGGTTGGACTCGATGATCTCAAAGATCTCTGGTTAATTCTGTTCTAAGTACTGCATCCATTCCTTCCCACACCAGGAGGTTTGTGTGTGTGTAGCTGGGTCTGAGATGGAGTGGGTTGCTCCGTTAGATATAAGAAATACCAACTCCCCTTTGTAAGCTCATGTGCCCAGGAGCCTGCAGTGTTGCAGATTAACTGTGAGAGTTTAAAAACCTGTTGTTGTTGGCAGCAATATTAACACAGCAGCTGCCATGTGAGAGTCAAGGTCTTCATAGAGATCAGCTGCGTCTCACAAGCATACCTGAGCAAAAAGCAAACAGTGAATGGGTACATGACCTAAGCCTCAAGCTCTCAGAGAACATTTAAGCTGATCGGCAACACAGCATTTATTCCTCCTTATTCCCATCCATCCTCCGCAAGAAGGCAGAAACTGAGAGTTTATCTGAGAGGAAACAATGAAGGCAGTGCCGGAACAATCGCAGTATCAAGGCAGTTGCTGTACCTGGCAACAGTTCTTTGTGTCCTGAAGTGTTCTTTGTAGCGATCTCATTCTGTTAAGTTCGCTGTTTACACTTCGTTAGCATTTTAGAACGTTTTCACCCAGCCTCAGGCACAATGGGAACAAAGAGCTCCCTTCTGGGGACAGCCTAGTCCTTATCACAGTCTGCAATGAGGAGAGGTGTGCTGCCAGCAACGACCTTTGGAGGCTGCTGCAGGTAAAGAGAGAAGAGGAGAGGTTCAGAGAGGAGAGGTTCGGAGAGGAGAGGAGAGGTTCGGAGAGGAGAGGAGAGGTTCGGAGAGGAGAGGTTCGGAGAGGAGAGGTTCGGAGAGGAGAGGTTCGGAGAGGAGAGGTTCGGAGAGGAGAGGTTCGGAGAGGAGAGGTTCGGAGAGGAGAGGTTCGGAGAGGAGAGGAGAGGAGAGGAGAGGAGAGGAGAGGAGAGGAGAGGAGAGGAGAGGAGAGGAGAGGAGAGGAGAGGAGAGGAGGAGACCTTCAAGATCATTGTGTCCAACCTATCATCCAACACCGCCTAATCAACTGAACCATGCAACCAAGCACCCTTCCAAGTCTCCTCCTGAACACCTCCAGGGATGGTGACTCCACCACCTCCCCGGGCAGCCCATTCCAATGGGCAATCACTCTCAATAGCGAGGCCATTTATTACATAAATAAAGTGGATGGATCAGAAGGGGAGAGAGAAAATAGAGAGAGGGAGAGAGAGAAGACAGAGAGAGAGAAGGGGAATTATATTACCACACCTCTCACCCCCCCAAGACAGTTTGAGTCTGTGGAGGAAAGGTGCTGCAGGAGATGCTGAGTCTGTAGAGAAACGGTGCTGGGGCTTTGGCTGGAGAAGAGATGTGGTCCTCTGGGCAGCCTCTTCAGCTCCATGAGTTGCAGCAGGTGGATCTTAGGACACGGAGAGAGGGTTCAGTCTGCTTCTTCCAGGCTCCACGGCCTCTTTTCTCCGGAGCAGCATTGTCCCAGGCTTTTCCTTCTCTCCTGCTTTCCTTCTCAGTGGCATTGTCCTTCTCCTGTGTTTTCCTTCATCCGTGTTTTCGGTTCTCCGTTTTTCTTTTCCCAAGCCAGTAGTGGCTCAAGTCTTTTGTACAGTTTTTAGTCCTTAGGTATGTGTCCAAGTATTGTCCCTCAGGAATTCAGGGGCCAGGAAATCATCCTCAGGTAAATATCCAGGTATCGTTCCCCAGGAAATCTTTCTGTGCATTCCTCTGTGTTTGGGCAGGGATCTGGATGGGGGGGGAGGGGGCTCCACCTCCTCCTTCCCCATCTACATGCCCCCACACTCATTACACATCAGGAAACAGGTGGGGAATCCATTGTCTCACCCTTTCCAGGGTACTTGATGGGTGGAGATTATCTTGTCTTATGCATCTTCCCGAAGGTGGCCTTGGTCCATTGTTGTGAGGCCAGCTGTGGTCCAGTGAGCAAGGTTATCTTTGCACCTTCCAGTGGCTCTGCCCAACACACATCAGCTATTGTCTGGGCAAGCAGCAAGTGATTTTATCTTTGTTGGGTCACACAAGGAGAGACAAGTAGTCTCTCACACCCTGTCATACTAAAACAGAAACAGCAGCACTTACTGCACTCGCTCGAGTTCTCCCTTGTCCAGAGGGACATTTCTTGAGCTTGGAGGAGACCATCCTTAAGCACCAGGACTAAGCTGCTGTCAGGATTATTCCATCCACTCACACTGACCACAGCAATGCTAAATCTGTTTGCAGTTCGTCTCAGGGAGAATGATGTTTCTGAGCTTGTCTTGATGCTGCTGTGTATTTTCAATTTGCCCCGACAATTAGTCTAAGATGAGGAAGCTTTCAGGAAGGATAAGAAGGTAATTTCTTTTCATAGAATCAACAAGGTAGGAAAAGACCTCAAAGATCATCAAGTCCAACCTGTCACGACAGACCTCATGCCTACTAGACCATGGCACCAAGTGCCATGTCCTATCCCCTCTTGAACACCTCCAGGGACAGTGACTTCACCACCTCCCTGGGCAGAGCATTCCAACGGCTAACAACTCCCTCAGTGAAGAACTTTCTCCTCCCCTCCAGCCTAAACTTCCCCTGGCGCAGCTTGAGACTGTGTCCTCTTGTTCTGGTGCTGGTTACCTGAGAGAAGAGACCAACCCCCTCCTGGCTACAACCACCCTTCAGGTAGTTGTTATTAATTTTCAGCCTAAGCTCTTAAAGCTGGAAACAGCAACTATTTCAGATGAAGCTGCGGAGGAAGGCACATTATGCCCAGATACTGAATCTGGTCCCAGCATGTGGATGAGTTTCCCCTCCTTCAGGATGAAGACAAAAGCCAAGGCGTTAGCCAGGCCTTAGCCACAGAAGCTCCTTCCCCTTTGTGTTTTCAACCAGTGATGTTTTTTGCCTCTTACTAGAATATAGAATAAACCAGGTTGGAAGAGACCTTCGAGATCATCGTGTCCAACCTATCATCCAACACTACCCAATCAACTAACCCATGGCACCAAGCATCCTGTCAAGCCTTGCCCTGAACACCCCCAGCGATGGCGACCCCACCACCTCCTCATGCAGCCCATTCCAATGGGCAATCACTCTCTCTGTGTAAAACTTCCTCCTAACCTCCAGCCTAAACCTCCCCTGACGCAGCCTGAGACTGTGCCCTCTTGTTCTGGTAGTGGTTGCCTGGGAGAAGAGACCAACCTCCGCCTCACTACAACCCCCCCTTCAGGTAGTTGTAGAGAGCAATAAGGTCACCCCTGAGTCTCCTCCTCTCCAGACTAAGCAACCCCAGCTCCCTCAATCTCTCCTCATAGGGCTGTGCTCCAAGCCCCTCACCAACCTTGTTGCCCTTTTCTGGACACGCTCCAGCAAGTCAACATCCTTCCTAAACTGAGGGGCCCAGAACTGGACACAGGACTCGAGGTGCGGCCTAACCAGTGCAGTGTACAGGGGCAGAATGACCTCCCTGCTCCTGCTAGTTTACTACTACTAGTTTCTCCCCGTGAAATTTTTCCCTTTGTGCTTACTTGTAGTGCTTGAACTTGGATAAATTCGAAGGGTATCTCGATGAAGCTCAGCTGACTCATCAAGCCCTGCACCTGCTGGAGGAAAACAAGTTTTGGGCTGGTGTGGTTTTTCCAGACATAGAGCCTACAAGCAGCAGTCTTCCACCACATGTGAAATACAAGATCCGGATGGACATAGATGCAGTGGAGAAAACGAACAAAATCAAGGACAGGTGAGTGGTGGTTCCTCCTCTTTTCTGGCCTCTCACCCCACGAATATGAGAGACAGAAGGATATGAAGACCTGTGTTTGTGGTGGTTTAAGCCTTAACTGGGAGTTAAGAGCTCAGATGGGGGCAAGGCTGAGAATCCCTCCCCCTGCTCTCCCCTCCTCCCTCCCAACAGAGAGGGGCAAAAGGAAAAAGAGGAAAGGAGCAAATCCACCAAACAATGATTTGGAGTCGGCTTGGAAGGAGAGAGGGAAAGAGTTTTCTTTAAACAGTGTATATATACAACAATAACAGCTGAGGTTCACAAGGGCAAGGAGCAAGGATGGATGGGAGGGGGACAAAGAAGAATACAAAACCAGTCTCTCTCTGAAGAGGCGCAGAGGCAGCAGGGGGAAGGATCAGACCTGACCACATGGCAGGGGAGCAGGAAGGCAGCCACAGTAGCTCTCATCCAGGAGAGGCAGGAGCCTAAGCAGGCCTAATGACTGCAATGTCCTGCTTTGTCACACCCTAGCTGGCAGGGAGGGGGGACTGGAACAGATTCCCTTTCCCAGGGGGGAAAATGCCCTGCAGGGAGGGCAAAGCCCCCTCAAGCCCTCCCCCCCCCCCGTTTGGTTTCTTTTCAGAATGGGCGTTAACCCACCAGAGTGTTGCATACATTGTGACAGCTTTAGGCTATGCCTTTAAAGCTAGCTGCAGATTTTATTCAAGCAGGAGAGGGAAGAAGTACAAACAAATCCACAGTTGGGTGTAAGAGGGAAAACAGGAGATGATTCCAGACCAGCTTCATAGGTCAGATGAGTGGGATGCATTTTTCTAACGATCTCACACTCCACTTCCATTCCATCTTTCTCTGCTGGCACGTCTGCTTGGCTGGAGAGACCCTCCCTTATCAGCTAGCGTTGAGATAAACAATACTGCCTTCCTAACAATGCTTTTGAGCTAACTAAAAATCTCTCTAACACTCTCTTTTTCTCCTTTCTTCTCATTAACCAGAGGAAAAAGGGGAGGGAGAGGTTGGGGGGCGGGGAGCGAGGCAGTGTCCTCCTGGGCAAGGAGGATTTCCATGCTGTTTTCTCTCTGTAAGTACCTGTGTTTGTACATATTCAATGCATTCCAGTGTAGCTTTGTAAATACAGTTTCCATTTGCTTCCCTGACTGAGCTTTTTGCTAATGTGGGTGGGTTAAACCATCACATACCTGCATGATACTCAGCTTCACTCACCAAGCAGTTAATACGCAGCGTGGTTCAGAATCCATCTCCAGTTATCAGATGCTGACACAAGTGGTATCTCTCCTGCTGACAGCTAGGCCAGACAGTGGGTAGGTGCATGGATACATGGCAAAGGGAATGGCTGTGCTCAGAATCCTGCTCGAGTTCCTAGGTGGCTTCATCACTAGGAGAGGCAGACAAAGGAAGTCCTATGTGGATTGTGACCCAGCTTTCTTCCACCTGAGCAGCAGAACCTCTCTGCTGTTCTTCCTCAAGTCCCCTTCACTTAAAGGGAGAGCAGAAATGTCTCCCCTAAAGCCACTCCATCCCCAAATGATGTCCATGTGGATTTTCTTTTGAGGTACTGGGATCCTGGTCCAAGAGCTGATCCCGTGGATGATTTACGTTATATCTGGGGAGGCTTTGCGTATCTTCAAGACATGATTGAGCACGGGATTATAAAGACTCAGACCAACACTGAAGCTCCAGTGGGCATTTATCTGCAGCAAATGCCATATCCATGTTTTGTGGATGATGTGTGAGTAAAAGAAGTTTGTCTTCATTCTGATGAATACTTGGGTTGCTGACTGCTTTAAGACTCTCAGGCACCTAAATGTAGTCTAGCCTAAGGGTACCTATGCAAGATCAGGAGCTGAGACATAACTGGGTGAGTGTGTTCTTATCAGAACCCAGGCTTCAGAAGAGTCCAGCCCTATAATGAACACAAGACACTGCCTCCTTAAAAACCAGCTCTTTTCTTCCAGTTTTGCATATCACAATTTAAAGAAAGAGACTTTTTTGCCTTGCTTTTCCAGGCAGTGATAATAACCTGACCTAAACCTTCACACTGGTTGCAGACAAGAATTCATTTTCAGCAGGGCACCTCAGCTGTAATGCTTTGATCCCTAGCAGTGTCAGCCCTAGAACTACTCCAGTGATTCCTCAGGACCCAGAAAAACTGTGGTCTTTTAAAAAGTGTATCCAACTAAAACTAAGCCTTGTGCTGCAGGGTGTCCAGAGAAGGGCAACAAAGCTGGGGAGGGGTCTGGAGCACAGCCCTGTGAGGAGAGGCTGAGGGAGCTGGGGTTGCTTAGCCTGCAGAAGAGGAGGCTCAGGGGAGACCTTAGTGCTCTCTACAACTCCCTGAAGGGAGGTTGTAGGCAGGTGGGGGGTTGGTCTCTTCTCCCAGGCAACCAGCACCAGAAGAAGAGGACACAGTCTCCAGCTGTGCCAGGGGAGGTTTAGGCTGGATGTTAGGAAGAAGTTCTTCCCAGAAAGAGTCACTGGCCATTGGAATGGGCTTCCCAGGGAGGTGGTGGAGTCACCATCACTGGAGGTGTTTGGGAGGAGCCTGGATGAGGCACTTGGTGCCATGGTTTAGTTGATTAGATGATGTTGGGTGATAGGTTGGACTTGATTATCTCAAGGGTCTTTTCCACCCTACCACACTGGTTAATTCTATTCTAAAAAGAATGGGATGGGTTAGGAGGGACCTCCAAAGCTCATCCAGTCCAACCCCCCTGCAGGCAGCAGGGACATCTTCAACTAGATCAGGCTGCCCAGAGCCCTGTCCAGCTTCACTTGGAATATGTTCAGGGATGGGCCCCAACCACCTCCCTGGGCAACCTCTTCCAGTGTTCCACCACCCTCATGGTGCAGAACCTGTTCCTCACATCCAGTCTAAATCTGCTCTGCTCTAGTTTGAACCCATTGCCCCTGGTTCTGTCCCTGCAGGCCTTTTCAAACAGTCTCTCTCCATCCTTCCCATAGCCCCCTGCAGGTACTGGAAGTTTGCTATTAGGTCTCCCTGGATCCTTCTCTTCTCCAGGCTGAACACCCCCAGCTCCCTCAGCCTGTCCTCATAGCAAAGCTGCTCCAACCCCCTGATCATTTTCATGGCCCTCCTCTGGACCCTCTCCATCAAGCCCATGTCCTTCCTGTGTTGAGGGCTCCAGAGCTGTACAGAGCACTGCAGGTGAGGTCTCAGCATCGCAGAGCAGAGGGGCAGGATCCCCTCTCTCCATCTCTGACCATGCTGCTTTGGATGCAGCCCAGGCTGCCCTTGGCCTTCTGTGCTGCAAGCTCACACTGCCTGCTCATGTCCAGCTTCTCACCCACCAGCACCCCTAAGTCCTTTTCCTCAGGGCTGCCTTCTATCCCTTCCTCCCCCAGCCTGTATTGATAGTGAGGATCGTTCCAGTGCCTCCAGCAAAGCTGAGAACGAAGTACAGCCCCATGGTAAAACAAACACCACATCCTTCAGTTAGCTGTGCAGAAGCTGTTGAAGTGCAGTGCCCTTCTTTTCCCTAACTACAGCTCTCAGACCCAGCTTGCTTTATACTGAGAGAATCATTTCCTGAGTAACCTGCTTGTTCAAGTGGAATGTGGGCTCTGTTGCTATCTCTGTAAGTCCTGAGGAGTGGAACAACCCAGTCTCTTCCAGTGTGTGAGCAAATCCTAGCCCTAGATATCTACCAAGAGCCAAAGGTGTGTAGTTTTCGCTTCTTGAAGACACCTACAGGCCTTACTGAGTCCCCAAGACAATTTAGTCTCTTGAAACATTCTTTCTGAAGTCCTGATGACATCCCTAAACAGGGTTCCAGGCAGGACTGCTACCTGCAATGAAGCTGGATATATGACCTTTATCCTGTTAACATCAGCTCTTTGCCTTCTCCTGTGGCTGCTAGAGTTTTCAGCAGTAACCTGGTGCTCTTTAACCACCTTCTCCCCAATTCCACGTGTTTTTGTGCAGATTAACTGAGTTTTGTCTTAAATGTCACATGAATCTAGCAAAGACATCCAAGTGCTGGGTTCTGCACATTGGCCATAACAACCCCAGGCAGTGCTACAGGCTGGGGACAGAGTGGCTGGAGAGCGGCCAGGTAGAGAGGGACCTGGGGGTGCTGGCTGATGGTAGGCTGAACATGAGCCTGCAGTGTGGCCAGGCAGCCAAGAGGGCCAACGGCATCCTGGCCTGCATCAGGAACAGTGTGGCCAGCAGGAGCAGGGAGGTCATTCTGCCCCTGTACACTGCACTGGTTAGGCCACACCTTGAGTCCTGTGTCCAGTTCTGGGCTTCTCAGTTTAGGAAGGAGGTTGACTTGCTGGAGCGTGTCCAGAGAAGGGCAACAAAGTTGGTGAGGGGTTTGGAACACAGCCCTGTGAGGAGAGGCTGAGGGAGCTGGGGTTGCTTAGCCTGGAGAGGAGGAAACTCAGGGGTGACCTTATTGCTGTCTACAACTCCCTCAAGGGAGGTTGTAGACAGACGGATGTTGGTCTCTGCTCCCAGGCAGCCAGCACCAGAACAAGAGGACACAGTCTCAGGCTGCGCCAGGGGAGGTTTAGGCTGAATGTTAGGAAGAAGTTCTACACAGAGAGAGTGATTGCCCATTGGAATGGGCTGCTGGGGGAGGTGGTGGAGTCATCATCATTGGAGGTGTTCAGGAGGAGACTTGATGGGGTGCTTGGTGCCATGGGTGAGTTGATTAGGTGGTGTTGGATTGGTTGATGGGTTGGACACGATGATCTTGAAGGTCTCTTCCTACCTGGTTTATTATTATTATTATTAAGACTTCCAGGACTCTGTCTGCAGTTCGTTGTGGCAGACACCAGGAGTCTGTTTCCCTGTTGAAGGGCAGAATAAAGAAGCTGCAGGAGAAACAGGTGGTTTGTTGCTTTGTCATGAAAAGAAGAGGCTGTGCCCCTGGATGTGGGGATCTTATGTCTGCATGGTTGTAGAGGGACTGTGGGTGCTGTGATCCCCGTTATCGCTGCCTGACCCGGCAGGTGTGCTCCAGTTCGCAGTGTGTCTGTTCCAACACTGCAATCTGTGTTACCAGAGCTGTCCTCCTGTAGATTTCACTCAAAAAAAGCACTGTAGGAATCATCTCATGGTTCTGTCAGGGATGTTCCCATCAGCTGTTACCTGTTTGTCTGACACAGGGTCACCCTGGCAAGCCTGCTGTTCATTTCTTCCCCACTGAGGAGACCACAGAGGCACAAACCCCTTCTGTGCAACAGGACATGGACCTGATGGAGCAGGTTCAGAGGAGGGCCATGAAAATGAGCAGGGGGTTGGACCACCTCTGCTCTGGGGACAGGATGAGGGGGCTAGGGGTGTTCAGCCTGGAGAAGAGAAGGCTCCAGGAAGACCTAAGAGGAACCTTCCAGTACCTGCAGGGGGCTACGAGAAGGATGGAGAGAGACTGTTTGCAAAGGCCTGCAGGGACCGGAGCAAGGGCAATGGCTTCAAACTAGAGCAGAGGTCCCTTCCAACCCAGACCATTCTATGATTCTATAACAGTGCTCAGAAGCTGGCAGCAGCCACACAGTTCAGAGCTGATATCCAAACCCAGTGATGGCCTCTGCAGAGAGGCTGCTTAAGTGAAGCCAGCTCATCCTCATGGTGAACACGCATGCTGTGCTGTGCATGGCCTGGCGATGGGTAACCACCAGGCAAAACCTGGTGCACCCCAAGCCATTCCACAAAAGCATGTCTTTGTTTCAGGCCACAGGGATTTTGGGTGGAAAAGTGAAGATCTTCCATTTGTTTTGCCCATGGGAAAAGGTCCATTCTGCACAGCACATGGCAGAGAGGTAGTTCTTTAAGGCTCAGATCCAGAAAAATGGAGGGTAATTGCTCCTTTTGTTTCTGCAGCTCCAAGCTTTAAAGAACAAAGACAGGAGCATTTCATGGAAAAATCCCAGTCCCAAACTCAGTGAAAACTGTTTTCAGCTTTTTCATCCCCAAAAGCTCTGTCTTACCCTGACATCACCCCTGGGGCAGTGCTCCACTGAGGAGCATCTGACAGGACTGAGCAGCCTTACACACTGAGGGGAGGTACAGAGAAAGGCAGCAACACGTTCATCACAGCAGCTGGTCCTTGCACTGTTGGCTTGGAAGTGGTGCTGTGTGGGACATTCCCCCAAGTCAAGGTTTGGATGGATTTCAGAAGCCCTGATGGCAGCCCCTGAAGCTCTGAGTGCTTCATTTACTTAATTCTTTTGCCAGTGACTCTTGGGAGCCCAAAAGCAGAGCGATGCTCTGAGACTGCTACAATCAGCATATGTCTTAGCATGCTCTTCCTGCATCACTGCATTATGGCAGGTCCTGGTGGTGAGAGGTGCATTTTCATGAGCCATCTTAGGTGGCCCTTGGAGTCTCTCTTCAAAGTAGAAATCACATTTATCTGCCTGAGGAGAGGGCAGCAACTGTTGGTTCATAAATAGTTCTCTTGCTTGTGAAGTTCACTAGCAGTGTGTTGTTGATGTTTGGCTGGAGAGTGTTCAGTTCCACGTGTCATAGATGTGTTCTTCCCCACCCTTTTCATCCTTGCTTTTCATCTCAGCATTTCTTTGGTTTACCTAAATGCAATAATTTCTCCCTTCTTGCTTTGGCAGCTTCATGATCACTTTAAATCGCTCCTTTCCCATCTTCATGGTGCTTGCCTGGGTGTATTCAGTCTCCATGGCTGTGAAGAGCATAGTGCTGGAGAAGGAAATGCGCCTGAAGGAGGCCATGAAGAACAGGGGGATAACTAATGGGGTGATTTGGTGCTCTTGGTTCCTAGACAGCTTCATCATGATGGCCGTGAGCACGTTCCTCCTCACTGCACTGGTTATGGTAAGGATTGCTAGCCTCAAAGTCACCCCTGCTAGCCCCAGCATTTAGTTACATAAACCTTTAAGCACTTGGCTAAGGAGGAAGGCCCTTACATCTTATCTGATGGGGGGCACTGCTCTTGGTATAAACGCACAGTAGGAGTGGGGGGGTTTGGCCCTGGCTGCGGGCCAAATGCCCACCCATGCCGCTCTCACTCCCCTTGTGAGATCGGCAGGGGAGAGGGGAACATGTCACAATAGGCCTGGAATAAGCTAGAAGCCAAAGCACAGACAGCTGTTATTCTCTAGTCCCCATCAGCAGACAGGGGTTTGGTCACTCCCAGGAAAGCAGGGCTCTGCTCGCAGTGGCTGCTGCGGAGGACAAATGCCATGGACAAAGATCCTCCACTTCCTTCTTTCACTTAGCTTACATATCTGAGCTGGTCTCATGTAGCAAGGGATACCCCTTTGGTCAGTTTGGGTCAGCTGGCCTGGCTGTGTCTCCTCCCAAGATCTTGCCTGCTCCTCAGCATACTCTTGGGGCAGGGGAATGTTGGCAAAGCTTGGTGCTCATTCAGCAGTAGCAAAAGCACTGCTGTGTTGTCAGCACCCAGCTACAGCCCTGCAGAGATGCTCTGAGGACAATTAACTCCAGCTCAGCCAAACCCAGAACAAGGAGTTCAATCCACTCCATCCTGTTAGCCTCTGCTGAGGAGCTGTTCTAGGTCCTCGTGGTTGTGTCACAGCTTGGGGGGACAGAGAGAGCTTGCTGGTTTGGCTTCACTGATTCAATTAAAACTCAGGAGGAGCTAATACCCAGGAAGAATCTGCTGACACCTATAATTGGCTTCCCTCTCTGGATGTCACTGTGCCAGTGAGAGGCACCTTTGTAAACAGAATCTTATGAGAGAGTCTTATCACTTGATAAATCAGTCTCAGAGGCCCAGTGGCATGTTGCAATAATGTTGAGACCTGTTTGTTTAAGCCTTATGTATGGCCCAGCACACAGCTGAGCCTGATAAGTAGGTCTCAACACTGGGATTTTTTAGGAGTAAATGGATAATCAGCAGTAGCACATGCTCCTCTTGAGAGGGAGGATTTGCCAGAAAAACCCTCTAGGCAAGGAAGGTCAATAAAGGTTTGCTCAGCAGCTTAGTTAGCACACAAGGATCACTGAGAAACGGCACTTGGGCTCCTCAGCTGTGATACTCTTCTGGAGTTTGAGCACAGTTTATGTGCAGAATGACAGAATCACCAAGGTTGGAAGAGACCTCAAGGATCATTGAGTCCAACCTGGCACCACAGACCTCATGACTAGACCCTGGCACCAAGTGCCACATCCAATCCCCTCTTGAACACCTCCAGGGATGGTGACTCCACCACCTCCCTGGGCAGCACATTCCAATGGCTAACAACTCTCTCTGGGAAGAACTTTCTCCTCACCTCCAGCCTAAACTTCTCCTGGCGCAGCCTGAGACTGTGTCCTCTTGTTCTGGTGCTGGTTGCCTGGGAGAAGAGACCAACCCCCCACCTGCCTACAACCTCCCTTCAGGTAGTTGTAGAGAGCAATGAGGTCTCCCCTGAGCCTCCTCTTCTCCAGGCTAAGCAACCCCAGCTCCCTCAGCCTCTCCTCACAGGGCTGTGCTCAAGGCCTCTCCCCAGCTTTGTTGCCCTTCTCTGGACACCTTCAAGTGTCTCGATGTCCTTCTTAAACTGAGGGGCCCAGAACTGGGCACAGGACTCAAGGTGTGGCCTAACCAGTGCTGCGTCCAGGGGCACAATGACCTCCCTGCTCCTGCTGGCCACACTATTCTTGATGCAGGCCAGGATGCCATTGGCCTTCTTTGGCCACTTGGGCACACTGCTGGCTCATGTTCAGGAGCATTACCATTTCACTCTGCATTATCACTATTTTATGTCAAGCTGCAGTCTCTCAGTGTGTGCAGTGGTGTGAGGCTTTAGCCCACACGCACCCGCAGCAGAGCACAGCTAACCCAGTCGGAGAAGCAAGCGAGGGCTGTCTTTCACAAGCAATAATGAGATGCAATGAATCTGTACAAAGCACACAGCATTTACAATGTTATACAAGAATTTACAGGACAGAAACACAGGAAAAATCCCCCTCACAGGAGGATCCCACCTCGGGTTCCCCCCAGACACGAGCCCAAGTGCCAGGGGCTGCACTTTGGCCACAACAACCCCATGCAGAGCTACAGGCTGGGGTCAGAGTGGCTGAGAGCTGCCAAACAGAGAGGGACCTGGGGGTGCTGATTGACAGCTGCCTAAACATGAGCCAGTAGTGTGCCCAGGCAGCCAGGAGGGCCAATGGCATCCTGGCCTGCATCAGGAACAGTGTGGCCAGCAGGAGCAGGGAGGTCATTCTGCCCCTGTACACTGCACTGGTTAGGCCACACCTCGAGTACTGTGTCCAGTTCTGGGCCCCTCAGTTTAGGAAGGAGGTTGACTTGCTGGAAGGTGTCCAGAGAAGGGCAACGAAGTTGGTGAGGGGCTTGGAACACAGCCCTGTGAGGAGAGGTTGAGGGAGCTGGGGTTGCTTAGCCTGGAGAAGAGGAGACTCAGGGGAGACCTCATTGCTCTCTACAGCTACCTGAAGGGAGGTTGTAGACAGGCAGAGGTTGGTCTCTTCTCCCAGGCAGCCAGCACCAGAACAAGAGGACACAGTCTCAGGCTGTGCCAGGGGAGGTTTAGGCTGGAGGTTAGGAGGAAGTTTTACACAGAGAGAGTGATTGCCCACTGGAATGGGCTGCCCAGGGAGGTGGTGGAGTCAGCATCACTGGAGGTGTTCAGGAGGAGACTTGATGGGGTGCTAGGTTGCATGGTTTAGTTGGTTGGGTGGTGTTGGATGATAGGTTGGCCACAATGATCTCAAAGGTCTCTTCCAACCTGGTCTATTCTATTCTATTCCATGACCCTGTCACGGTGGTTCAGGTAGTTTCGTTTCAGATGAATGCAGGCACACCTCTCTTGGAATCATTTACTTCTTAAATGGTGCTGTAGAATGACTGTCTTCAGTCTGTTACCATCTTAATTCAGTCATCCACGATGAATATGAACTCCACAGCCTGGTTTATCACCCTGAAGTCACAATCCCAGAGCATGGATGAAGTTAGATGAAGGATTTGTTGTCGTAATGAGCGCAGGTGTTGAAATCTTACTGTCTGGGAGAGTCAGAGGTCATCCTAGGTAAGACAGACTGGTTTGCTGCTCATTGCACAACAGATGGCAATGGTAATTCTGGCACACAAGCTGGTGGAGCTTGTTGGAAGGGCTTTAACCTAGGCTGGAAAGGGGAGGGGGTTAAACGCAGCAGTACCATCGATGAACCGATGGAGGCTGGGGGTGGTAAGCCGGAGTCAGGGGTGAAACCAGCAGCCCAGCTGAAGTGCGTGCACACTAACACACACAGTAGGAGTAACAAAGGAGCTGGAAGCCTTGTTGCAGCAGGAGAGTTGTGATGTAGTTGCCATCACAGAAATGTGGTGGGATGACTCACACGCCTGGAGCACTGTAATCGATGGCTACAGGCTCCTCAGGAGAGACAGGCGAGGGAGGAGGGGTGGCCCTGTACTTCAGGGAGGCTCTAGGTGCCATGGAACTAGAGATTAAGGATGATCAGGTTGAGTCCCTGTGGGTAAGGATTAGGGGGAAGGCCGACAAGGCTGACATCCTGGTTGGACTCTGCTATTGCAGCTAAATTTGAAAGGCATAGCCTAAACCCACCACAATTACAGACCACCCAACCAGGAAGAAGAGGCTGATTCATTGTTCTTTAAGCAGCTGGAGGCTGCCTCAAGATCACTTGCCCTTGTTCTTGTGGCTGACTTCAACCTGCCAGACATCTGCTGGGAATTTAACACTGCAGGGAAGAGGCAGCCTGGAAGGTTCCTACAGTGTGTGGAGGATGGCTTCCTCTCCCAGCTGCTGTGTGAGCCTACCAGGGGTGCAGCTTCTGACCTGCTCTTTACAACCAGAGAAGGGCTGGTGGGAGATGTGGTGGCTGGGGGCTGTCCAGGCTCCAGTGACCATGAGATAACTGAGTGTTCAATGTTCAGTGAAACCAGGAGGGGCAGCAACAGAAACCTCCACTCTGGGCTTCCAAAGGGCAGACTGCAGCTTATTTAAGGAACTAACTCAGAAAGTTCCTTGGGAAACAGCCCTTAGAAACAAAGGGGTCCAGGAGGGCTGGACCTGCTTCAAGGAAGAACTCTTGAGGGCACAGGAAGAGCTGTGCCAAGGTGCTGGAAGATGAGCCAGCGAGGGAGACAGCCAGATGGGATGGGCAAGGAGCTTCTAAAGGAATTAAGGGGAAGAAAGAGGGCATAACACCTGTGGAAAAAAAAGGGGAGATATCCCAGGAAGAGTTTAAGGACATTGCTAGGTCATGCAGGAAAAAAATGAGAGAGGCAAAAGCCAATTTAGAACTCAGACTGGGCACTGCTGTGAAGGAGAATAAAACATGTTCCTATAAATACATTAAAGGCAAAAAGAGAGGCAGGGACAACCTCCACTCTTTATTGGATGCAGAGGGGAATATAGCAACATAAGCTGAGGAAGAGGCAGAGGTACTTAATACCTTCTTTGTCTCAGTCTTCAATAGTGGGACAGGTTGTCGTCAGGACAAGTGGCCTCAAATGGAGGCAGGGATCAGTATAGTCCCCCTGTAATCCAGGAGGAAGCAGTAAGGGACCTGCTGAGACACTTGGATCCCCACAAATCCATGGGACCGGATGGGATCCATCCTAGGGTGCTGAGAAAGCTGGCAGATGAGCTGGCCAAGCCACTCTCCAACATTTTTCAGCAGTCCTGGCTCAGTGGAGAGGTCCCAGAGGACTGGAAGCTGGCCAGCGTGGTGCCCATCCACAAGAAGGGCTGGAAGGAGGAACCAGGGAATTCCAGACCTGTCAGCCTGACCTTAGTGCCAGGCAAGGTTATGGAACAGGGCATCCTGAGTGCAGGCACACAGCACTTAGAGGATGTCCAAGGGATCAGGCCCAGCCAGCATGGGTTTAGGAAGGGCAGCTCCTGCCTGACCAACCTGATCTCCTCCTATGCCCAAATGACTGCCTGGTGGGTGTGGGGCAGGCTGTGGATGTGGTCTGCCTGGACTTCAGCAAGGCCTTGGACACCATACACCACAGCAAACTCCTGGCCAAGCTGTCAGCCCCTGGCTTGGACAGCAGCTCTCTGAGCTGGGCTAGGAACTGGCTGAAGAGCTGAGCCCAGAGAGTGGTGGTGAATGGTGCCACAGCCAGCTGGCAGCCAGGCACCAGTGGTGTGCCCCAGGGATCAGTGCTGGGCCCCATCCTCTTTAACATCTTTATTGCTGATCTGGATGAGGGCATTGACTCCCTCATCAGTAAATTTGCAGATGATACCAAGCTGGGGGCAGGAGTTGATCTGTTAGAGGGTAGGAGAGCTCTGCAGAGCAACCTCCACAGGCTGGACAGATGGGCAGAGTCCAATGGGATGCAATTTAATAAGGCTAAGTGCAGGGTTCTACACTTTGGCCACAACAACCCCATGCAGTGCTACAGGCTGGGGTCAGAGTGGATGGAGAGCAGCCAGGCAGAAAGGGACCTGGGGGTACTGGTTGATGGTAGACTGAACATGAGCCTGCAGTGTGGCCAGGTGGCCAGGAGAGCCAATAGCATCCTAGCCTGCATCAGGAGCAGTGTGGCCAGCAGGAGCAGGGAGGTCATTGTGCCCTCTGTTCAGCACTGGTTAGGCTACACCTTGAGTCCTGTGTCCAGTTCTGGGCCCCTCAGTTTAGGAAAGATGTTGAGTTGCTGGAAGGTGTCCAGAGAAGGGCAATGAAGTTGGTGAGGGGTTTGGAACACAACCCTGTGAGGAGAGGCTGAGGGAGCTGGGGTTGCTTAGCCTGGAGAGGAGGAGGCTCAGAGGAGACCTCATTGCTCTCTACAGCTACCTGAAGGGAGGTTGTAGGCAGGTGGGGGTTGGTCTCTTCTCCCAGGCAAGCAGCACCAGAACAAGAGGACACAGTATCAAGCTGCACCAGGGGAGGTTTTGGCTGGATGTTAGGAAGAAGTTCCTCACAGAGAGAGTGATTTGCCATTGGGGTGGGCTGCCCAGGGAGGTGGTGCTGTCCCTGGAGATCTTCAAGGAAAGCCTGGATGAGGCATTTAGTGCCATGGTCTGGTTGATTGGATAGGGCTGGATGATCTTGGAGGTCTCTTCTAACCTGGCTGACTCTGTGACTCTGTGACCTTTGCTGCTAGTTCAGAAAGCTGCAAGACTTCTAAGCTGCCCCATTTTCCTTTTGCTTTGCAGTGTGGAGGGGTCCTCCATTACAGCAGCCCACTGCTCTTCTTTCTGTTCCTCATGGCATTCACCACAGCCAGCATCATGCAGTGTTTCCTCTTCAGCACCTTCTTCTCCAAAGCAAATCTGGCAGCTGCCTGCAGTGGAATCATCTACTTCACCTTGTACCTGCCCCACATTGTCTGCTTTGTCTGGCAAGACCGCCTGACTGTTAACCTGAAGAGCCTGCTGGTGAGTCTTTCACTGAGGGGATAGGATATGTGGGTTCAATTTTCAGCATCCTTTCCCACTGTTTGTATGTCAATGCCTCTTCCTCCCTGCTTTCTTCGCTCAGAGGACACCCCTGAGTCTCTCTGCAAGTGACTTAAGCCTTCAGTAGGCCTGGTGAGCAGAAGAGATTTTGATGTCTTTTAGAAAACTCAGCAAAATTGCCACAGGAGGCTGTGGCTGCCCCCTCCACAGCCTCCTGTGGCTGCCCCCTCCACAGCCTCCTGTGGCTGCCCCCTCCACAGCCTCCTGTGGCTGCCCCTCCACAGCCTCCTGTGGCTGCCCCCTCCAGGCTGCCCCTCCACAGCCTCCTGTGGCTGCCCCCTCCACAGCCTCCTGTGGCTGCCCCCTCCACAGCCTCCAGTGGCTGCCCCTCCACAGCCTCCTGTGGCTGCCCCCTCCAGGCTACCCCTCCACAGCCTCCTGTGGCTGCCCCTCCACAGCCTCCTGTGGCTGCCCCCTCCACAACCTCCTGTGGCTGCCCCCTCCACAGCCTCCTGTGGCTGCCCCCTCCACAGCCTCCTGTGGCTGCCCCCTCCACAGCTTCCTGTGGCTGCCCTCTCCACAGCCTCCTGTGGCTGCCCCCTCCACAGCCTCCTGTGGCTGCCCCTCCACAGCCTCCTGTGGCTGCCCCCTCCACAGCCTCCTGTGGCAACCTGTTCAGTGTCTCTCCACCCTCACTGCAAAGAATTCCTTCCTCACCTCCAGTCTAAATCTCCCCTCTTCCAGCCTCTATCCATTCTCTCTCCTCTTATCACAATGAGCCCGTCCCCTCCCAGCTTCCAGGTGTCATGGGATGAGGTTTTCCCTTCAACAGCTTTCCATAGACACCCACCTGGCTTTGGGGTATTTTAAACTCTGCCTGGCTGAGGGAAATTAATTTGGGAAAGTGCTGAAAACCTTCCTTAAAAGGCTCAGAAGTGATGTAGTATTCAGTGGCAAACCTCAGACCTAACTCAGAGCTTTTGTGGGAGCGTTGGCTGAGGCAGGCAGCTTCGTGTTTCAGCAGCTAACACAGTTCTTTTCTCATCCCAGGCTGTGTGTTCAGGGCTCCTGACTCAACAGGACTGGTGAAGCTGGTGTGGAAGCAGATCTAGAGCAGCCTCAGAGGGGGCCACACCTTGAGTCCTGTGTCCAGTTCTGGGCCAGACAATTTAAGAAGGACATTGAGAGACTTGAAGGTGTCCAGAGAAGGGCAGCCAGGCTGGGGAGGGGTCTGGAGCACAGCCCTGTGAGGAGAGGCTGAGGGAGCTGGGGTTGTTCAGCCTGGAGAAGAGGAGGCTCAGGGGAGACCTCATTGCTCTCTACAACTCCCTGAAGGGAGGTTGTAGCCAGGTGGGGGTTGGTCTCTTCTCCCAGGCAGCTGGCACCAGAACAAGAGGACACAGTCTCAAGCTGTGCCAAGGGAGGTTTAGGTTGGAGGTGAGGAGAAAGTTCTTCCCAGAGAGAGTTGTTAGCCATTGGAATGTGCTGCCCAGGGAGGTGGTGGAGTCACCATCCCTGGAGGTGTTCAAGAGGGGATTGGACGTGGCACTTGGTGCCATGGTTTAGTAGTCATGAGGTGTTGGGTGACAGGTTGGACTTGATGGTCCTTGAGGTCTTTTCCAAGCTTATTGGTTCTATGATTCTATAAAATGTGTTTTACTTTTTGCATGCCAGGAAATGAGCATCATCTTGAAAAATGTTTTGAGCACTTCCTTACAAGTTCAAAGCAAATTTCACTTCTGTTATGTTTGAGAAATACAAAGGCAAGGCACAAAATGAAGGCAGCTACCTTTCCCATGCACTGCAACCCGCTTAAGAAGGTCATGTATAAGGATGAGAATACCTCAGGTTCACATTCCTTCTTTACCTAAACACAGTGTTAGGAGCCCACAGTGCCCTCATGCAGCCCAGAAGGCCAATCATATCCTGGGGTGCATCAGGAAGAGTGTGGCCAGCAGGGCAAGAGAAGGGATCCTCCCCCTTTGCTCTTGTGAGACCTCGAACACTGCGTCCAGTTCTGGTGTCCCCACCACAAGAGGGACGTAGATCTGCTGGAACAAGCCCAGGGGAGGGCCACAAAGATGACCCAGGGGCTGGAACACCTCTGCTATGAGGATAGGCTGAGGGAGCTGGGGGTGCTCAGCCTGGAGAGGAGAACAGAAATAGAATCGAATAGGAATAGAATAGAATAAGGATAGGATAGGATAGGATAGGATAGGATAGGATAGGATAGGATAGGATAGGGTAGGATAGCATAGCATAGCATAGCATAGAATTAAACAGGTTGGAAAAGACCTTTGAGATCATCAAGTCCAACCTATCACCCAACGCCATCTAATCAACTAACCCATGGCACCAAGCACCCCATCCAGTCTCCTCCTAAACACCTCCAGTGATGGTGACTCCACCACCTCCCTGGGCAGCACATCCCAATGGCCAATCTCTCTGGAGGGACCTTTTGACTGCCTTCCAATAGCTGAAAAGATCCTACAGGAAGGCTGGAAAGGGACTTTGGACAAGAGTGTCCACTGATAGGACAAGGGGGGATGGATTGAAATTGAAGGAGAATAGGTTTAGATTGGATCTGAGGAAGAAATTCTTCACTCTTGAGTGTGGCAAGGCTCTGGAATGGATTGTCCAGAGAGGCTGGATGCCCCCTCCCCAGAGACATTCAAGGCCAGGTTGGATGGGGCCTTGAGTAACCTGGGCAGGTTGAGAGGCATCCCTGCCCATGGCAGGGAGGTTGGGCTGGATGATCTCTAAGGTCTCTTCCAGCCTAAGCCATTCTAGGATTTGACCACAAGTGCCAATGCTCTGAGAAATATCTTCCAGCTGTGAAGCTGCAGACATCCTTCATGCAGTGCTTGTTAGAAATGGAGCTGTGAACTCACAAAATCATTCAGAGTGATTTTCTGTTGCCCAGAGAATCAGGAGGGGGAGCAAGTGCTGGAATCCAGTATTCCATCTTTACTGAGCATTCTCACACTGCAGGCAAAACAAGTACTGTCTTGTCCACTAAGAATCCAATAAAGAAGGAAAAAGAGAATAGAATAATAGAATAAACCAGGTTGGAAGAGACCTTCAAGATCATTGTGTCCAACCTATTATCCAACACCACCTAATCAACTAACCCATGGCACCAAGCACCCCATCAAGTCTCCTCCTGAACACCTCCAAAGATGGTGACTCCACCACCTCCCCAGGCAGCCCATTCCAATGGGCAATCACTCTCTCTGTATAGAACTTCTTCCTAATATCCAACCTAAACCTCCCCTGGTGCAGCCTGAGACTGTGTCCTCTTGTTCTGGTGCTGGCTGCCTGGGAGAAGAGACCAACCTCTGCCTGTCTACAACCTCCCCTCAGGTACTTGTAGAGAGCAATGAGGTCTCCCCTGAGTCTCCTCCTCTCCAGGCTAAGCAACCCCAGCTCCCTCAGCCTCTCCTCACAGGGCTGTGTTCCAAACCCCTCACCAACTTTGTTGCCCTTCTCTGGACTCGTTCCAGCAAGTCAACATCCTTCCTAAACTGAGGGGCCCAGAACTGGACACAGGACTCAAGGTGTGGCCTAACCAGTGCAGTGTACAGGGGCAGAATGACCTCCCTGCTCCTGCTGGCCACACTCTTCCTGATGCAGGCCAGGATGCCATTGGCCCTCTTGGCTGCCTGGGCACACTGCAGGCTCATGTTCAGCCTACCATCAACCAGCACCCCCAGCAAGGGAGGAGATGGTTGTGGTTTTCCTTATCCTGAGCTCTCTGTCTCATTGTCCATAAGGGCCCTGCCCCAGAGCCAGGGAACATTTTGTTCCTCAAGACCAGGTAAAGGTGCACACTGTCAGCTTCTGGATGATTACATAGCATCTTCTGAGTAGAGCCCTGAATGGACAAACAAGGAGGTGTTGCTTAGCTGCTAAAGCATGCTGAGTGAAGATTGGGTTCAGCCCTATGGGAGCTTAGAATTGCTGCCGTTGGGAGGATTAAACATCCCAGCACAAGAGAAAAGGGAAAACATCTTTCCCCAGAGCATTCATTAGGCATTACTGAGTTGTGCTCAGTCCAGGCTGTGCAGAATGGCTGAGCTGAATGTCCTTTTCCCTTTATTCCAGAGTCTGATTTCTCAAGTAGCTTTTGGGTTCGGTACGGAGTATTTGTCACGCTACGAAGAACAAGGTCTTGGCCTGCAGTGGGGTAATATCAGAACCAGTCCCTTGGAAGGAGATCAGTACAGCTTCCTTTTTTCCATTCAAATGATGCTTTTGGATGCTTTTCTCTATGGAATACTTGCTTGGTATCTTGACAATGTTTTTCCAGGTAAGTGCATTCCTTATTCATGGTAGGCAGTGGGAGGTGTTGTAAACTCTGCTCTTCTGAGCAGCCTCTGAATAGTTCTCTCTCAGAGAAAAAGGTATTTGACAGTGCAGACTATGAGCCTTATCCAGTATAGCACTTCTCTCTCTCTCTCTTTTTTGCTTTCCCCTATTTTAGTCCTGAGAAAGGAGGATGAGATGAGATGAGATGAGATGGAATGGAATGGGATGGGATGGGATGGGATGGGATGGGATGGGATGGGATGGGATGGGATAGGGTAGGGTAGGGTAGGGTAGGGTAGGGTAGGGTAGGGTAGGGTAGGGTAGGGTAGGGTAGGGTGGAATAGAATAGAATAGAATAGAATAGAATAGAATAGACCAGACCAGACCAGACCAGACCAGGAAGAGACCTTTGAGATCATTTTGTCCATTCAACAAGTCCAAGTGCCAGGGGCTGCACTTTGGCCATGGCAACCTCATGCAGAGCTACAGGCTGGGGGCAGAGTGGCTGAGAGCTGCCAAACAGAGAGGGACTTGGGGGTGCTGATTGACAGCCACCTAAACATGAGCCAGCAGTGTGCCCAGGTGGCCAAGAAGGCCAATGGCATCCTGACCTGCATTAGGAACAGTGTGGCCAGCAGGAGCAGGGAGGTCATTCTGCCCTGTACTCTTCATTGGTTAGGCTGCACCTAACCAATGGGGTCCAGTTCTGGGCCCCTCAGTTTAGGAAGGAGGTTGACTTGCTGGAAGGTGTCCAGAGAAGAGTAACAAAGTTGGTGAGGGGTTTGGAACAGAATGCGTATGAGAGGCTGAGGGAGCTGGGGTTGCTTAGCCTGGAGAAGAGGAGGCTCAAGGGTGACCTCATTGCTCTCTACAACTACCTGAAGGGAGGTTGTAGACAGGCAGAGGTTGGTCTCTTCTCTCTAGCAACCAGCACCAGAACAAGGGGACACAGTCTCAAGCTGCGCCAGGGGAAGTTTAGACTCGAGGTGAGGAGAAAGTTCTTCACTGAGAGAGTGATTGCCCATTGGAATGTGCTGCCCAGGGAGGTGGTGGAGTCACCATCCCTGGAGGTATTCAAGAGGGGATTGGATGTGGCACTTGGTGCCATGGTCTAGTCATGAGGTCTGTGGTGACAGGTTGGACTCGATGATCCTCGAGGTCTCTTCCAACCTTGGCCATACTGTGACACTGTGATCATCCAACACCACCTAATCAACTAAACCATGGCACCAAGCACCCCATCCAGTCTCCTCCTCCTAAACACCTTCTGGTCCTGTTCTGAAATTTAAATAGGAAATAAATCTACAAAAAAAAAACAATAAAAAATCACCTGTTAAAACAATTTCTGTGCATAATTTGCCCTTTGAGAACGTTCAGGGCAAGGCTCTTGAAATGTTGACAATACAGAAATTAGAGTTCCAGTTCACAGACAGACTGTGGCAAACGTTAGGCCAACTGGTTTATTGAGGCATGTACTGTCCTAGGCAGCTGTGAAAGTTCCCACAGGGATTGATTTTATAGACTCATAGATCATAACTCTGTTTCTAAATGGGAATCCTGGTTCTGGGGCTAGTTGAGAGAAAAGCTTTTCCCTGTTAGTGATTACAAATTCAGTCAGCTTTCTGGGTGAGAAGATGGTTTGTCCATGGGCTTTAAATGGTTAGAATAGAATTAACCAGGTTGGAAAAGACCTTTGAGATCATCCAGTCCAACCTATCACCCAACATCATCTCATCAACTAAACCATGGCACCAAGTGCCTCAGCCAGGCTCTTCCTAAACACCTCCAGAGATGGTGACTCCACCACCTCCCTGGGCAGCACATCCCAATGGGCAATCACTCTCTCTGGGAAGAATTTCTTCCTAACATCCAGCCTAAACCTCCCCTGGCACAGCTGGAGACTGTGTCCTCTTGTTCTGGTGCTGGTTGCCTGGGAGAAGAGACCAACCCCCACCTGCCTACAACCTCCCTTCAGGGAGTTGTAGAGAGCAATGAGGTCTCCCCTGAGCCTCCTCCTCTCCAGGCTAAGCAACCCCAGCTCCCTCAGCCTCTCCTCACAGGGCTGTGCTCCAGACCCCTCCCCAGCTTTGTTGCCCTTCTCTGGACACCTTCCAGCAACTCAACATCTTTCCTAAACTGAGGAGCCCAGAACTGGACACAGGACTCAAGCTGTGGCCTAAGAAGTGCTGAGCACAGGGGCACAATGACCTCCCTGCTCCTGCTGGCCACACTGTTCCTGATGCAGGCCAGGATGCCCTTGGCCTTCTTTGGCTGCCTGGGCACACTGCTGGCTCATGTTCAATCAGTACCCCCAGGTCCCTTTCTGCCTGGCTGCTCTCCAGCTGCTCTGACCCCAGCCTGTAGCACTGCATGGGGGTTTTGTGCCCAATGTGTAGAACCCATCACTTAGATGCGTGACCCTTAAAGCCTGAGTGAGGCTGGGATCCATTCTGAAGCAGTCAGGGTGCTCCCTTGTTCCTTGCCTGGTTCATGAGGATTCAGATTGTCTCTGTGCAGGGAGTGACTTCATTCTGTAGTTAAACATTCTGCTTCAGCACAAGTGAGGCCAGGGGGATTGTGTGTGCTTGGAACGTTGTGCTCCTGCCCAAAAAGCATGGGGGGCGGGGGGGAGATGAATAAAATGAGTTGTGTCAGGTACTTGGTGGATAGTCTGACCTTCTGCTAAGCAACACTGGGACTGAAGGTGTTTATAGTTATACCTCAGACTTTGCCTAGGTGAATTTGTGCCTGCTGAGGAATGTGCTTGTCGCGTGCTCTTCACCTCCTTATCTTTGGTTTAGGGGACTATGGGCTCCCACAGCCTTGGTATTTCCCTGTGCAGGAATCTTACTGGCTTGGCTCTAGACACTCAAAAGCTGAGAAAACAGCCACTGCTGATGGTGAGTCCTGTCAAAACTTTGGTGTTCAGAACCATCTTCAAGACCACTCATCTGCCTAAAGGGCACTGTGTAACGTTGCCGGTACCTGAGCTGCTGCAAAGGCTTGAGGCAGCCGTGGGGTGGGAATCTAAGCAGCTGCCACTGAGCTTGGAGTGATGTCTGCTGTTATTAGAGTTACTAGAGGTGAGTCACTCCTCCACCTGAGAGCCTTTATAGCAAGGGTAATATGCAACATCAAGCTGCTGCTCTCTAGCCTACATCTTTTGATGCATTCAGGGAGCTCTTACTGCTCAGTGCAACGCTTGTGAAAGGAGTCAAAGCCTGAAGCTGATGTTGTTTGCACTCAGGCTCCCCTGCCTGTCCAAACCTGATTCTTCTCTGTCTGCTTTGATGCCAGTTTAAGTACATTTGCTTTGCACTTAGGGGCAAGATCAACATTTATGCCACCCTTGGGCCAGCTTGAATGAGAGCAAAAGTCCTGCCTTTGTGATTGGTTTTCTGGGCAGCAACGGTGGAGCAGTTCAGAGCAATATGGGGGTGGTTGTACTTACATTTGAATTGGTGGAGAGTGATTCCTGTGTGGAATAGAGACAGGCTGAAGGTGATGTTTGGAACTCTGTCTTAAATCTGTAAGATAACAGTGAAACCAATGAAAAGGACAGATGAAGAATTAACATCTTCAGTCCTGTTAGCATCTTTAACTTTCTCACTGCTGACAAGGCAGTCTCACCTCAGGGGGATACCTGTATATCAGAAGGCAGTTATTCCTTCTGTGAACATGCTGATGATATGTCCATGCTTTGATCCAAAAAGAGGAGGTTATAACAGGGAAGGGGGAGGGGGAGGGGAGGGGAGGGGAGGGGAGGGGAGGGGAGGGGAGGGGAGGGGAGGGGAGGGGAGGGGAGGGGAGGGGAGGGGAGGGGAGGGGAGGGGAGGGGAGGGGAGGGGAGGGGAGACACCTTCCAGCAACTCAACATCCTTCCTAAACTGAGGGGCCCAGAACTGGACACAGGACTCAAGGTGTGGCCTAACCAGTGCTGAGCACAGGGCAGAATGACCTCCCTGCTCCTGCTGGCCACACTCTTCCTGATACAGGCCAGGATGCCATTGGCCTTCTTGGCCACCTGGGCACACTGCAGGCTCATATTTAGGCAGCTGTCAATCAGCACCCCCAGGTCCCTCTCTGCCTGGCTGCTCTCCAGCCACTCTGACCCCAGCCTGTAGCTCTGCATGGGGTTGCTGCAGAACCTGGCACTTGGATGTGTTCAATCTCATCCTGTTGGACTCTGCCCATCTGTCCAGCCTGTCGAGGTTGCTCTGCAGAGCTCTCCTACCCTCTAACAGATCAACTCCTGCCCCCAGCTTGGTGTCATCTGCATCTGATGATGGACTCGATGCCCTCCTCCAGATCATCAATGAAGATGTTGAAGAGCATGGGGCCCAGCACTGATCCCTGGGGCACACCACTGGTGCCTGGCTGCCAGCTGGCTGTGGCACCATTCACCACCACTCCCTGGGCTCGGCCCTCCAGCCAGTTCCTAACCCAGCTCAGAGTGCTGCTGTCCAAGCCAGGGGCTGACAGTTTGGCCAGGAGTTTGCTGGGCAGCATAGGACAACACAGACTGGCCACCACCTGGCAGCTTTGTTGTGCCTCAGTGGCCAAAGAGACCAGATGCATCCTGAACTTCATTAGCAAGAGCAAGCATAGCCATCAGGTCAGGGGAAGTGACTCCTCTCTTCTAGTCAGCACTTGTGAGACTGTATCTGGAGGACTGTGGTATCTGGTTTGGGGATCCTCATTGAACAGACAGATGGAGCTCACCTGAGAGCCAGCAAGTTGATTAGAAGCTGAAGGGTGTAACAAAGGAGGACATGCTGGCAGAGCTGCATTTGCTTAGCCTGAAGACACAAAATTAAGATGGAGCTAAACTTCTCCAATGTGCCTCAATATAGGAAAAAATGTATTTATTGTGAAGGCAGAGAGAACATTGGAACAGGCTGCTTAGAAAGCTTGGGAAATCTTGCTTCTGAGCCAGCCACCGTGGCCTGCATTTGCCTCATTCTTTGAGGGTCGAACTTTGGAAGCCCCTTCTGACCTAAATTAATCCCTGATTATCTTGGCTAGCCTGATTGTGCTGATCCTTACTTAATCCTCCCTACCAAACATTGTCTTGGGTTTTCTCAAGCAGGGACAGTTGGAAAGGTAATTTCTAATTGATTGATTTGTAGGAGGGTCACAACTCAGTTACCCTGTACCCAACCCTGCTCAGCAGGAGATGGCACAGGGGTAGAATGCTAAGGTTCAAATCATTCCCTTGGAGTAAATGAAGGCAAAGAATGCTGAACTGGGTTAGATAGATTGGACTGGAGCAGGGGGGAAATGGGAGGGAAAAGCAGTGCCAAAAATGTATATCGAAAAGAAGGGATATCGCCGTTCCCTGGCTTCAACCAGGGCGATTGTTGCAGGAGCAGTTCCGAGTTTCTTGGCAGCAGGTGCAAACACTGTGGAGGAGCAGGGGCAGCGGGGCCGTGCCGTGCGGGCTGCTGCGGGCTGCAGACAGCGGGCAGCGGGGCCGTGCCGTGCGGGCTGCTGCGGGCTGCTGCGGGCAGCGGGGCCGTGCCGTGCGGGCTGCTCCGGGCAGCGGAGCCGTGCCGTGCGGGCTGCGGGCAGCGGGGCCGTGCCGTGCGGGCTGCTGCGGGCAGCGGGGCCGTGCCGTGCGGGCTGCTGCGGGCAGCGGGGCCGTGCCGTGCGGGCTGCTCCGGGCTGCTCCGGGCTACGGGCAGCGGAGCCGTGCCGTGCGGGCTGCTGCGGGCAGCGGGGCCGTGCCGTGCGGGCTGCTGCGGGCAGCGGGGCCGTGCCGTGCGGGCTGCTCCGGGCTGCTCCGGGCTACGGGCAGCGGAGCCGTGCCGTGCGGGCTGCTGCGGGCAGCGGGGCCGTGCCGTGCGGGCTGCTGCGGGCTGCTCCGGGCTGCAGACAGCGGGCAGCGGGGCCGTGCCGTGCGGGCTGCTGCGGGCTGCGGGCAGCGGGGCCGTGCTGTGCGGGCTGCTCCGGGCTGCAGACAGCGGGCAGCGGGGCCGTGCCGTGCGGGCTGCTGCGGGCTGCGGGCAGCGGGGCCGTGCTGTGCGGGCTGCTGCGGGCTGCAGACAGCGGGCAGCGGGGCCGTGCCGTGCGGGCTGCTGCGGGCTGCAGACAGCGGGCAGCGGGGCCGTGCTGTGCGGGCTGCTCCGGGCTGCAGACAGCGGGCAGCGGGGCCGTGCCGTGCGGGCTGCTGCGGGCTGCAGACAGCGGGCAGCGGGGCCGTGCCGTGCGGGCTGCTGCGGGCTGCAGACAGCGGGCAGCGGGGCCGTGCCGTGCGGGCTGCTCTGGGCAGCGGGCAGCAGGGCTGTGCCGTGCGGGCTGCTGCTGGAGCTGAGACAACCGAACCTCTCAGGGTCTCAAGGAGGCGTTTATTTCTTACTTGTTTGAAGAGCTAAGGCTCTTAAGTGGGCTTACATGAACAGCTCTAGAGCTTCCCTCAGCTTGTATCTTTCTCCAAGGGTAATAGTAAATGTTTTCCTTACTTATGGTAGCTGCTGACTGTTTGGGGAAGAAAACTGGCTAAGAAAATATTGTACTATAAATGCAGTGCTGAAAAGGAAGGTCAACTGGTAAATCACCTTGGTACTTGTAATATTTATGCCTGTCAGTGCATTTTTCTCTCACCTCCCCTGCGCTTGGCCATTTTAGGTTGACAAGGTAGATGTGTTTATGTCGCTGTTAGCCTGCCAGGTAATTTTGTGCAGTTTCATGGGCTCCATTTTTTTTAAAATAGCAGAAAGGTGTGGTGGAATTTCGTGACAAAAATAAATCCCAGGCCAGCTGATAAATTATAGTTGTGCTGACTGCACCCTGGGCTGCCAGTCTGAATTTGTTACATAGACCTTGCAGAGGCTCCCCCTTCTTACATCACTCTTCTTCCTGTTTCAAGGCTGTTCCCAGTAGTGATTTTTATGTGACTGTTTTCTTTAGTAGCAGCAAGGCCTAAGAACCAAACTGGAAAGCCAGGGATTCTTGTCTAAAAATTAACACCAGCTGATTTGTTCCACCCTGGAGCTACTCTCTCAACCTGAGTGGTAGTTTAGCAGTTTCTTTTTCATTTGCTCTCTTTAATTTTGTGGTTTTCCTCCTCTCATTCCCAGTAAGTCTGGGAAACCTTTGCATGGTCCTTCTCTTGGTGAGGTGAAGAATTTGACCCAAGAGCTGCATGGACAAAGTACAAAGCATGCACCTAATATCAGCCAGGATCTTCTGCTCTGTAATTGTCAGATTGTCACTCATCTTCCTGAAGTATCTGCTCCTGACCCTGTGAAGTAGATTTTAAAGTGAGAATTTTTAATGTGATGTAGGTGTTGTGTTCCTGACCTGAGTAGAGGACAGGCAAATGCTCATGGAGTGAGCTCAAGGCTTTGGACTACCTCCTGTTCCTCAAAGCACCTCTAGAGACGAGAGGAAAGTGAATCTTTGTTAACGGTTGGTTCCTTTTGGTTTATATAGACAAAGTACCAGAGGCAGAAGGCTCCGTGGATCAGAAGGCCGTGGAAGGGGGGCAAAATGGAACAAAGAAACCTGAAGAACCTGAAAAGTCAGAAGAAAAGAGAGACAACCAGGGGGAGAAGGATGGTAAAAACAAACAGTGTAAACACAAACGAGAAAAAGAACCCGGCGAGCAGGGGAAGCCTAAGACAGATGTCCAGGACAAAGATGAAATTAGTAAGGAGAGAAAGCAACCTGAGTAGCTCTGAGTTACTATTCTCCACTGTACTTCATAACAGATTTAGACTCAGCAATGGCTGGAACTCAAACTATGAGAAGCCAGTAGGTTACGGAGGATAGCGTGCAGCTGCCAGAGCCAAGCTCGTGAGAGGCACTGCCTCTCCCAGCTACCCTCTTACTGATTCCTCTGCTTTGACAATCCCTTAGAGTATTCCATCTGCCATGCATAAGAGCTGCCTTCCAGAAGAGCTCTGTGACTCGTTTTCTGCGGTGCAAAGGCAGGCATGGCGAGGTAGTGGTCGTGCTGAGGGAAGTCTCAGAGGCACAGATGCGGATTTCTCGGGGTTAAACAGAGTCATACTCTCAATAAAAGTGCTTAGAAGAAGGCCCTTCTCTCCTAGCCCTCTTGTCCCTCCCCCCTCCCTTTTTCCCCCCATCTCTAGTGTGCCTTGCATCTGTAGAGAAAGACTAATTTCAAGTGGATTTATCTAAAGTGTTCGGTGATACTGGCTGCAGCCTTTTCTGAGGCTGCCATGAGCCACCACCTAAGAACTCCCCAATGCCCTGCCTGGTTTGGCAGTCACAGTGTTGTCTTCTGTGGGGAGCCAGAGAAGTTTCCTGTACGTGATGCTCAGAGGAATTTAGGTGGATTCTGTGGCCAAGAGTAACTGCTGCAGAGAGCTGTGAGCCCACTCTGACTCCCTTGAAAACTGAAGATAAAAGTGGGGTAATCAGAACCCCTCACGTAGGCACTGAAAACATGCATCTGTGTGAATGGAAACAGGACAGGACTTCAAAAGAACAAAGGCAGGCAGAGGGCAAAGGTTATTTCAGCCATCTTCTCCTGCTGCTGCCTTATCTTTGAGGTGCTGCATCCCTCAGCTCCCAGGGTCCAGCTGCTCTGTGGCCACAGAGGCAGGCCTTTGCCTGCCACTGCACAAAAAAAGCTTGCCTTTCCTTTCAGCCAGCCACACAGGAGCTGCTGAGCCTGTGGAGAAGCCAAGAGAAGATTTGGGATGGTTCAAGGGTAGTTTCCCAGACGGCTTCATGTAAGAGCTAGGGCTGCATCTGAGAGCACTGAGATGTGAAACTGACCTACTGACTTAACTCTAGTGCTGTCCAACACCAGCCTAGGAGAGCAGAACAGGGCAGGCACCACAAACCTGCCCTAACTGCTTGGTGTGTTTTAAGCAGTTTTCACCAACGCCCCAGCCCCATCCCTCCAAAATGCTGCAGTCTCTGGGAAGCAAAAAGGTTTACTCCCTGCAAATTCCTGCAAATACAGAGAGGTTTGGGAAGCAAAAAGGTTTACTCCCTGCAAATACAGAGAGGTTTGGGAAGCAAAAAAGGTTTACTGCCTGCAAATACAGAGAGGTTTGGGAAGCAAAAAGGTTTACTCCCTGCAAATTCCTGCAAATACAGAGAGGTTTGGGAAGCAAAAAAGGTTTACTGCCTGCAAACTTCTGCAAATACAGAGAGGTTTGGGAAGCAAAAAGGTTTTACTCCCTGCAAATACAGAGAGGTTTGGGAAGCAAAAAGGTTTACTCCCTGCAAACTCCTGCAAATACAGAGAGGTTTGGGAAGCCAAAAGGGTTTACTCCCTGCAAACTTCTGCAAATACAGAGAGGTTTGGGAAGCAAAAAAGGTTTACTGCCTGCAAACTTCTGCAAATACAGAGAGGTTTGGGAAGCAAAAAGGTTTACTCCCTGCAAATTCCTGCAAATACAGAGAGGTTTGGGAAGCAAAAAAGGTTTACTGCCTGCAAACTTCTGCAAATACAGAGAGGTTTGGGAAGCAAAAAGGTTTTACTCCCTGCAAATACAGAGAGGTTTGGGAAGCAAAAAGGTTTACTCCCTGCAAACTCCTGCAAATACAGAGAGGTTTGGGAAGCCAAAAGGGTTTACTCCCTGCAAACTTCTGCAAATACAGAGAGGTTTGGGAAGCAAAAAGGTTTACTCCCTGCAAACTCCTGCAAATACAGAGAGATTTGTGTTTGGCCCAGTATCACAGAATCTCACAGTGTTAGAGGTTGGAAGGGACCTCCAGAGATCATCAAGTGCAACCCCCAAAGGTGAGGTACAATGAAACTGAGACTCCTTTACAAAGCAAAGGTTGTCATAAATGCAGTTTTATTTAGAATGGAGCTACCCACATCCTAGACTCATTGTTTCAGCTCTCATGGATGGCATACCTGAGGGTTTTGTCTGAGTGTTGCTCTATAGTGACAGTCATAGAAGCCACTGGGGGAGGTGGGGCTGGTTTCACCCCCGTGGCATTGGCTGCCCTCCACTAGGCCTGCTGAACAATTGAAGTAAGCTTCGATTGCAAACCAAGCCTCCCCTCCAAGCCTTGAGTACTGTGTGTAAACAAAAGAGGACAGGGTCCTCAGTTTAAGTGTCTCAGCTCCCATAATCCACATTGCCCAAGGGCTAAATTTACTTCAAAGGAAGTTTGTTTTCTCTAGAAGCTGATGCAATAAAAGATCCTGGTGGTGCTATTTACAATGATCCATTTTTAATCCTGAGGCGAAGCCATCCCAGGCAGCGTTCGAGCTAGGTACTGCCTGAATCTTGAGCTGGCTTCAGCCAGGGGGTAAATTTCGCCTACCAGGGTAAAGGCAAATATAGAGATATATATTTTAAAGCATCATGGCAAAAGAATGCACAGCTGGGCAAATGATTTGAAAGGCAGATTTCACCCTGACTAGAAAGGCAACCTGCTGCTCATCTCATGTAATCTCTCAGCCTATCTAGGTATCTACAGACAAGGAGCCCAGATAATCTTCTGGCTGCACAGAAGCATGTGCAGCTTCACCTGATCCAGTGAATTACCTCTCCACTGACACTTCTGGGCTGCACTCTGGGCTGGGGGTAAATCCAAATCATTTTCACTGCTGTTAGAAGTTTTGCCTTGGTTTGGTGCTGACACAGATGGAGAACCTGCCCCTGGCACACAATGCTGGGGGTTACTTGGTGCAGGTTCCTACTGCTGCCTTTAACTGATGTGTTACCACGCAGGACTGGGATTAACATGTGCTTTTTGCCTTCTTCTTCTTCTTCTTCTTTTTTGCCTTTCAAGGAAATACCTTCTTTGAGCCTGAGCCAACAGGATTGATTCCAGGAGTATGCATTCAGAACCTGGTGAAGATGTTTGCAAACAGGCCCAAGCCAGCAGTAGATGGGGTGAATATTACCTTTTATGAGGGCCAGATCACAGCCTTCCTTGGTCAGAATGGAGCTGGAAAGACAACTACCATGTAAGTTTAGTTTATAAGAATCAAATCCAGGGCAGTGCTCTGTTGCTCTTCCCTGAGGAGTAGCTGTTTTACTCTTCCCTTTTCTCTGCACTGGCCCCTGCAGCTTGATGCACAACATCACATTTTTTATTCCACATAGGGAAATGATGCCCCTAGGCCAAGGAAAGATATCCTGGGTTAGCTAAAACCCTGGGAAGGAGGCAACACATGGTACAGACAAGTGAAAGTCTTGCCAGGCTGGACAGATGGACACAGTCCAAGGGCATGAGACTGAACACATCCAAGTGCCAGGTTCTACACATTGGCCACAACAACCCCATGCAGAGCTACAGGCTGGGGTCAGAGTGGCTGAAGAGCAGCCAGGCAGAAAGGGGAGTACTGGTTGACAATAAGCTGAACATGAGCCAGCAGTGTGCCCAGGCAGCCAAGAGGGCCAATGGCATCCTGGCCTGCATCAGGAACAGTGTGGCCAGCAGGAGCAGGGAGGTCATTCTGCCCCTGTGCTCAGCACTGGTTAGGCCACACCTTGAGCCCTGCGTCCAGTTCTGGGTCCCTCAGTTTAGGAAAGATGTTGAGTTGCTGGAAAGTGTCCAGAGAAGGGCAACAAAGCTGGGGAGGGGTCTGGAGTCACCGTCCCTGGAGGTGTTCACAAGGGGATTGGACATGGCACTTGGTGCCATGTTCTAGTCATGAGGTCTGTGGAGACAGGTTGGACTCAATGATCTTTGAGGTCTCTTCCAACCTTGGTGATTCTCTGATTCTGTGGAGCACAGCCCTGTGAAGAGAGGCTGAGGGAGCTGGGGTTGTTTAGCCTGGAGAAGAGGAGGCTCAGGGCAGACCTCATTGCTGTCTACAACTACCCGAAGGGAGGTTGTAGCCAGGTGGGGGTTGGCCTCTTCTCCCAGGCACCCAGCACCAGAACAAGAGGACACAGTCTCCAGCTGTGCCAGGGGAGGTTTAGACTGGATGTTAGGAAGAAGTTCTTCATAGAAAGAGAGATTGGCCATTGGGATGTGCTGCCCAGGGAGGTGGTGGAGTCACCATCCCTGGATGGGTGCTTGGTGCCATGGTTTAGTTGATGAGATGGTGCTGGGTGACAGGCTGGACTCGATGATCTCGAAGGTCTCTTCCGTGTTTCATCACGGCCCCGCAGTAAGAAGTCTTTGTGGTGTGTCTGGTGGACTCATGGCAAGCATCTTCCATGGAAAGGCAGGAATGTGGGCACCTCCTCATTTTATTTTCCTAGGTCAATAGTGACAGGCCTCTTCCCACCCACGTCTGGAACCGTGCTGATTGGCGGCCTGGATATTCAGACTCATATGGATTCTGTCCGACACAGCCTGGGGATGTGCCCTCAGTACAACATCTTATTCAACCAGTAAGTGTCATGCTGTGCCAGCTTTCAGGATCCCAGTGTGCATGCTTGCCTATCCCCAAAGCCTGTGCTGTTTCTCTCACCGTGGTGCCAGGAGGTACATCTCGGGGATGCTTCTCCAGTCCTTAACGCTCAGGTGTGGTGTAAGTGGTGTCCTTCTCCTGCAGAAACCTCCTGCATTGTTTAGCTGGGAACAAAGAAGCTTCCAAGGGAGATGGCAGTGGCCTTGGTGTGTTTCCTGTTGCAGTGTGGGTTAACAGGAGTTCAGCCTGGGGATTCGTGAACCGTAATGTAGGCCTCCTGAAGGGGAAAGCCCCCAAATGACTCTGAGCTGGCAGTGCAGTTTCGGAGTGGTTTTGCACCTCTTTTGCATCACCAGCCAACCTTTTGCTACGTACTCAGGTGAATTCCAGCATCACTGCTACCAGCTTGTGTTCCTCTCAGCAGCAGACTCTCTCCCTTAAACCAGCTGCTCGCATTAGCTTCCTGTCATTCCCATAAATGGGGAGCTTGATGCCTGCTACACCTGTCCTTTAATAACAGGGTTTGCTTTGAAAGTGCATTGATCCCAAACAAGATCTATGATCTAGAGTTAAGGTCAAGCAGCCCTCTCTTCCCTTAGCAAGGTAAAGCTGGAGTGAATTCTTTGCCACTTCTTTTAAACTGCCCTGGTGCTTTTCTCTCTGACTTCACAGGCTTACTGTGTCAGAGCACATCTTGTTTTACTCTCAGCTGAAAGGGAGGTCCAGGGATGAAGCTGAGCAAGAGCTGGAAACGATGCTGGAAGACATGGGCCTCACACACAAAAGGAATGAAGAGGCTCAGAATTTGTCAGGTGCCCACAGGATTGTTCTGTGACGTTTTCCTTTGATTTGGGGCAACCATTGTTTGAATTGCATGTCTGAGGCCACACATCACTATGCACTGGGGAGGTCTTTAATGTCCAACAGTGAATGGGACTGCACAAATGCTAAAGCTGCCACAACCTGTCCCTAAAGCTTCTCTGTCTTATAAATACACAACAAATGAAGTGGTAAAGCTGTCATTTCTTTCAGTGAGTGTCTATATATGTGTATATACATAAAGCTGTAACTGTGGGAGAAACAAACAGAATGCAGTGTTCTGTTACTTCAAGGCAAGTTGAAAGTTAGTAGGAGTCACAGAGTCACCAAGGTTGGAAGAGACCTCGAGGATCATCGAGTCCAACCTGTCACCACAGACCCCATGACTAAACCATGGCACCAAGTGCCACGTCCAATCCCCTCTTGAACACCTCCAGGGATGGGGACTCCACCACCTCCCTGGGCAGCACATTCCAATGGCTAACAATTCTCTCTGGGAAGAACTTTCTCCTCACCTCCAGCCTAAACTTCCCCTGGCACAGCTTGAGACTGTGTCCCCTTGTTCTGGTGCTGGTTGCAATAAGGTCTCCCCTGAGCCTCCTCTTCTCCAGGCTAAACAATCCCAGCTCCCTCAGCCTCTCCTCACAGGGCTGTGCTCAAGGCCTCTCCCCAGCCTCCTTGTCCTTCTCTGGACACCTTCCAGCATCTCAACATCTTTCCTAAACTGAGGGGCCCAGAACTGGACACAGGACTCGAGGTGCAGCCTAACCAGTGCAGTGTACAGGGGCAGAATGACCTCCCTGCTCCTGCTGGCCACACTGTTCCTGATGCAGGCCAGGATGTCATTGGCCTTCTTGGCCACCTGGGCACACTGCTGGCTCATGTTTAGGCGGCTGTCAATCAGCATCCCCAGGTCCCTCTCTGTTTGGCAGCTCTCAGCCACTCTGCCCCTAGCCTGTAGCTCTGCATGGGGTTGTTGTGGCCAAAGTGCAGCCCCTGGCACTTGGACTTGTTAAATGCCATCCTGTTGGACTCTGCTCATCTGTCCAGTCGGTCGAGGTCCCTCTGCAGAGCCCTTCAGCCCTCTGACTGACCAACACCTGCCCCCAGCTTGGTGTCATCTGGAAATTTGCTGATGACTGACTCAATGCCCTCACCCAGATCATCAATGAAGGCATTAGGGAGGTGCTGGGTGACAGGTTGGACTTGATGATCTCTGGGGTCTTTTCCAACCTTATTGATCCTGTGATCCTATGTATTTTACAAAGCCATCAACGTTTGGAACGAGCTGTCCTGCAATTCAGCAGGAAAAAAGAAACACACATTTGCTTGGTTAAATTTTGCAGAAACATTTGCAGAGAGGTTCTGTCTGGGGTCAGTTTGTCCCTGCACTGGAAAGCCATGGGAATCACATCCCTGCCACTCTCATGACCGCTGCATGTCTCTGTCCTCTGGTAGGCGGAATGCAGCGGAAGCTCTCCGTGGCCATTGCTTTTGTGGGGGAAGCTAAAGTCGTCGTCCTGGATGAGCCCACGTCTGGAGTGGATCCCTACTCCAGGAGATCTATCTGGGATCTGCTGCTGAAGTATCGCTCAGGTAACAGGGTGGAGGCAACCATCACTGGAGGTGTTCAGGAAGAGACTGGATGGGTGCTTGGTGCCATGGTTTAGTTGATTAGATGGTGTTGGGTGATAGGTTGGACTCGATGATCTCAAAGGTCTCTTCCAACCTGGTTAATTCTGTTCTATCCTCTTCTCTTCTCCCTTCCCTTCCCTTCCCTCCTCTCCCTTCCCTTCCCTTCCCTTCCCTTCCCTTCCCTTCCCTCCTCTCCCTTCCCTTCCCTTCCCTTCCCTCCTCTCCCTTCCCTTCCCTCCTCTCCCTTCCCTTCCCTCCTCTCCCTTCCCTTCCCTCCTCTCCCTTCCCTTCCCTCCTCTCCCTTCCCTTCCCTCCTCTCCCTTCCCTTCCCTCCTCTCCCTTCCCCTCCCTTTCTAAAACTGTTGTTTTAGAACACAGCTCCCTGCTGTGTACAACGTTGTGAGTAGTTGGATGTGAATACAAACAAGGTTGTTTTAGACAGAACCTCTCTCTGCTGCAGGGAAAACGCTGCATTAATTGCCAGAAAACTAAGCAGAGGTTTGAGTTCCAGAGAGAGTCCTTGCCTTGAGCATTGCTCCCTGTTCCTTTTAGGCAGAACCATCATCCTTTCAACTCATCACATGGATGAGGCAGACATTCTTGGAGACAGAGTAGCCATCATATCCCAAGGCAAACTCTTCTGCTCAGGCTCTCCTGTGTTCCTGAAGAACTGCTTTGGGTCTGGCTTCTATCTCACTCTTGTTCGCAAGATGAAGAGCACCAGGACTGGAAGGGCTGCAGTGAGTATGCAGCTCTCTGTCTCTGCACATGTAGTCTGAAAAGCAGGTATTCATCCACTACACTGTGGTGGTTTGAGCCTTAGCTGGGACTTAAGAGCTCAGATGGGGGCAAGGCTGAGAATCCCTCCCCTGCTTCCCCCCTCCTCTTTCCCAATAGAGAGGAAAAAAGAAAGGGAAGGAGCAAATCCACCAAGAAATAACTTGGAGTCGGCTTGGAAGCAGAGAGGTAAAGAGTTTTCTTTAAACAATATATATATATATATATATATATATATATATATATATATATGTAACAATAACAGGAAGGGTTCACAAGGGTAAGGAACAAGGATGGATGGGAGTGAAAATAAGAATACCAAACCAGTCTCTTTGAAGAGGTGTGGAGGCAGCAGGGAGGAGGATCAGGACTGACCACGTGGCAGAGAAGCAGGGACCCAGCAGCAGTCCTCGTCCAGGCCAAGGCAGGGGCCAAGACAGAGCTAATGCCTGCAGTGTCCTCCTTGTTATAGGCTTGCTGGACAGGGAGGGGGAGTGGAACAGACTAATTTAGTTTCCCAGGGGCAAAACCCCTTGCAGGGAGGGCAATGCTCTCACAAGCTCTCCCCCACCCCCTGCTTCCAGGATGGGCATAACCCATCGCATACACTAAAGTAGAAAGGGATTCAGTGCTGCTCCAGGCTGTGTACAGAACTGGTTCCAAAATGAACAAAGCAATGAGAAAATCCAGCAGCATCTCGTGAAAGGATGCAGATGCAGAGTCAGCCAGACAGGTGAAAATAATAGGTGGATGTGAAACCCTTGGTGGTCTGTAGTTCACTCTTCTCACTTCAGTATGTCTGAACCCATGAGGAATTAGCTGGGGACCTGCTGAGCCACTTGGACACTCACAAGTCCATGGGACCGGATGGGATCCATCCTAGGGTGCTGAGAGAGCTGGCAGATGAGCTGGCCAAGCTGCTCTCCATCATTTTCCTCCAGTCCTGGCTCACCAGTGAGGTCCTAGGTGACTGGAAGATGGCCAATGTGGTCCCCATCCACAAGAAGGGTCGGATGGAGGAACCTGGAAGCTCCAGGCCTGGCAACCTGCCCTCAGTGCCAGTGCCAGGGAAAGTGATGGAGCAGATTATCCTGGGGGCAATAACTGCACCTGAAGGATGGCCAAGGGCTCAGGCCCAGCCAGCATGGGTTTAGGAGGGGCAGGTCCTGCCTCTCCAACCTGATCGCCTTCTATGATCAGGTGACCTGTCTGGTGGCTGTGGGGCAGGCTGTGGATGTGGTCTACCTGGACTTCAGCAAGGCCTTTGACACCGTCCCCCACAGCAAACTGCTGGCCAAGCTGTCAGCCCATGGCTTGGACAGCAGCACTCTGAGCTGGGTTAGGAACTGGCTGGAGGGCCGAGCCCAGAGAGTGGTGGTGAATGGTGCCACAGCCAGCTGGCAGCCAGGCACCAGTGGTGTGCCCCAGGGATCAGTGCTGGGCCCCATGCTCTTTAACATCTTCATTGATGATCTGGAGGAGGGCATTGAGTCCATCATCAGTAAATTTGCAGATGACACCAAGCTGGGAGCAGATGTTGGTCAGTTAGAGGGTATGGTGGTTTGAAAGGAAAGGCTCTGCTTTCCCTCCCCCACTGAGAAAGAGACCACGGCTAAACCCAGTCGGAGAAATGAGATTATATTTTACAAGGAAACAGATTATATGTAACACAACAAACACAGGTATTTTACAATATATACAGGAATATACAGCAAATGAACTCAACCAGAAACCAGACCCCCCACAGAGGGGGCTTCCCCCTGTGCCCCCCTTCACCCCCTACCTCCCTTCTCCCCCAAAAGAGGTAGAAGAAGAGACGAAAAGGGAGTTAGCACAACAGACAGAGGCCTATGCACAGGGAGTTAGTTCTTATCTTAGTTGGCCAGAATCCCAGAAGCAGATCCAGCCGAGAGGGACAGTGAAGGAAGGAAGACTGAGAGAAAGTTCCCAACTCCCCTGGGTCCAATCTCTCCTCCCACAATCCTACCAATGAAATTCGTTTAGAATACCAAAATATTTTACAAACATTTAACCAGTGTGCCCCTTTCTTAAAGGCACAGCGTCAAACGGCCACAGAGGGCTCAAGGGCTCTGCAGAGGGACCTTGACTGACTGGACAAATGGGCAGAGTCCAACAGGGTGGCATTCAACAAGTCCAAATGCCAGGGACTGCACTTTGGCCACGGCAACCTCATGCAGAGCTACAGGCTAGGGTCAGAGTGGCTGAGAGCTGCCAAACAGAGAGGGACCTGGGGGTGCTGATTGACAGCTGCCTAAACATGAGCCAGCAGTGTGCCCAGGTGGCCAAGAAGGCCAAGGGCATCCTGGCCTGCATCAAGAATAGTGTGGCCAGCAGGGGCAGGGAGGTCATTGTGCCCCTGGACTCTGCATTGGTTAGGCCACACCTTGAGTCCTGTGTCCAGTTCTGGGCCCCTCAGTTTAAGAAGGACATCGAGACACTTGAAGGTGTCCAGAGAAGGGCAACGAGGCTGGGGAGAGGCCTTGAGCACAGCCCTGTGAGGAGAGGCTGAGGGAGCTGGGGTTGCTTAGCCCGGAGAAGAGGAGGCTCATGGGTGACCTTATTGCCCTCTACAACTACCTGAAAGGTGGCTGTAACCAGGAAGGGGTTGGTCTCTTCTCCCAGGCAACCTCCCAGGCACCAGAACAAGAGGACACAGTCTCAAGCTGTGCCAGGAGAGGTTTAGACTCGAGGTGAGGAGAAAGTTCTTCACTGAGAGAGTTATTCGTCATTGGGATGTGCTGCCCAGGGAGGTGGTGGAGTCCCCATCCCTGGAGGGGTTCAAGAGGGGATTGGATGTGGCACTTGGTGCCATGGTCTAGTCCTGAGGTCTGTGAAGACAGGTTGGACTTGGTGATCCTCGAGGTCTCTTCCAACCTTAGTGATACTGTGAGACTGTAAGCCTTACCAATGCAGCTCCCTTTGTCCATATGCTGGGCTTTCTGATACTTGTTTTTGCAGTACACTTCTTGTAGGCCTAGTCTGGTAACTAGCTGAAGTGCCAGCAGAGTCTGGACTCATCCATAGCTAAACCAGCCTTGCTTGGGAAGTGAGGATTTGGACTCTTCTGCTGTTGGTGGTGCTTCCAGTCTTGCTGGCAACATGATTTGCATCCTCTTAGCCAACGCTGGTAGCATATCTGGGGTTATTTTGCGTGCAGTTTGGAAGTGACAGGTGCTTGGTGCAGGTGGAAGTGACAGGTGCTTGGTTGTTGTAGTTTGAGTTGGGTGCCCCCCTGGTGCATTCACTTCCTGTGTCCAGAAGTCCAGCCCAGAGGGATGGACACAGGAAATTGTGTATTTCCTACCATAATTCTTTGCACCACTATAAGATCCAGTGCGGAGTCTGGCACTTCCTCTTTCCTTCCCTCTCCGAGACTTGGTAACTGGGGGAGAGATCTCCCGGCCATGGGCCTGATTGGGCCCAAGGCCACAGGGGGATGGGCAGTCTCAGGCCTGGCCAGCTGAGACTAGCCCAGCAGAGGGAGGGGGAAGAAGGAGCCCTGGGGGTTTTGCATGCACCCTCAGGTGGGGATGGGATCTTTCTTTGTCACTGCGCTTTGGGTTTTCTGTAACATTCACTGCTTTCTATTTAAACTTTCATCACTTTTGCAATCCGTTTGTCTGAGTCGTTATTTCTGCCTGTGGTGGGGAGGGGACCTGCCCCAACCCATTACATTGGTGCAGGTGGATTGGTGTTTTCTGCATTGCTTAATCCAGTCCTTAATCCAATCCAGTTCAGTGAAATACATTCAAGATGATCCAGGTAGGATGTTTTCCCCTGACTCCCACTTTTCTGGCTCGCATGTACCTGAAACACTCTCATCTTGGTATCTCTTCTTTTTTGTCCTTCTAGTCACTTTGTAGCTGTGGATCCCAGTGCTCCTGCTCCTGCTCCAGCTGTGCACAGAGGGACAAAGCAGCAGCTCCAGAGCAGGAACTGGATGGTAAGAAGTGGGAGGGGTCAGCATTCCGGCACATAGCTTTGTCCCTGTGATGCTTACAAATCTCATCTCACAGATCAATGCCACTCAGGCCCACTTCTTCAGTACCTGTATCTAGCTTCTCTAGTGTATTTTGACATGGATCGGTAAGGTTTCTTCGTGGCTCTTTTTACCATTGCTCCTTTTTGATGTATATTTGGTCTTGGGCACAGATGATGAACTGGAAGTTTGTGTGCTTAAGTGTAGACTGAGTTCTGAACTCTACTACCACTGCTTCTATTGGGTGATAGGTTAGACTTGATGATCTCTAGGGTCTTTTCCAACCTGAGTTACCCTACCCTACCCTACCCTACCCTACCCTACCCTACCCTACTCTACCCTACCCTACTCTACTCTACCCTACTCTATTGTATTCTATTCTACTCTACTCTATTCTACCCTACTCTATTCTACCCTACTCTACTCTATTCTACCCTACTCTATTCTACCCTACTCTACTCTATTCTACCCTGCTCTACTCTATTCTACCCTATTCTATTCTATTCTACCCTATTCTATTCTACCCTACTCTATACTATTCTACTCCTGCACCCAAATGTGGAATTCATTAATGAAAACTGAAGCACATCTAGAGCAAAAGGAACCTTTGCCCTTCTCAGAAAAAGTCATTTTGGCTTTTCTACATGAAAGGACTTCAGTAGGCACCTCCAGAAGATTTTGTTGTGCTTCCTCAACAGCCCTGAAGCAGTTTCCTGCTACGTGGTTCCAAAGCACAGCTAGCAACAGAGCCCAGTCTAGTACAGAACTATCTGAGTGTAGTGGTTTAGAGCCTTAACTGGGACTTAAGAGCTCAGATGGGGGCAAGGCTGAGAATCCCTCTCCCCACTCTCCCCTTCTCCCTCCCAACAGAGAGGGGGGAAAAAAGGGAAGGAGAAAATCCACCAAGAAATAACTTGGAGTTGGCTTGGAAGTAGAGAGGTAAAGAGTTTTCTTTTATATATATATATATATATAACAATAACAGATAAGGTTCACAAGGGCAAGGAACAAGGATGGGTGGGAGGGGGACAAAGAAGAATACAAAACCAGTCTCTCTCTGAAGAGGTGCAGAGGCAGCAGGGGGAAGGATCAGGCCTGACCATGTGTCCGAGAAGCAGGGAGCCAGCAGCAGTCCTCATCCAAGCCAAGGCAGGGCCCCAAGAGCTAATGGCTGCAGTTTCCTCCTCTTTATACCCTTGCTGGACAGGGGAGGGGCAGTGGAACAGATTAACTAGTTCCCAGGGGGAAAATGCCCTGCAGGGAAGGCAATGCTCTTGCAAGCCCTCCCCCCCTGCTTCCAGGATGGGCATCAACCCATCACACTGAGCCATCTGTGAGTTCTGTAACTGAGCAGCCCCCTTTTGCACAGTGCAAACAGCAGCTCTGGAAGTCATGCTTGCTTAACATTCATTCTTTGGGCACTGTTTTGACTCTTCACAGGAGATCTGAACGAGCTGGCAGAAGTCATTCATCATCATATTCCAGAAGCAAAGTTAATTGAAAGCATTGGCCAGGAGCTGGTTTACCTTTTGCCCAACAAGCACTTCAAGCAACGCTCTTACGCCAGTCTCTTCAGAGAGCTGGAGGAGACGCTGGATGACCTGGGGCTCAGCAGTTTTGGAGTTTCAGACACACCACTTGAAGAGGTAACACTTGAAGATAGACTAAAATACCTGCTGACCCTACAATGAGCCCCCAGAATGCCTCCTGAGGTCGTTCCTGTTCTTGAGCATGTAATCTTACTACTTCCTAACATCCCCCCTTCAAAACATAGTCATACGTGCTGTGCCACACTCAGAAGGTCTTTGGGAGGGGTGTGGAGAAAGGATCCAGGCCTTACTTCATGTTAAGATTATGGAGCATTGTGGAGCCCAAAATCTGTCCCCCTTGGTGTACCTTAGTTTGTTCCTTTGTTTTCTGAGCTATTTCTTAAGAGGCTGTTTAGTGAGCAGGGATGACATCTAATGTGCTTTCTGTTCCAGTAAAGGATGGTGTGTAGTGTTCCAGAGGTCAGGTTACTGTCCCTGTTCTGTTCCTAACTGGGGCATGTATTTGTCTGTGGCAGGTTTTCCTAAGAGTCACAGCAGAAGCTGACCCTGGGACTCAAGGAGCAGGTACAGATCCACAAGCCAGCATTTGCTAAACTTTTCTGGGGACTGTTCTGTATGCTGAATATCAAGTGAAGAAGACCCTCAGAACTTTTTGCATGGTGTGGTGTTCTGGACAAAATGAATGTGGTCAGCAAATATCTACTTTTAGAGCCTAGCAAGATGACTTATGCTTGAATTGGATGAGGTTGTTAGCCAACTAAATGAAAGTGCAGTGTCATAGAGTCAACACTGCGATGGGTTAGGAACTGGCTGGAGGGCCGAGCCCAGGGAGTGGTGGTGAATGGTGCCACAGCCAGCTGGCAGCCAGGCACCAGTGGTGTGCCCCAGGGATCAGTGCTGGGCCCCATGCTCTTTAACATCTTTATTGATGATCTGGACGAGGGCATTGAGTCCATCATCAGTAAATTTGCTGACGACACCAAGCTGGGGGCAGGAGTTGATCTGCTGGAGGGTAGAGAGGCTCTGCAGAGGGACCTCGACAGGCTGGGCAGATGGGCAGAGGCCAAGGGCAGGAGATTGAACACATCCAAGTGCCAGGTTCTGCACATTGGCCACAACAACCCCATGCAGTGCTACAGGCTGGGGTCAGAGTGGCTGGAGAGCAGCCAGGCTGAGAGGGAGCTGGGGGTGCTGGTTGACGGTAGACTGAACATGAGCCTGCAGTGTGCCCAGGCAGCTAAGAGGGCCAATGGCATCCTGGCCTGCATCAGGAAGAGTGTGGCCAGCAGGAGCAGGGAGGTCATTCTGCCCCTGTACACTGCACTGGTTAGGCCACACCTTGAGTCCTGTGTCCAGTTCTGGGCCCCTCAGTTTAGGAAGGAGGTTGACTTGCTGGAACGAGTCCAGAGAAGGGCAACAAAGTTGGTGAGGGGTTTGGAGCACAGCCCTGTGAGGAGAGGCTGAGGGAGCTGGGGTTGCTTAGCCTGGAGAAGAGGAGGCTCAGGGGTGACCTTATTACTCTCTACAACTACCTGAAGGGAGGTTGTAGACAGATGGATGTTGGTCTCTTCTCCCAGGCAGCCAGTACCAGAACAAGAGGACACAGTCTCAGGCTGCACCAGGGGAGGTTCAGGCTAGATGTTAGGAAGAAGTTCTATACAGAGAGAGTGATTGCCCATTGGAATGGACTGCCTGGGGAGGTGATGGAGTTGCCATCACTGGAGGTGTTCAGGAGAAGACTTGATGGGGTGCTTGGTGCCGTGGGTTAGTTTTTTAGGTGGTGTTGGATTGGTTGATGGGTTGGACACAATGATCTTGAAGGTCTCTTCCAACCTGGTTTATTCCATGTATATTCTATGTAACAAGGTTGGGAAAGACCTCAAGGATCATCAAGTCCAAGCTGTCACCCAAGACCTCATGACTACTATAGAATCAGTCAGGTTGGAAAAGACCTGTGCCAAGCCCACAGATGTCAATGGTTCTAGTAGTTTTGTAAAAAGTACTTTGCTGACCATTAGTCCCTGAACTACACACAAGATTTAACTTCCTGCCAAGATGAACACCCTGAGGAGTAACAGCAGTGCTCCCGCCAGGCACAGCCGCAGTACAGCGGCTGCAATGAAAGCAATCTAGCGATGGGATGGATGCAGTTGGTGAAACCTGGAGCTCATTGAAATGCTTATGCTGCCTCCATGTATATGAAGGATAAAGTGTCTTCTCTGCCTCCTTTCATCTTAATCTAGGAGACACTCAAGAAAATGGCTCTACTCCTGGCAAAACCTCTGCTGAGAACCAGCCAGCTGAACAAAACACAAAGCCGAGAGCCAATGACATGTCCCAGATGCCAGCAGGTACAGCAGGAGATCAAAATGGAGGCAAAGGGTCTGGACAGTATAAAGGGTTTGAGCTTGTACATCAGCAGATCAAAGCACTGCTCATTAAACGGTTCCACCACGCCTCCCGGAGCCACAAGGACTTCCTAGCCCAGGTATCAACTGACTTTGGTTTTCTTGACCCTTTCCTGCGCTCTCAGCCACTGTCTTTTCCCAATTGTGTCTGGGGAGAGCAAGAGAGGTGCTGCAAATGAGTAACAGTGTCCCTGTCTGCTGCAGTCATGATTCCAGCTCTGCTGTCTTTGATTGTGTTTCTCCCTGTCTAGAGCCTGTCACCTCACCCACACCGAGCTCATGGCTCGATCACTACCAGTCCAGCCTTGAGTTCTTAACCTAATACAGTCCTGTGACAAACACAGTGTCACAGTATCACTAAGATTGGAAGAGACCTCAAGTCCAACCTGTCTCCACAGACCTCATGACTAAACCATGGCACCAAGTGCCACATCCAAGCCCTTCTTGAACACCTTCAGGGACGGTGACTCCACCACCTCCCTGGGCAGCACATTCCAATGGCTAACAACTCTATCAGTGAAGAACTTTCTCCTTACCTCCAGCCTAAACTTCCCCTGGCACAGCTTGAGACTGTGTCTTCTTGTTCTGGTGCTGGTTGTCAGGGAGAAGAGACCAACCCCCTCCTGGCTACAACCTCCTTTCAGGTTGTTGTAGAGAGCAATGAGGTCACCCCTGAGCCTCCTCTTCTCCAGGCTAAGCAACCCCAGCTCCCTCAGCCTCTCCTCACAGGGCTGTGCTCAAGGCCTCTCCCCAGCCTTGTTGCCCTTCTCTGGACACCTTCAAGTGTCTCGATGTCCTTCTTAAAGTGGGGGACCCAGAACTGGACACAGGACTCAAGGTGTGGCCTAACCAATGCAGAGTCCAGGGGCACAATGACCTCCCTGCTCCTGCTGGCCACACTCTTCCTGATGCAGGCCAGGATGCCATTGGCCCTCTTGGCCACCTGGGCACACTGCTGGCTCATGTTTAGGTGGCTGTCAATCAGCACCCCCAGGTCCCTCTCTGTTTGGGAGCTCTCCAGCCACTCTGACCCCAGCCTGTAGCTCTGCATGGGGTTGTTGTGGCCAAAGTGCAGCCCCACGCACTTGGACTTGTTGAATGCCATCCTGTTGGACTCTGCCCATCTGTGCAATCGAGCACTGGAAATTCAATTGTTAGTGTTCAGGAGCTAAAGCAGCTCTGCTCTGTGTGCTCCTGCTGTCCCTCCTTGCTTTAGATATGTATCTCTCTCTATAACTTTTCTTTTTGAGGTGTGTACAGTGTCCCTCTATGACATACCTTTAATAACCAAGAGTGATGTTTTCATGTTCCCTGCAGATTGTTCTCCCTGCTAGTTTTGTGTTGCTGTCTTTAATAATTACAGTCATTATTCCTCCATTTGGAGAGTATCCTGCCTTAAGCTTGCACCCCTGGATCTATGGACAGCAGTTTACTTTCTTCAGGTAAGAGGAACCACATCTGTCACATATCCAGCCTCTTTTCCCTGGCAGGATCTTCTGGCACTGGGTTTATCATGCTCTGTGTAGTATGAAAAAGGATTAACTCCTCTGGGGTGAAAAGAAGGGAAAAAAAACCCCACACCCCCCCCCCAAAAATCCCCAAACCAAAGCAAAACAACAAAGTAGATCCATCAGATTTAACCTAGCATGAAACTGCTGCAAGTGGAGAATACAGCTGCTGCCACCTCTAACCAATCAGCTATCAACTTCAACTATCTTCCCATCTTTTGTACCTCCTCTTATCTGAATTCATGGCCCAAACACTTGTAAAGTTGCAGCTTCTGCCTAACAGGAGACCCAGGACAGTAAGAAACCAGTTTCTGATATGTCATTAAATGGCTCCTGTGTTTAGAGCCCAGGGAGAATCTCTGCCTGCTGAAGGGTGCTTGATTCCTTGGGAGAGGACACAGTCTCAAGCTGTGCCAGGGGAAGTGTAGGCTGGAGGTGAGGAGAAAGTTCTCCCCAGAGAGAGTTGTTAGCCCTTGGGATGTGCTGCCCAGGGAGGTGGTGGAGTCACCATCCCTGGAAGTGCTCAAGAGGGGATTGGATGTGGCACTTGGTGCCAGGGTGCAGTTGGTCATGAGGTGTTGGGTGACAGATTGGACTTGATGATCTTTGAGGTCTCTTCCAACCTTGGTGATTCTGTGATAGGCAGTACAGTATTTGGGCAAAATCACAGTAAAAAAGATGAAAGCAGAGACTCAGGTTCTAAGAATAGAGTAGAGTAGAGTAGAGTAGAGTAGAGTAGGATAGGATAGGATAGGATAGAATAGAATAGAATAGAATAGAATAGAATAGAATAGAATAGAATAGAATAGAATAGAATAGAATAGAATAGAATTAACCAGGTTGGAGGAGACCTTTGAGATCATTGAGTCGAACCTATCATCCAACACTATCTAATCAACTAAACCACAGCACCAAGCACCCCATCCAGTCTCTTCCTAAACACCTCCAGTGATGGTGACTCCACCACCTCCCTGGGCAGCACATTCCAATGGCAAATCACTCTTTATATGAAGAACTTCTTCCTAACATCCAGCCTAAACCTCCCCTGGCACAGCTTGAGGCTGTGTCCTCTTCTTCTGGTACTGGCCACCCAGGAAAAGACACCAACCCCCACCTGGCTACAACCTCCCTCCAGGGAATTGTAGACAGCAATAAGGTCTGCCCTGAGCCTCCTCTTCTCCAGGCTAAGCAACCCCAGCTCCCTCAGCCTCTCCTCACAGGGCTGTGCTCCAGACCCCTCCCCAGCTTTCTTGCTCTTCTCTGGACACCTTCCAGCAACTCAACCTCCTTCCTAAACTGAGGGGCCCAGAACTGGACACAGGACTCGAGGTGTGGCCTAACCAATGCTGAGTACAGGGCAGAATGACCTCCCTGCTCCTGCTGGCCACACTCTTCCTGATGCAGGCCAGGATACCATTTGCCTTCTTGGCCACCTGGGCAGAACCATTGCTTTAGGCTGTTAACCGTCGTGGAAGGTTCTGGGCTGTCACACAAATGAAGTCACTGAACGAGCAGTAGTCGGAGGGGGCAGTTGGTTCTCCCCCATGGCTGCCCTTCACCAGGTGCTCTGTGTGTCCCAGTACAATATTCTGAAGGGGGAAAAAAAGAGTAAAAAGTTCAGTGAAAGCCTTCTCTTGTTCCCTCAGCAACGAGCACCCTGGCGCCGAGCGCACGGTCTCCCTCACCGACGCTCTCTTGAACAAACCCGGGTTTGGGAATCGCTGCATGAAGGAGCAGCCTCTGCCGTAAGTCGCTGCCTGCTCTGCCTGCAATGGCATTCTAGCAGCACTGCTCCACTTGAGCAGTCAAACAGGAGCGAGCTGGACTCACTTCTCACTGGAGCAAGTGCCTCAGGCATAATGTTGGCAGCAACAGAATCAGCCAGGTTGGAAAAGGCCTCAGCGACCGTCGAGGCCAACCTGCCACCCAACGCCTCAGGATGCAGGACGGTGTCAAAGGCTTTGCTCAGGTCCAGGTCAATGACCTCAGTTGCTTGGCTTTCATCTGTTGATGTTGTGACCCTGTCATAGAAGGCCACCAGAAGTGGCCCTCTCACTCCTCACTCTGAAGTAAGGCCAACATTAGTAGAGCTCTGATTTGACGTTGTTCTACCCACTTACCCTGCCTGTGAGTCCCGCTTTGGAGGAATTTGTCACTGGCATGCTATGCTTTGCATCTGTTCCTTTCCTCCTGCCTCTCTCCCAGGCCATGGCATCCAGCAGCTGGATTCTTCTGGCTGCCCTCTCCTTTCCCTTGCTCTTCACCTCCTCTGCCTGGTACAGCAGGAGCAAAGAAGAGACATTAATAACTAGAGAAAAGATAGTGCATGAGCAAGGAAGAGGATAGCTTCTTCACAAGGAGATGTGCCCCCTGCAGACTCTGTGTGTATTAATGTGTCTCAGGCCATCTCCTTGTCCCTTCAGTGTTCCACCTGCAAGCTGAAGACAGTAAACCTGGCAGCCATGTGTGGAGAGAGTCTATTTGTTTACATTTGCCAAGTACTTTAAGGTATTCTAGTTACCCACAACTCACAGGATAAGAGCTGAGAGCACAATGTTTAACTTGTGATGTTGTGGGGGTGTGAGCTCCCATGAGCTGAAGGAGTCTGTTCCTCTGCACAGGGGCTACCCATGCAGTAACGTGACAACTGCCTGGAGCACACCTGCTGTTCCTCCTGACCTAAGCAGCCTCCTGCTGAGCCAAACGTGGAGCCCTGAGAACCCTTCACCTCCCTGCCAGTGCAGCTCTCACAAGAAACTCAGGATGCTGCCAGAATGCCCAGCAGGGGCAGGAGGCCTCCCACCACCACAGGTTGTATCCTCCCGTCAGAAATACAGAAAACTTTAACAGTCTTTCTGTTGGGATTTTTTTCCCCCTGTCAAAGACCAGTGCTACCTAAAAGAGTGACTTGCTTTAAAGAAGAGGAAGGGGAGGAGAGGGGGAGAGGGGAGAGGAAGGAGAGAGAGGAGAGAGAGAGGGGGGAGGAGAGAGAGAGGGGGGAGGAGAGGGAAAGGGAGAGAGGGAAGGAGAGGGAGAGAGAGAGGGGAGGAGAGGGAGAGAGAGAGGGGAGGAGGGAGGGAAAGAAAGGGAGGAAGACAGAGAGGGGGGAGGAGGGAGAGAGGGGGGAGGAGGGGGAGAGAGAGGGGGAGGGGGAGAGAGTGGGGGAGGAGGGGGAGAGAGAGGGGAAGGAGGGGGAGAGAGAGGGGGAGGAGGGGGAGAGGGGAGGAGGGAGAGAGGGGAGGAGGGAGAGGGAGAGAGGGGAGGAGGGAGAGGGAGAGAGGGGAGGAGGGAGAGGGAGAGGGAGAGAAAGAAAGGGAGGGGGAAAGACCTCTCCCCAGTCTCATTGCCCTTCTCTGGACACCTTCAAGTGTCTCAATGTCCTCCTTAAACTGAGGAGCCCAGAACTGGACACAGGACTCAAGGTGTGGCCTAACCAGGGCTGAGCACAGGGCACAATGACCTCCCTGCTCCTGCTGGCCACACTGTTCCTGATGCAGGCCAGGATGCCATTGGCATCCCAGTAATCCCTGCCCAACAGGCAGCCAAAGCTGAGTTTTTCTAAGTGCATGTTGGTGTATTTGAGAGGGAAATTCCTTCTAAAACTTTAAATCCCAGTAGGATGCAAGGTTTGGGGGTTTCTCCTGTGCCTGTGGGGATTCTAGCCCTTTAAGAGCAAGGTGTTTGCCATAATGTCCTCCTGGTAAATTTGCAGGGGTGTGATTATTTTGTGCAACTTGTCAGAAAGGTGCAGCTCCCATGGGAGTCTCCAGGAAAGCAAGAGTGTGTCAAGGATTGTGAGGGGTGCCTGAGCATTGACAGGCTGTGTAATGAAACCCCTGTGAGGATGCTGCCAGGATGCTGCCAGTCTTCCTGCGTGTTGCCTAGGGTCAGCTGGGCATCCATAATCCATCTTCTGTGCCATCCAGCACTGCCTCTCCCTGGACAGAGGGAGAAACCTCTGCCAAGTTGATTGGACTTCCTTTCTAGGTCATTGCTAGAGTTGCTAGACTTTGCCCTGTGGAAAAGCTGAGGAACCTTTTGGAGCATAATCTGCCTTGACATAAACTCAGCAAGGCCCAGGCCTTGCATTTCACAGCAAGCTGTAGCTGCAGAAGTCATGCAGGCATAATTTTTGCTACAAAACAAACACCCCCCCCTCCTCCTAACCCCCTCAACCCCACTACCCACACAAAGCCCCCATGACAAGTTTTCAATCACATTATCTAACGTGCTGGTGAACTCATCATGGTCATTTTTACACCATAGAATCAACAAGGTTGGAAAAGACCCCAGAGATCATCAAGTCCAACCTGTCACCCAACACCTCATGACCAACTACACCCTGGCACCAAGTGCCACGTCCAGTCCCCTCTTGGACACCTCCAGGGATGGGGACTCCACCACCTCTCAGGGCAGCACATCCCAACTCTCTCTGGGAAGAACTTTCTCCTCACCTCCAGCCTAAACTTCCCCTGGCACAGCTTGAGACTGTGTCCTCTTGTTCTGGTGCTGGTTGCTAAAACTCCCTTGTCTCCAGGGGGACCTCAACTTATGGGAAAAGCTTTCCTCTTTCACAGTGAGGAAAAGTCCTGGGGCACCAACACCGGCCTTGGCAAATCACTTGGGCAAAGCTTGAGGGGGAGACCAAGCACAGCTGCGTTATGGCAAGGTGTCACAGGCTTCTCCTCCTGAAATCTTAGTGAAGCAAGGCTCTTTGGGGCAGAAAGCAAACGGCCCCCTTTCCTTCCAGGGAGCCTGTGGAGCTGAGCCACGCTGCTTTTGCTGGCTCTGTTGTGGCTGCGGAGCTTCCTGGGACTGATGAGGTGTTCTTTCCTTTGCAGAGGGTGCAGCAAAGCACAGAAATCCTTCAAGATCTGACCCACAGAAACATTTCAGATTTTCTGGTGAAAACATATTCCAAGCTGATAAAAGGGAGGTGAGGACAAATCTCTCTGTGGCTCACCTGCAGGGTTGTGTCCCTGGCCCTGAAATGCTCACTGAACCACTCCGTAGCAGCTGAATTGTGGGGCTGTTGTGTGCAGACTTGAGCAGCATATCCACAGTCAGGATGGAAAAGGAGGAGGTGCTGATTTTAGAGGAGTTAAATTGCCTTAATTGCACCTAGTTGTATGGACCAGGCACTCCTTCATAGGCAGAGCTGACTTCCAGCGTTAATGGTCAGAGGTGAGCAAACTGGTGCCTCACCTGCTGAGTTTGTGTTCCAGAGGAGCTGCAGCCAGCCCAGCCTGACCATCTGCCCCAGCTAATGGTCACTTGCTTCCCAGAAGTGCTGAAGAGCCAAAGGACAACGCTGCACAGATACATCCCTCCTGCCGAGGGCTCCTTAGCTGGCCCAAGTGCTGTGCGTGGTAGTTAGCTGTGCAGCGTCCCTGGCCCATCGGTTTCTGCTTGCTACCTTTTCAATTCACAGCAGAGTGCTTGAAATTCCTGGTCCATTAGCTATGTGCTGGCTGCCTCTGACACAGCCCCATAATTTTAGAGATATCTCTTAAAACCCAGTCCCTAGGACAGCAGTGGGTGCCACTTCAGTAATCTCGCCTATCTGTACGTGCTGGGGATGAATGGTGCCAGCAGAAACCATAAGGAAACAAAACCCCCAGAAGACACTGCAGGATTTCCTGCAGAAGGACCAAAAGTCCCAACAGCAGCAGCAAAAAACAAGGAAAGCAAATCAAAGGCAAAAGCTCACCAGCAGCAAACCCAACCCCCAAACAAATAAACAAACCAAACCAAGAGACAGCAGCAAGAAAAGCCACCAAAACCCCAAGCAAGCCAAAGAAAAGCAGAGGAATTCACCTGTTCCCATTTAAGCTTGGCAGTAGCACTGGCTTTGGCTCACTGCAGTGAAAGACAGGATTCTCTTTGTCTCTTTCAGCTTGAAGAGCAAATACTGGGTGAATGAGCAGAGGTAAGACACCAGTTCACAGATTATGCTGGCAAATACAGAACAATGAATTTCTGTTCAGCCTGGGAGCCTGGCGATGCTGCTCTGAAAGGGCAAGAGGAATTGTGGCAGATGGTGTGAAACAAAGAGGTGTCTTCAGCTGGAAACGGGCTGGGGGAATCTCATGAAGACTAGGGGTTGTGTTTGTTTGGACTACTCCCACAAGGATCAAGGCCAGAGGCACACAAAGGAGCCAGCACAGTTTTGTTATCCACAAGAGTCAGACTAACAGGACCTGAGGGATGGAAAGTTACAAACAGTGCTGCACTGCAATGCCACAGTGCTCTGATACAACTCCTGCAAAGCAAATATGACCCCCCCACCCCCTCCCCCCTCTGAAAAGAGGAGCAGGGTAAGGTGAAAACTAGACAGCAGCCTGTTCCAATACAGAAACAAGAGCCACAGCTCCTCACCCCTGCTCTGAACATGTGCAGGAGTTAAGGAACAGATTCCACCAGCGCTCCACTCTTCTGCAGAGGCATCCCTTGGCCCCAGGGTGATGTCTACACTGTAGCTTAGGAGAAAAGAATTAGGATAGGGTAGGATAGGATGGGATGGGATGGGATAGGATAGGGTAGGATAGGATAGTAGGATAGGATAGGATAGGATAGGATAGGATAGGATAGGATAGGATAGGATCGGATCAACCAGGTTGGAAAAGAACTTTGAGATCATCAAGTCCAACCTATCACCCAACACCATCTAATCAACTAAACCATGGCACCAAGCACCCCATCCAGTCTCTTCCTAAACACCTCCAGGGATGGTGACTCCACCACCTCCCTGGGCAGCACATTCCAAGGGCTAACAACTCTCTCTGGGAAGAACTTTCTCCTCACCTCCAGCCTAAACTTCCCCTGCTGCAGCTTGAGACTGTGTCCTCTTGTTCTGGTGCTGGCTGCCTGGGAGAAGAGACAGGAGTCATCCCAGAGTCATCCCAGGCTGGATGACTGAAGAGCCTGGGAGAGAGACCAGCCCCCAGGAGGATGACTGGTTAGCCTGAAGAGCAAACTGCTTTAGTGTTTCAGCAGCAGCAGGAATTCACCTCTAAGGCAAGAGCTAGATGAGTGCCTTCTTTCATGGACCAGCTGTTTGTTCATGCACAAGCATTACTTTCTGTGGGATCAGACTTTGGTTCATCTCATGCAGTAGTGTTTAATGTTGTGGAGTCTTGGCTGCCACCAGCACTGGTGAATATCTGCTCCTTTTTGGGGCAACTGAAATTTCAACTGAGCTCCATGCTGTCCAAACAATTACACCTCAGTTACCTTAATTTGGAGGTTTGGGTTTGTTTTTTTCCCCTGTAGAATTAACTTTTTTCTCCAAGTCTTCTACCTAAGTAATGATTTTCTCAGGTTCCTGGCATTCAACCCCTCCAAACCTGGTAGAAATTCTATGACTGTTAAACCCTACAAAGAGTGACTAAGCACCAGAACAAGAGGACACAGTCCCAGGCTGTGCCAGGGGAGGTTCAGCCTGGGTGTTAGGAAGAAATTCTTCACAGAGAGAGTGATTGCCCATTGGAATGGGCTGCCCAGGGAGGTGGTGGAGTCACCATCACTGGAGGTGTTCGGGAGGAGACTGGATGGGGTGCTTGGTTGCCATGGTTGAGTTGATTAGGTGGTGTTGGCTGATAGGTTGGACATGATGATTTGAAGGTCTCTTCCAACCTGGTCTGGTCTATTCCATCCCATCCCATCCCATTCTATCCCATCCCATCCCATTCCATCCCATCCCATTCCATCCCATTCCATCCCATCCCATTCCATTCTATTCCATCCCATTCCATTCCATTCCATCCCATCCCATTCCATTCCATCCCATTCTATTCCATCCCATCCCATCCCGTCCCATCCCATCCCATCCCATCCCATCCCATCCCATCCCATCCCATCCCATTCCATCCCATCCCATTCCATCCCATCCCATCCCATCCCATTCCATCCCATCCCATCCCATCCCATTCCATTCTATCCCATCCCATCCCATCCCATTCCATCCCATTCCATCCCATCCCATTCCATTCTATCCCATCCCATTCCATTCTATCCCATCCCGTCCCGTCCCGTCCCATCCCATCCCATCCCATCCCATCCCATCCCATTCCATCCCATCCCATCCCATCCCATTCCATCCCATTCCATTCCATCCCATCCCATTCCATTCTATTCCATCCCATTCCATCCCATCCCATTCTATTCCATCCCATCCCGTCCCATCCCATCCCATCCCATCCCATCCCATCCCATCCCATCCCATTCTATCCCATCCCATCCCATCCCATCCCATCCCATCCCATCCCATTCTATCCCATCCCATCCCATTCCATTCTATTCCATCCCATCCCATCCCATTCTATTCCATCCCATCCCATCCTATCCCATTCCATCCCATTCCATTCCATCCCATCCCATCCCATTCCATTCTATTCCATCCCATCCCATCGCATTCTATTCCATCCCATCCCATCCCGTCCCGTCCCATCCCATCCCATCCCATCCCATTCCATTCTATTCCATCCCATCCCATTCCATTCCATCCCATTCCATTCTATTCCATCCCATCCCGTCCCATTCCATTCTATTCCATCCCATCCCATCCCATCCCATTCCATTCCATCCCATCCCATCCCGTCCCATTCCATCCCATCCCATTCTATTCCATCCCATCCCATTCCATCCCATTCCATTCTATTCCATCCCATCCCATCCCATCCCATTCCATTCTATTCCATCCCATCCCATTCCATCCCATTCCATCCTATTCCATCCTATTCCATTCTATTCCATCCCATCCCGTCCCATTCCATCCCATCCCATTCCATTCTATTCCATCCCATCCCATCCCATTCCATCCCATCCCATTCCATCCTATTCCATCCTATTCCATTCTATTCCATCCCATCCCATCCCATTCCATCCCATTCCATTCTATTCCATCCCATCCCATCCCATTCCATCCCATTCCATTCCATCCCATCCCATCCCATCCCGTCCCATTCCATCCTATCCCATTCCATTCCATCCCATTCCATCCTATTCCATTCTATTCCATCCCATCCCATCCCATTCCATCCCATTCCATTCTATTCCATCCCATCCCGTCCCATTCCATCCCATCCTATTCCATTCTATTCCATCCCATCCCATTCCATCCCATCCCATCCTATTCCATCCCATCCCATCCCATTCCATCCTATTCCATTCTATTCCATCCCATTCCATCCCATCCCATTCCATCCCATCCCATCCCATCCCATTCCATCCCATCCCATCCCATTCCATCCCATTCCATTCCATTCCATTCCATTCCATCCCATCCCATCCCATCCCGTCCCATTCCATCCCATCCCATTCCATTCTATCCCATCCCATCCCATCCCGTCCCATTCCATCCCATTCCATCCTATTCCATTCTATTCCATCCCATCCCATCCCATCCTATCCCATCCCATCCCATCCTATCCCATTCCATCCCATCCTATCCCATTCCATCCCATCCCATCCTATTCCATCCCATCCCATCCCTACAACTGGTTAGGAAAAGAGTGGAGATTGTTACCCCTTGGGTGTGTGAAACACAGAAGGAAAGTTCCGGTGAGTGCCTTTTCAGTGCTTTCATGATGTACCCAGTTTGGGGCACGCCTGACCAGTGATGGTGTTCTCCTTGTCAGGTATGGAGGAATTTCTATAGGAGGGAGGCTCCCAGTGCTTCATGTTTCTGGAGACCAAGTGGTTGGGTTTTTAAGTGACCTTGGCCGGATGATGAATGTTACAGGGGTAAGTAAGACTCTGTTTTCTTTCTTGAACCTCCCCCACCCCTCTTTCTGCAGAGTTATTAGAGAGCAGAAAACCTGCAGTACCAGATTTTACCCTTTAGCCTCTTCATTTTTATTTTAGGGACAGAATTCACTGGCTGCTGCTAAAGAAATGTCTAATTTCCTGAAATACATGGAAACTGAAGATAATATTAAGGTATTTCATAGAATCAGGGAATCAATAAGGTGGGAAAAGACCCCAGAGATCATCAAGTCCAACCTGTCACCCAACACCTCATGACTAACTAAACCATGCCACCAAGTGCCACATCCAGTCCCCTCTTGAACACCTCCAGGGATGGGGACTCCACCACCTCCCTGGGCAGCACATCCCAGTGGCCAATTACTCTTTCTGGGAAGAACTTTCTCCTCACCTCCAGCCTAAACCTCCCCTGGCACAGCTTGAGACTGTGTCCTCTTGTTCTGGTGCTGGCTACCTGGGAGAAGACACCAACCCCCACCTGGCTACAACCTCCCTTCAGGTAGTTAGTTATAGACAGCAATGAGGTCTCTCCTGAGCCTCCTCTTCTCCAGGCTAAGCAACCCCAGCTCCCTCAGCCTCTCCTCACAGGGCTGTGCTCAAGGCCTCTCCCCAGCCTTGGAGTCTAACAGTCTTACTTGACATATACTTCAGATTGTGGGGATACTGATGGTGTCTTTCTCAGATGCAAGAAGAGCTGAAGTGCTATATTGATTGTAAATAATCTGGGATGCAGAGATTTTCTTTAACCATGTTCTTAGTACTTGATAGTCTAAACACTTCAGAGTAGGACACATTCTGCTGTATTCTGTGAAAGCCTTTTGACAGTGGCTGTCCTACCCTTTTACTGCCTGGTGGATGTGGGGCAGGCTGTGGATGTGGTCTACCTGGACCTCAGCAAGGCTTTTGACACCGTTCCCCACAGCAAACTCCTGGCCAAGCTGTCAGCCCCTGGCTTGGATGGGAGCACACTGCATTGGGTTAGGAACTGGCTGGAGGGCCAAGCCCAGAGAGTGGTGGTGAATGGTGCCACAGCCAGCTGGCAGCCAGGCACCAGTGGTGTGCCCCAGGGATCAGTGCTGGGCCCCATCCTCTTGAACATCTTCATTGATGATCTGGATGAGGGCATTGAGTCCATCATCAGTATGTTTGCAGATGACACCAAGCTGGGGGCAGGAGTTGATCTGCTGGAGGGCGGAGAGGCTCTGCAGAGGGACCTGAACAGGCTGGACAGATGGGCAGAGGCCAAGGGCAGGAGACTGAACACATCCAAGTGCCAGGGGCTGCACATTGGCCACAACAACCCCAGGCAGTGCTACAGGCTGGGGTCAGAGTGGCTGGAGAGCAGCCAGGCAGAGAGGGACCTGGGGGTACTGGTCGATGGTAGGCTGAACATGAGCCTGCAGTGTGCCCAGGCAGCCAGGAGGGCCAGTGGCATCCTGGCCTGCATCAGGAAGAGTGTGGCCAGCAGGAGCAGGGAGGTCATTCTGCCCCTGTACACTGCACTGGTTAGGCCACACCTTGAGTCCTGTGTCCAGTTCTGGGCCCCTCAGTTTAGGAAGGAGGTTGACTTGCTGGAGCGTGTCCAGAGAAGGGCAACAAAGTTGGTGAGGGGTTTGGAGCACAGCCCTGTGAGGAGAGGCTGAGGGAGCTGGGGTTGCTTAGCCTGGAGAGAAGGAGACTCAGGGGGGTGACCTTATTGCTCTCTACAACTACCTGAGGGGAGGTTGTAGACAGGCAGGGGTTGGTCTCTTCTCCCAGGCAGCCAGCCAGCAGCAGAACAAGAGGACACAGTCCCAAGCTGCACCAGGGGAGGTTTAGGCTGGAGGTTAGGAAGAAGTTCTATACAGAGAGAGTGATTGCCCATTGGAATGGGCTGCCTGGGGAGGTGGTGGAGTCACCATCATTGGAGGTGTTCAGGAGGAGACTTGATGGGGTGCTTGGTGCCATGGTTTAGTTGATTAGGTGGTGTTGGGTTGGTTGATGGGTTGGACGTGATGATCTTGAAGGTCTCTTCCAACCTGGTCTGGTCTATTCTATTCTATTCTGTTCTATTCTATTCTAAAAGCATAGTCAGGGAGCTCCTCCTGCTGGGCTGTACCTGTGACCTGCTGGTGCTGGATGCTTCCCTGCTCACAGCGCCCACCACGGTAGATAAAAGGCAGCCAAGTTTTCTCCCGCGGCTGAGGACTGTTAGTGAAAGCTTCTTGAATGAATCTGTGCTTTGTGACTCTTTCAGGTGTGGTTTAACAACAAAGGCTGGCATGCTATGGTCAGTTTCCTTAATGT